>NC_142190.1:34837978-35198218 GCF_026936395.1 Plectropomus leopardus
AATTCTGTATGCTCATGGCTGAACACTGAGGAAGAAAGGCCAAACCATAATACTCTTTACAGATGAAACAGCCTCAGCTCTGTCTCTATTATTATTAGTTATAATCTTCTGTGTAGTTTTTCTCCAATACACAAAACAGTTATCCAAATTAATATTTACAAAATGACAAATTTCTGCTGGGGTCTACCTTTGTTATTCTGTCCTTGGCAAGTCATGTCACACACTGTAATGCTTTGAAATGGCTGGGTGGGTATGGCTCTTATCATACCCAGCTGTATAAACTTCTGTCTGGATTAACCTGTTGACTGTTTTTTTTATGTCATGGCATGAAGCAACATTGAATTAATGGAGATAATAACTTTGAGCCAAAAATGTCACCCTGGCTGCTGTTGAAAAGTAAAATAAAAAAAATCCTTTCCTAATCAATTTTCCATAACCTCAATAGAAAACATTTTCAGGTGAAGAAAATATGTGATGGGGAATTCATAATGATGTATTATTATTATTATTATTATTATTATTATTATTATTATTATACTATTAATAATAATAAAAACTACAACAACAATAATAAATATCATAACTTGCTCCATGTATTCTTACCTTATTGTTCAGGTATAAGGTACAAGGTACAAGGAAGATATACAGTATAAGTCATTTTTAAAACTACATTTAAAAGATGAAATTAAAATTTGTAATGTTACCAGTCAGTATGCTTTCTATTGCTCCTCTGTAGAAGTTAACCAGAGTCTTGCTCTGGAATTTAGCCTTCCTAGGTTTCCATAGAAAATAGAGCTTTTTCTGTGCTTTTTTGATCTGGGTCGTGATGTGTGATGAACAAGATAGATTCTCAGTGATAGTAATTCCAAGGAACTTATAACTGTTCACCAGCTCCACTGATGTAGACAGGGGTGTGTGTCTTTGCCTCCTTCTTTCTAAAATCAACAATTAGCTCCTTGGTTTTATTGATGTTGAGCGGTAGGTTGTTCTCTGTGCACCACTCTGCAAGATTGTTGATTTCCTCCTGGTATGTTGTTTATAATACGGCTAATGATGGTGTCATCCGCATACTTCACAACAGAGTTCTCCCGATGTCTGGGAGTGCAGTCATGGGTGTACAGTGTGAACAGGAGGGGACTGAGCACACAGTCCTGGGGGGCTCTGGTGTTGTGCATTAATGAAAAGGAGGTGTGACTGCCAATCTGAACTCTCTGGGGTCTGCATGTGAGGAAGTCCAATATAACGATAATATAATTGCAGAGTGTTGTAAGAATTACCCAGAGTGTTAAGTTTTCCGATCAGCTTCATGGGTTAGAATGCTGTGCTGAAGTCAACAAACAGCATCGTGATGTAGCTGTGATGTATTCACCAGGTGGGTGAAAACTGTGTGAAAGGCAGTAGATATGGCATCATCTGTGGATCTGTTGGTTCTGAAAGCACACTCGTGAGATTCCAGGATGGAAGGGAGGTTGTCTTTGATGTGCTGGAGAACCAGTTTCTTTAAGCACTTCATCAGGATGGGTGTAAGAACCACAGGGTGATAGTCATTAGGATTAGACACAGCATACTTTTTAGGTACAGGAACGATGATGGCTGTCTTCAGGCAGGAGGGAAGAGCATCTGGAATCTTCACAGTAGCTGCTGATTCTAATCAACTCAAATTTCGTTTTTTAAACTTTGTTTAAAAAATGACCAATAAATCTACCTTACCTTACCTTACCTTATCTTGTGAAAGTAAGATGTTAAAAATGTCAGTTATAACATCAGCTAGCTGATCAGCACATGTACACAGCTAGGAATATTACCTAGACCAGCAGCCTTATTTAAATTCATGCTCAGCAGGAATTTTTTTGCATCTGCTGTGGTGACTGAGAGTTGCCAGTCCTCTGGAGGTGGATTAGACTTCACAGCTAGGTCTTTATTGAGGAGATCAAAACGAGCATAAAATGTGTTCAGCTCATCCGGCAGCATGGCCTCACACATGATGGGGAAACCCCTGCTTGTGTTGAATCATCTGCCGCATATCTTTTGTGCTGTTGCTGTTGAAGTCTCTCTCCAGTCTCTGCTGATGTCTCGACTTTGCCTCCTTGATGCCAGCTCTCAGTCGTGGTCTGGCGTCCTTGTCAACTGACTGAAAGGCTGTTTTGGCTTTGAAAAGACCCCACACCTCTCCATTCATCCAGGCCTTCTAGCTGGGGAATGATATTACTTACTACTATGTCATCAACACATTTGCTGATATATAATGTCACTGAAGATGCATATTCTCCAAGGTTGGTGTTGTTATCTTGAGTGGCAACATCAACTGAATTTAACCAATCTGCCTGTGTTAAAGCAACGTATGTCTCAGCTTTGGTGGTGTTTTTATTTATGAGGACATAAAACATGTTTCCCTAAGATTTGTTGATTTATTCTAGCAGTGTTTTATGTTATGTTATATATGTTGATGCCATGATATATTCACAGGTAAACTTTTGAAGCCCACTTCAGACTTATGTGATTTTTTGTATGTTTTTTTCACATTTTTTCTGTTCACATCTAATGGGTTGTTGTGTCCACTTGTGTCTGATTTTTACACCCCTGTCTGGTGTACAATGGTATATGCCATCCCCAAGGAGAGTCCCATACTGAGCTGAACTTTGACCCTGGCCTCTCCTGCCTCTCAGGATATGAAATACCACTCTCTGTGGGAGAATGTTGGGAACTGCTTTAGATAGGTCTCTTTAGGCTGGAGCAGATAAGCTCAGAGGGCTGCATGACCACTTGTTTGTGAGATCTACGATTCTATTTTAATTGTGAAATTATAATGAAAATTGCTTTATTTCAAAACCATTCAGACTGCCAGTATATACATATGGTATTTGTTGTGAAGTGGCATTTAGAGCAGTAGCTAGACAATCTTATCTTACTTTATTGATGTCTATGCTCACTATAAAACACTAAACAACTATAGCTGTTGAGATATACACAAAGACCATCACTCTATGTAGGATGTACTGACTTGCGGTCTATTTTCCTACATATGGGCAATGTGTGGTGTTTTCAGAACGTCTCAGCCATCGGGGCTTGCTGTGCATTCAGCAGTTGTAATTTGGTTATATGAGATGCTTGATGTATGTTAACGCTGTCATCATATCATCATTATGTCATTCAATTTGTGTATGGTTCATTCTTTGGTTATTCTGTTTCAAAACCGAATAAAAAAACCCCAAATAAACAGCTTAGTTATATTGATTTTCTGTTTTAAAAACAAAACTGAAATACAGAAAAACAAACAAATTGGGATCTTCTGTTTTGTTTTCAACTTTAAATCCATAATGGAAAACAATAAATTGGATTGTTTCATCTATGGTTTTTTCTCTGTACAGGTGCGCCTGTTGAGATCTGTTCCCCCCAAGCCCCGCCCCCATCCAAATGCTGAGCAAAGCATGCATTCACTGAAAGGTCGTCCCCAAGATGTTGGGTCAGTGTATAATCTGTTCATTCAATTATTCAATTCCATCTGGAAAACTAAAAAAAAAAAAAAAGGGTGAGAATTTAATTTATTTGTTTTTCTGTTTAAACTACATATTGGAAAAAGACGTTTGTTTTCTCATGGTCTGCCTGAAAGGAAAAAGAAAATAAACGTGGAAACGAAAACAAAATAAGTCAAATTTACGTCATGACTGGTCCACCAGGCTTGTAACTTTTACGCACATTATGGAGCAGAAAGTGAAACAGTATCCATGTTAATGAAAGCAGCACATATCTAAAAAAAGTGAAGAGAGGCAGCGTACCTTGTGCATCGCTTTAAAAGGATAGTTCAGTGGTTTTCAAACAACCAGCACACCCATAGAGTTAACTCTGGTGGGGACTAAACAAACTCTTCCAAATTCAAACTCCTCCACTCCTTCACCTCAAGGTCCCAGTTCTGAATCTGTATTGTCAGTAAGCTCAAGTTCAAAGTGTCTCTCACTTTTATCATCATCCTTTTCATTGCAAAAAATCCCAAAAATGCTTGTACTGCTGGCTGATTAGTTCTTACACCCAGGTAAAAAGTGTGGATAGAGAAAAATAAAGATAATGGTCAGACAGGATAGTAGAAATCTGGGGAAGTGGCATTTTCGCTCCCTTTTCACACTCTTTGTCGCACTGCGGCTATAGGAATATTCTGTTGGTTGTGGCTCTCTGGCACTGGCACAGTTAATGGTAGCTGAGTGTGGCATGCTTGATTACACTGGCATCCCTCTCAGGCTCTGCTCTCTGCTCTCTGCAGGCCTGACTAAATCGAGCTAACCTCTCACCACAGCTCCATTGCTGCTGGTCAGGAAGAGGGACTGCTATGGCAATTCTGAGGGGTAGTTTGGGAAAGCAGAGAAGTTATGATAGTTATTATTATGAAATTAATTCTATATGTGGGAACTGCTGAAGCATGTGATGTTCCAAAACCGACTCAGCAACTTAAGATTGATTTGTGTTTAAATGTTTTTTTTCCTCCATGTGACTCTGATGTTGCCAGAACAGTCACTGGCATGTTTTGTAACATTGGTTTCTTATGTAGTTTGTTCATAAGCACTGCAACTGTGCAGCCATCACATGCTGTGGTTTATAGTAACCACTTTCTCTTTCCTGTTTTTAGAGAGGTGAACTAAAAATTGACCCCAGCAGCAAAAGCCCCTGAGCAAGATGCTTTCATGAAGGGTAAGTCAACAATCCTTTCACTATCTGTTTGATGAACTTGTGTCTCTTCATACCAGCTTAACTGAACTCAAAAACTTTTAGCTCCAGACTTTCAACACACTGTCACCATTATGCTCTACAATATAGCAGTATGAAGTTTTGAGGGCGGGTCTTGTTGTTTGATTGGCATTTCTTTCTAAATGATACCATCTTAGACAAATCAAACACATTCCCTTTAGAGTTCTTTCCTATATTCAGTTACTTTGATATTTTGAATATAACCATTTGGCACAAACCCGTAGATCCGATCTTGTGGCAAATCTGACAGCACAAGCTCGCCTCTGTGGGTCTTTGTCATTGTGGTGTGAACGTCGTCTTTTAACCTGTTTTCCTCTTGCTTTAATAACTTATGTTCAATATGTGTAATATCAGTATATATATTTACGATTAAAAATGTTGCTCTGACATTCCAGCAGTACTAAATATCACTGTTCCCTTCATTGTCTCAAAGATAAGTTAGATAAGAAGGACAAAGAATCATTTTGGCTACAGGATGATGAACTTTGTTTAGTAACTAGAAAAGAGCAGCCCCAGTTGAAAATGTGTGCATCCGGGTTGAGGTAGTAGGTTGTATGGTTTAGAATTACATCCTGGGAGTTAACTGTACAACCTTCTAGCTTTCCTTGGAGTACATGTATCACATCAGTGTGTAAAGAAAATAGTTTTGCTTATAATACAGCATGGTATTTTTCAATAGCATTGCGTGTTATAATGCCTCTGTAGCTGCAGTGGTAAAGGCCTCTGTGTTAATGTAACCTTTGCCCACCTGAGGTTCAGAGCTGACCTTTAGCCATGGCCAGGCTACCTGCTGCTTCTGAAAAACTTGACATACTCTAAATTTTTAGATATTGTAATTAGGAATAACCACACTGCAATCCACTGCCCCCTCCCCCTCTCTCTCTCTCTCTCTCTCTCTCTCTCTATATATATATATATATATATATATATATATATATATATATATAGGAACTGTCAGTGTTAACGCATTATTGACGATGATATGAAGGTCCGTAATTAACTTTTTTTTTGCAAATTGCATTAATCGCTGGCCAACATTCCTGTCTTTGAGTACCGGGCTGAGTTTCAAAGTGATGATACTGGTACCATATGAAACAAGAACACCAGAGGAAACCACTGATATCAACCATCTCATGCTAGCTCCTCAGTTAGGGGGTGAAATAATGCTCTAAATTTAGGCTAAATGTTGGCAGTGATAAAACAGCATGGCCATTTCATAGGAGGCCCTTGCATCTGACTTCATCGCTGCCTGGCACTACGCCACAGCTTGTAAAATGACTCCAAAGCAGCACACAGGAAAAAAATGGCCCAGCAGATCAGCCCAAGATTTACCACAGTTTGTTACTATTCAGGAGGACTTCATTTGAAATGTAGCTTGTAAAGGTTAGGTTAAATTCACGGTCATCAAACAAGTTTCTGTGGTTGAATTTGATCCTGGTAAATCCCTAGATACCCAAGAACTCCTTTTATTTCTTATTTGCTTCCTCAGTGTCAGGAAACTCACACCTTCTCAATTAACCCAACGTCACCACAGTTCACATCACTGCTGCTCTGACCCACTCACATGAAAAGAAGTAAGAATAAATGCTGAAAAGTAGACATCGTGACACAGACAAAACACGATGCTACTCAGCTTAAAAAGGGAATGTAGGCTGGAATAAGTGCTTCATTTAATGAAAAATAGATAATTAATTTAGTTTTTCAATAACAAATTCTCATCCCTTCCTTGGCTCTCACAAATTTAAGAGTATTGAGAGACAAGATGTGCCTTGCTAGAATTTACTTTAAAAACTGTGATTTTCTGATCTTTTCTCACCTCTGAGCCCCAGTCATTCCTCCAGATGTGTAGAGGAAAGCAATACTGCGGAGAATCATGCTGCCTCAGCACTCCTCTGTCCAGTTGACCCAGCAGCACAGCTTAATGTCATTGGTTTCTGCTCGGCCTTCATTTATGGGATGGTTGAACAAATAATTTATTGGATTAGATATGGGCGGTTCAAGTTTGGAATCCACAGCTATAACAGCCCATTTATGACGTCATCTGGCTAGGAGGTTTTCGGCTGACTGTAAGAAAGAATAAAATAAAGATTGTCTTTATTAGGAATTAGGAATGCTACAGTCCAAATTATGTGCAGCAGAAAGTACTGGCAATGTTATAAAGCTCGACAGTCACTCAGTGTCATCTTTACACCAAATTACATTAATGAGAAACAGCAAAAACAGATACCTGATATATATATATATATATATATATATATATATATATATATATATATATATATATATATATATATATATATAGGGCAAGCAACAAAGATAATATCTATTGCACAAAGTTAGTTTTTATATCACATCTTCCTTAATTCCAACACGCTACAACTGCACTTTCTCATTGATTAAAGAAAAATGAAATAAAAAATAAAAGCTATTCTACAAAACCCAAAGCTTTCAATCCTTTCAAATTCTTCTTCTCTTCTTCTTCCTTGGTTAATTCAATATGCATTAGTCAGCCTGCTGCCTCTGACTACCAAAGCCAAAAAAGTGGATTGTCTCCCATGGTATGTACAGTTTAAATGAAAAAGACATTGAAAAGCGTCAGAATACTTTATAACACCATTTAAAGATACATCCCCTTGAGTTAGAAAAACAAAAACACAGTTTCCAATGTCAATTTAATTCAGTGTCAGTGGAGTGGATCCATTGTATACACTGAGATCACATCACACTTTTGCTGTTTTGTATAGAAACAACATGCACAGAAATTGACCTGGCACTTGCTTACTGATACTTTCTCTTCCTCAAGTGCCATCTGGATCTATCACGGGGAGTGACACTCAGGCACAAACACTTGGAAAATCAACCAATTGCCACTTACATCTCTTACTGCTTTGCAGGCAGTAATTGGCTTCTTGCTCTTGACGTCACCAACAGGAGGATACCTTAGTAACAAATTGTCTGAGACCACTGACAGTTCTGGCCAGAGCAGTACTTTAGCTCCCCAACTCATAAAATCTCACTTCCCTATTCAAGCGAGCAGCCTCGAGCACTATTTCTACCCAAGGAAGCATATTTCCTTAATGTGCTCAGGTTAATGGCAAATGAATAATCATAACACACCCATGGCAGACCGGGGGTTTCATTGATCTGTCTGGTGTCAGCCCCTCTCCGCCTGCTGCATCAGCCACTCTCCCCCTATTGATACGCTTGCTCCTTGACCCCTGGGACGGATCAATGCCATTGATTGGAGAAGGGCAGGGACAAGGGCAAGATCTGCTGACTGGCCCGACAGCTAGTGTGACAAGACATGATCGTCATTAATGTCCCACTGGCTGGCTGGCTGGCTGGCTGGCTGGCAAGGCGCTGTGCATCACATATTTCCTGCCTCCTGTTCCCGTCCCCATCCCCCTCCACCAGCTGCCTCCTCCACCTCCTCCTCCTCCTTTGGTGTCCCCCTACCTCCCTACTTCGACTGCTCCATGTTCACATTCTGTGCTGCTTACAGTGACTGAGATAAGTCCATTGTTTGGATACCTGTCTGATGCTTGCCTGGCATCTGTGGCACAGATATGCATCTCCAGGCTGCATGGAGCTATTTTGAGAATATTGTAGAAAAATGAACAGTGTCATTGGAAGTGTCGCTGCATAATGTCTCTTGGCTCATTGTGCATGTTACTTACCAGTCACAAATGGTCGGTCCTATTATTGGGTGCTTTGAAAATCTCTACTTGATACAATTGAAAGCGAGTAAATTAGAATCTGCTTCAGCTCTGCCACAGCAACTTGCAACATGCCCCCGATCCCCACTGCTTCTCTGCAAATATGTCACTGGTATATGACAATGACTGGATTGTGTATCTGCTACTGTATGCCATTTGCTCTTTGGGAACAATTTAATCACACCAATAGGTCTTATTCCCAATTTAGAATGGAAATGCAGCGAGTACTGTTTTTTTGGGGGGGGGGTTTCGTGTCTGTGTGTGTGTGTGTGTGTGTGTGTGTGTGTGTGTGTGTGGAGGGGTAATGGGTGAGATATGGCCACAGCTTCAGACTCTGCAGTGACACGGCTGTAATGGAGCTGATTGATCACCTATATAGATGCCTGCTGGCCCTGCTGGCTTTAGTATACAGCAAACTCCCAACCCCCCGTCTTTACGTCGCCATTGCCATCACCGAGCCAATCTGCAAAGACCCACCATCCCCCATACACTTCAACCTGGCCACGGTTTTGACATTGGCTGCAGGATTTACCTCTACATCTCTTTGGTGCATGGCTCGCCCTGCTCACATATATTTCAGTAGTCACCAACACGTTCGCCATCTTTGATGAAGTGACATTTTCTGTGTTGCGGAGTTACAAAGCTGCTCTTTTCCATTTTATTTAAAGGGCATAATCAATCAATGATAACATTTGCAGACTCTCCCTGCCCCCTCCGTGTCACACAGGGTCATAACCCTAATCTATCCAGAGTGTTGAGGGTGATTAAACAGTGAGATTAGAACAAGCTGTCAAGGGCACATCTCATTCAGACAGGAGAATGAGGAAAATGTCTTCTTTTTTTATGTAGTTCTTTTTGCAGTCTTACCCCACAGTTAAATGGCAATCGTCACATAAAATATCCCACGGTCAAAAATACAGACATTTATAACATTAGCAGTCTCTGAGAAAACTGGATTTTTTTTGCCATGTCCAATTGTGCAGCACTTGATGAACATTAAAAAAATTATTCCTATTGGGGAAGTCCATCTGAAGAATGTTGAGTTGATGAGAAAAGAAAATTGACCCCTGAAAAGTAAATCAGCCTTGAAATGAACACGCTATTTCATTCATCCAGAGTAATTTGTGATCCTGTGAGATCATCAGCATATGTGTATAATATTTTATAGCTGTAAGTATACATTGTGGCAGGTGATAGTGTGGTGGCACGTTGACAATGGTGCTAAACTGGAGGGACTTGTGTGTAAGCTCATTAAGAAGAAGGCACTGTAAGTTTGGAACTAATGATTGAAAATGTTTGTTGACAAACAAAAGTGTTTTAACAAAACGGCTTGTGGCTTTCCCATTCAACTGGGACTGTCATGTGCCTTACACCACGGCTTGCTGCTTTCAAGCCTCAGTCACAATATTGTGACAGTGACTGTTTGTGTCCATGCTTATAGTGACCTCATCACTGGCTGTGTCAAAGTCTGTGTGTGTGTGTGTGTGTGTGTGTGTGTGTGTGTGTGTGTGTCTGTAGCGCCCTTCTGTGTCCTCTGTCTTGCTTTTCCATTCTGGCCGTGTTGGGTGTCTGTCTTTTCTGAGTGGACATGTTAGCTTGTTTGCTGTTGCGTGTGCATGTGCCACCTGTTTTGGGTGTATGTGTGTGTTGTTCAACTCAGATAACTGTTTACAATTTTGTATCCCAGGCTATATCTGTTGGTAAGTGTTTGTGTATTTGTTTGCATGTGTTGAATTCATGTTACACTGGGGTCGCTACAGTACATCCTTCCCCATGGCCAACCAGTTTACTGCAGTGGTTGTGTGTGTGTGTGTGTGTGTGTGTGTGTGTGTGTGTGTGTGTATTTGTGTGTGTGCAGCTGGAAAAGACAAGAAATTGATCAGAACAGGGAGGAACGTGTTCACCAGCAAAGGCTGGATGGAGGGTGTGAGAGAGAGAGGGAGAGAAAGAGCGAGGGCTGTCGCTGCAGACTCCTGCTGCAGTATCTCACTTTGGGCAAGCAGCTGCAGTCAGGGAGTAACAGACAAGCCAGACAAGCAGACAGGTACAGACCTGATGTGATGGGAGGGGATGGGTGGGGGCTGGGAGTGTGGAGACAGTGGTAGAGGGCAGTATGCTGAGAGGCAGGGCTTGGGGGGCGGAAGGGTCAAATGTGGGAGGGGGAGTGGGTGAGAGTGAAAGGTAGTGGATTGCAGTGTCGGCAGCAGGAGAAAGCAAATGTTTTTGCCACTTTTTTCTTCGGTGATGGCAGCCCATCGTGTTGGACCTGTGACGAAAGAGGAAACAGGGAGAGGTGGAAAAATAAAAGTACAGGGGGTAAATGACAGTGTCACGACATGGCTGATGTCCTAGTGTCTGGACCAGGGAGGAGGAGGATGAGGAGTGGTGGTGGGGGTTCAAGATGCTGAGATGGAGATGACAATGCAAGCGCTGGGATGGAGCAACGCTCTGTTCCTGGGGGTGTAGGGGGGTGGGTTGGGGCAAACCACCTCACTGACCTGCATCCAGCTGTTCCTTCCCGCGGACACCTTGGCTTCACCCCCACACATACATCTCTCTTTCAGCCTCTTTTGCCCCTCTTCTACCACTGCCCTTTTTTCCCTCTGTTCTTCCTCTTCTTCATCTCAGAGGCGGATAGCAGAAGGCGTCGATGTCAGACAGAAGAGTGAGTGTGTGAGGCAACGCATCGGGTGGTGAGGAGTATTCATTTCCGGAAGCCTCCAGTTTGCCTGGCATTCCCCAGAGAGAAGGAGACAGTCAGAGACATCTATCCAATTTTTTTGAGTCTGAGGGGGAGGAGTTGTGAGGTGGGTGGCAGTATGGGGGGACGGGGTGGAGAGGGTGGGGGCAATCAGTGATGTGTTGGGCACATGAAAGGCAAAAATTTCACGGAAATATTTTCAATATTACTTTGTTAATATTTACTGCAGTTTGGTATTTTAAGTAAATTGATTATTTGCTCATTACTGTGTCTGAAGCTTTTTTGAGTTTGATAAAAGCTCTTTTATGTCTGACTGTTGCTTTTGAAGTTGTTACTTATTACATGCCAAGCTTGCCAAGCTTGCCAAGCTGGTGGCAGAGTCCTGCGGTTAGGTGGTAGAGTCTGGTGGTGATGATGTTGCAGTTAGCGTGCAGTCTCACTTGTGTTCTCATTGATGCTGAGCAGCTACAGAGCAGTATCTCAAAGCTATGTGTTTTTTTGATATCCGAGTTAACACTATTGGTGCTTGCCCCTATGCTGATAAGCCACAGGCTGAGTCTGCTAGGTGGCTCACTGCGCTCACGAGGCAGTGCAAATAGACCGACAGTCCAGCAGACAGGTCCGCATCCAGCCATTCTGGAAGAGACAAATATATACTGACTGTCAGTCGATGCTCTTAGGACAAAGAGAAGAGTTGGACTGCTTTGCTGAGGGGCTTTTCCCTCTCCAGCACAAAGGCTAGTTAGCAAAGAGCAGACAGTGCAGGCTTGTCTGTTTGTCTGAGCCTCTGCTTCAGCTTCTGTCTGAGTGCTGCGATGAAGATAATTTAGGTCTGGCCGCCTTCAATGAATTTACTGCTTTATCCAACAAATATACTTCTTTGTTTTTCTTTTTTTTATCCTTGTTGTTGTTAGCTGCCACAGTGGTTGTCTTGTGGTGTGTTGCTTGTGTAAGCATTTGTCTGAGAATGTTTCTACCTTGCCATTTCTTTGTGTGCACAACCAAGCTTAGGCTCTTGAACAAAATGAGTTTTCTGCAGTGGAGGAAAGGAGAAACATGTGTCCAGGACACGGACTGTTTTGATTTTTGATTGCAGCCCGTGTCTCATAAATTACAAACACTCTGTGGCTGTGGATGTCTTTGGGCAGAAAGTATGTACTTCAAATGGCAGTGATAGAGTAAGAGACAGTGTGTGTGCATTTGTATGTGAGTGTGTGAGGGAGGGAAAAGTGTAAGTGCCACTCAGTGCCCTGCAGCTGACTGCGGCTCCTCAGTACTCCTCAGTTGTACTTCACCTACTCCCTGAGACCCTAACTTGTGAGCTGTCTTAATAAAAATCACAGGTTAGGCTCTTGGGACGCAGGTGGAGGGCACAATCAACTTTCTACCAAATGCTCCAGAGATGGAGTGGGAATGAACCATCAAATGATTCACTGTTAAAAATGTATATTTGGTAGGGACAATGTAAAACAAGGAGGAGAAGCTGAGACATGAAAAGGAAATGGTTGAATGTAATAAAGAGTAAATGTTGTCACGTTTTTTGTTTATCACGTAATTTACAAGGTGAAAGTGGATTGTAGCACCGATAGGATTGCATATGTAGGAATGGACATGTTTGGCATAGCTGTGTTTTGTTTTTTTTTAATTCCATCATGAACACCTTTTATGATAGCAGCAGTCTCATCACTATATAATCAAAACACTGGTCTACACAACACTGTGCTGTCCACTGACATCGCTATGTCTCTTTGTGTCAATGTTGTTTGAATACAATCCAAGTAACACCAGATCTGATTGGAAATGGAGGACACCAACCACTCCACACCACTACACCCCACACTGGCGTTGATTAACCCCTGTCAACACCACAGCACAGTATCACAGAGAGCTGCCAATATATTTGATCCTTCATTACTAAAGCAGTTGCTGTGAATGCGATCACTACAGCTTCACTGAGTCGCTACAGAAGCAGTCTGAGACTCCTGCCACATCTGCTGCTCTGTACACATTTTAAAATTAATGATTCTAGCGCACATTTCACACCTTTACTTTTAGTATTTCACTATACAATACATTAGGCTGGCATGACATTTGACATTTGTTGCCCAAGCATATTATCCCAATATCTGAAGACCTTGACAGCAGCTAACACATTTATGTACCTTTTGTTTCTTTTACACACAAAAAATCTTTTTTGCTTATTTCTTTTTTGCTTTTTTGCTTAATCTTTTTTTTTAATTTCAGTTACATAACATTAACATTTCACATCCAACAATCAGAGAGGGCAAAAGTATTTGACAATTTTGTCGAAATCAATATCAAAATGCATTTTCTATTTTTTAAATATATTATATTAAGTTGCTGATCAGAGAACTGGACACTCAAAATCATAACAAATATTTAATCAGTTCTACAGGAATTTTGTTGCTTTCTTAATTGCACCATTCTGTTGAGATTTTCCATTGTCATGAGACGACACCACCAAATTGGTTAATGGTTGAAATCAGTTTTTAAAGTGGAGGTATAGGACAACTCAGATGGACATTGAAATTCAGTAAGACAGTTCTGGTAAAAAGGTAAGATGGAACATTGAATAGAAAGTGAAAATATTGTACTGGTCTCTTCTGAGGCTGACTTGAGAGGTGCATTTACAGTGAATTAGGACTGCTAAAAAATGGCAGGTGTAAAAGGTGTAACTTAACGGGACAGCTTGACCTGGTTTTTTAAGTTTCAGTTTTTTCGTAAAGCATTATGCTTTTTTGAAACCTAATTTCTGCTAAATTACCCATATATGGAATGCAGTTCAACAGCCAACAATGGATTTTTTCTAATACCCTTCTCTCCATCTCCCTCCCAGTCTCCAGTCTCCCTCTCTTCCTGATGATGTTTTTTTCTCTTCCCGTCTCCCCCATTTGGTTTATAGTGAACAATGCCGATGCCAACTAATCAGTCTGTGCCTATGCCACAGAGCCCCCAGCAACAGCTTAAGGAGTGCTATGCCCCATGAATACCAAACAGCAAGGCACAGTGCGACAAGTGCTGAGCAGTCAGACGCAGCACAGCCAGAGCAGAGCTGGTGCCCACAAAACAGCCAGACAGTTTTATTAGGATCTGTCTGACACGCAGCAAAGTCTGGCAAAACCCAAGCCCACAGATGAAACCCTCACCGCTCCCCAACAGTAACAAAGCAGCTTGCTCATAGCAATCCACCAAGGAACCAATAAATATCACCCTGTAAAAATCAGCTCCCTATTAGTTTGTAACTCTGTTGAATGGGGGATACAAAGTTTGTTCAAAGTCAAACTATGTCTTGATGAGCAATTGCTGATAATGTTTGTGCCATCTATGCAGTAGAAAAGGAAACCTCCTTCAGGGATATTCTGCAAGCTTTTTCTAAAAAAAAACCCTCCTATTTGGAAAAACTGGCTATTTAATTCAATCTTGCATTTTTGACCTTCTCTGCAAAATGTACATTGAGTATGTTGATACTAAGATTAAGGTTTTGTTTGCTTTCCTACTAAGTAAATAACATTTTAGAGGACATTCAGAATTAGAAATGTTACAGTATCACTCATATTATATCATATAATAATGCTTAATTAATATAATCATAACTCATTATGATGCCAATGTCCATAATGAATTATGAACATACTTATAATGTGTTTTAGTGTGCATAAAGTTATAAGCATTTCTAAATATTCAACAATAGTCATCATTCTGTAGCTTAAAAGTAGTGTTTCTCTGAATCTGAATTTTTTTTTTATTCTGAAAACTCTTTCCAACATGAGATGATACAGGGTTTCTGGGTTTGACCCCAGCTCTCTGCTGCTAAAAGTAACAGGTCTGTGTGTGATTGAACATGGCATGGTGGTGCAGCCTGCAGTAAACAGGATGAAACGGGTGTAAATTCTGGCTGAATTCACACTAAATCTGGCAGTAAGGCATCCTCATACAGGATTGTTTCTGTGCTTTAAAGTTTTATAATATATATTATTTATTTATATAATTTCTATATTATTTATAATATATAGTATATAAATAAATATATTATATTTATTAAGGTTGTGACACAATTAGAAAAGACTGTTTTGTTCCTTTAAGTAACTGCTTAATAACTGCTTAATTGACATGACTGCCATTTGCTCTCTTCATTCATTCTGCTGCTCGCTCACCCCCTGTCTCCCACTATCTAGTTAAGTCAAGTCAAGTCAATTTTATTGTTGAGCTGAGAAGTAGTTTTGCCTCTGAATCAGCGTCACTTTACTCACTGTCACTTTACTCACTGTCACTTTACTAAAAACAAAGACTACTTACAGTGACTTATAATCACAGGAATTTCATTATTTTACTTAAATCACCCAATGACCACTTACTTGAGTTATACATTAATAACTAATATACATTATTATGACTATTGTTATAAAGTATTCTGAATATTTATAAATACTAAACTATATGCACACTATAACACATTATGGGTATGTCCATAATACATTGTAGACACTGGCATCATAATGAGTGCTTATAACTATGATTATACAGGACTATAGAGGTATTATAATGCCTTATAATGCATTATAGGCATCTGCTTCATAGAAAGTGTTACCAATGTGACTATTGTCTAATAATTGTATTAAACACACGTACAGGGTTCATCTAAAATAAAAGCAGTGTCTGATTCAGGAAATGCTAATTTGATAAACTCTTTTAATTTTAATATAATATGATGTAGTCATAGTAAATCCAGAAGTAGTGGTCAAGGTCATTTCACTCAACAGCAGAGTGAAATAACAACATTTTATGTCCTTCAATAAGAACACTTTATGTATTGTGTTTACAGAGAGCCAATCAAATTATTGTACTGAAATGAAAACAATAAATTGGTTGGCAATTTGGACAAAAAAAGGCCGAGTGAAATCAAAGTGAGATGTTAAATTTGCTTAAAAACTGAAATCATGAAACTGATCAAGAAGCAGACGTTCAGCTTATGCTTTATTTTGTGTAACTACTGCAAGGCCTCAGCAACAAAGTATTCAATAATGTCAATATGGCATAATTGGCTTTTTTCATTACTTGTCCTAAAATAAATAAACAGCATTCACTGTGTGGTTCCTACACTCAGGTTCCTGCAGGAAAGATTGATTCAAGACATGAAAAGGTGTCGATAAACCTAAGACTCCAGCTGATGGACCCGAGTGTGTGTGAGCAATCACACTCCATTGTTCAGAGGTGGTCGTGTAACACACTGCGCTGTCACACATTGCCCCCTGATAAAAGTAATAACAACAGATTAACATTTATTCCCCACATTTGGATTTGGACTGGAGCCAACACAGAAATCAGATGGATTTGGTAAATTGGAGGTCTTGTTTTATTTCTGCATTGATTACCAGGTTGTGCTGTCAGCTGAAGCAGCGGAGGATCTCTTATCACAGCAGGAGGGGGGAGGAGCAGCAGGTGGAGGCGTCAGGTATGCCTGATAGCAGAGCAGAGTGGAATTGGGGGTGGGTGGGTGGGGGGTGTCTGAATTTCCAGACACTGCGGCAGGAGGCCAGATAGTCACCTGAACACACACACACACACACACATGCAGTCAAGCAAAAATACGCAGGTGCACATTTTATACACGAAGCACAGCTCCACTCCCCACCCCCAAACCCAATTCAATTTTGTTTTTAATTCAATCAGGGGGATAAAATGTAGTGCCACTCGTAATGTAATTCTCCTTGTGCAGCGACAGCACAAAAGTTTCTCTGGCAGACGGGGATGACAGATAAACTCTATTAACTTTTTTATATTATAGAAAGTGCTATGGGAGGTGGGAGTGTCTATCTAAAGGACAGTCAAGCAGTGCTGAGATTTTTACAGCAGGCCTGTGGGCACAGAGCAGCAGTCTGGAAAGTGGGACAGATGATTGAAAACCAAACAACAAAACAAAGGGAGAAGAGTGACGGTCTGGCAGGCCTCGGGTTTCTGCGCAGCCACTGCTGTGTGTATGTGTGTTTGTGTATGAACATGTGTGGTCTGTTTGAAGGTCCACTGTATTTCAGGATATATACCCCCTCAGTCCTCGCTGGTGGCAGTCTTATCGCCCTTTCTCTTTCTGATGTGTGATTGACTCGGGAGGCGTTGCCAGGGAAACCTGTTATCTGGCTGCAGCTTGATGGAGTTCTTGAACTGTAACTGGGATAATTATGCTGTGTCTTGTAGGTTGGCTATCCAGTGGCTAGCACTTGATTGTGACCTTTTACTAGCCTAGCATGGTCACCACAGGCAAAAGCTTTTCAACCCTATGGCCACCAGACAGTTGAATTGTTGTACATTTGGCAATATGCCCAACCAGAAATGACACTTTCAGCCTCTCTATGACTCTTCCTTTTGTACACCAGTCCTGCATTAGTGCTGCATTTGGTTATTTTGTTAAGAAAAAAATGTTGACTTATGGTTAGAATTAAAACTTGTCACGGCATACAAACATGTTCAGCTAAACAAGTCACATTCTGGTGGGTTTTTTTTGTCCTTCAAACATGACCACAATTTCCTAGTGTGTCCTTAAGTGCATCTGCTCAGCCCCTGTGTAGGAGGACACATGGAAAATCACAGTGTTTTGTCAGGGCCATCTTTAATATTCCACCACTAAAGAGTTGATGTTTCTGAGATAAATTCAGCAAAATTTTGCTCTGAGTTTTCCAGAGGGGTTTCCAATCCTTGTAAAAGGCAGTGAACGTATATGCTTAACCCACCTGTATTTCCTAATACCCACACTTACTCTAAATTTATATCGTTATCTCTTTTTTGTTTAGGAGCCCTGACAATGTCTGTCTTTCCCTGCACTTGAAGGTAAGTCTTTCTTTTGGTTTTTTTTTTCTATGATCCATTTTGTTAGCAGATATGAGTGGAGGATAGTGTTTGGGCGTAAGTAAGTTGTTTTGTTTACTTGCTGTCAGTAATAGAAGCTCAGTTAAAATGGCCACTGGACTGGGTCCTGACTGCAGGAACATCAGCGGTGTGGTGGACAACCGGGTAGCAGGTAAGGCCAATGTGATGGGTGGGATCAACTTAATTTAAAGATGTAATACCCCCTACACATACACACCCTTCTACACTTCAGTAAAAGTATGTGCTGTCTTTAATTGACATAACTGTCATTATCTGTTAAGTAATGCAGTTTTTTTGTGTTAAAAACATATTTTGTATTGTACTTGGTCTGTGCAGTTTCTGATATGCAATATTTACAAATATTTTTCTCAGTATTTTATGGCCCAGAGGAAAATAATTTAAAAAAAACTGCTTTTCATATTGTAAATAGAGTGACTTCAATAAATGTCTGTTGAATATGTTCTGTGTTTGGTTATTTAGAAATATAGATTTATTTCATGTAAGCAAACCTTTATTCCCCATGATATGTGGGATATTGGTTTTGTTGCTAACAGCAACGTACTCTGTAAGTGTGTGTATGTGTGTCAGAGGAAAAGAGAATATGGGGTGAAGTTAGAAAGAGAGGAGAAAGTATATGTGTATATGTGTAGTTGTGTTTTTGTCTACTCCATTATTGTGTGTGTGTGTGTGTGTGTGTGTGTGTGTGTGTGTGTGTGTGTGTGTGTGTGTTGGGGGAGCAGTGCAGCCATGCTGCAGATATCATCCATCTCCCTGTCACCGGCCCAAGGGCTGCTGGGAAATTGGCAGACAGCTCCCAGACTCTGACAACAGAGGCGGCATCCTAATTTTCTAACCAGCGTTTCCCATCTTTCCAAATGTTTCTATTTCTCATTCCTGGTACTCCACATCACATAAAGTTGGCCTTGATCATTAAAATAGTATTCATTAACGTGAGTAACTGTTGGCAACTTGTGTTTCTGCTTGTTGTTTTGATTTAGTAGTTTCAGTAAAGTAAGGAAAGCTATCAAAAATCTTTCCTGACATGGAGATGAAGTCAAGTGTTGCGTCACATTTTCAAGTTGAATAAACATAAATAATACTTCTCTGTTTTAAATGAACACTCATTGGAGTCTAACAGAATATATCATAATAGAGAAATGGTAGATATAAATTAGTAGGTATGGTATGTATATAAACATTTTCAGTAGAAATAGTAATTTAATTGTTTTTTACGACATCTATTGCAGGTCTGTCCATCCTGGAAGAGGGATCCCTTCTCAGTCGCTCTTCCTGAGGTTTCTTGTATTTTTTTCCCCGTTATAGGGTTTTCTGGGGGAGTTTTTCCCTAGTTGATGTGAGGGTCTAAAGACAGAGAGATGTTGTATGCAGTAAAGCCCTCTGAGGCAAATGTGATTTGTAATAAAGGGCTTTATAAATAAAATTGACTTGACTTGACTTGAAATATCCCATGTTAAACAGTATATTTAATGTTAACTTACATTTACTTTTTCACGTAATATAGATATACATTGAGAAACTATTAACATAAACTGATTTTAAATTATTTATGTAAGTGGATATTTTTGATGAGTATTGTTTTTTCTATCAATTTCAATTTGCTAATTGATCTTAGTGTTATTTAAATATGACATCCCATGACATTCAGTCAGAAATTGAACTGATACCTTACTTCACTGACACAGTTTCAGTATAAAATTTAATTTTAATCCCATTGCCAAATTTTGCAAAACAAACATTTGTTCCTTGTCAGCAATGTTCATGCTGGAAGTACAACCAAAGACACAGAAAAGGTAATGTAAAATGATTTCCTCCTCAAGAAATGTGTATGTATATATATATATATATATATATATATATATATATATATATATATATATATATATATATATATATATATATATATATATATATATATATATATATATATATATATATAGGGTCTGTCCAAATAAAGCATTAATTTTGATTAATTAATTGTGTGAAAACAATTAACGCTGATAAATTGCACCCTTAGATCTAGTTTGCATTGTAGACCACAGTGGTTTTGTAACACGAATTTTCGTACCATCGGAGTACGTCAAGCCTGAGGTATCATCTCAACACAAGCATTTAACAGTGAACCTGGATGATTGAGTTAGCCTCTGATGGTAGTGCTAGCAGCCAGCCTCATCAAACCAGGCATTCAGATGCAGACTGAGTAAGTCTATCTGTGGCCGACTAAAGCCTCACAAAAAACCTGCTATCACCCGCTAACATCTGTCTTTTTAATGCAATTGGAGTACGTACAGTCTGCATTTACACCTAGGTCATATGACTCTGCGGTAGACACAGGTTTTTATCGCCTCTGGCTCCGATCGGCATTATTGGAATGCAACACCTGGGTGAATGCGTATTTCAGCTTCTTAACTGGTGAAATAAATGACGTGCCTTCACTGATTACTATCTTTGTCCTCCAACGCAGTGCTAAGACACTCATTCAAATACTTCTACACCAGGTTTGAAAGGGGGACTTTATAAGTAGGAGATGAATAATGAGAAGAAACCACTGAAAGACGCACGCACCAGCTGACAGAAAGGCCGACTCGCTCTCCAGCGGTATGTTCATGGGCAGTCAGGATGCAGCCATTTAGAGGGTTCAAATGGTAAATGGTAAATGGACTGTACTTGTATAGCGCTTTTCTAATCTTATTGACCACTCAAAGCGCTTTCACACTACATCGTCACATTCACCCATTCATACACACATTCACACACTAGTGGCCGAGGCTACTGTACAAGGCGCCACCTGCTACTCAGTAATCATTCACACACACTCACACTCCGATGACCCAGCATCGGGAGCAATTTGGGGTTTAGTATCTTGCCCAAGGGATCGAACCGCTGACCTTCCAATTAGAGCAAGACCCGCTCTACCTGTATATATCATGTAGATCTTTTATCCTGCCAAAATGTAAAAATCTACATATAAAAATATTTAAGGACACTTTATAATAAGAAAATGACAATAGCTAATCATTAGATAATAAGTAGTTTATTCATAGTGACTAAGGGAACTGAACGAATAACTATACTACAGTTTCTAGTTTCTATGCCAAATTTGTTAGACTGAACACAGACACCCCTTCAAAATCTCCCTGCATTCCTGGTGACGCACACACAGGTCCTGACGGCTCTGAAGCAGGTAAACCCCAATGAGGCAGTGGGACCTGACGGCGTACCACCAAGAGTCCTGAAGGCCTGTGCTAAACAGCTGGCAGGTATGTTGACAGACATTTTCAGCCTATCACTAACCCATGCAGTAGTCCCACACATTTTCGAGTCCTCCGTCATCATACCAGTTCCCAAGAAACCAGACACATCCACACTAAATGACTTCAGGCCAGTGGCACTCACACCTGTGTTTGTGTGTAAGGGGAGGAGCGATGTTATTTACAGGTTGCCTCAATGGGTTATACATACTTAGCGGTATGTGGTAATATTTTTGTGTCTTTGTCCTTTACTTACTAAATAGTAAAGGATATCAAAAGTTTCTGTGTAGTTTCTTCTCTACTCTGTATTGTCTCTTCTCTTGTACTCCATTCTGTCAATTTGTCTGTTCTCCCTGTGCTCCTTGCTGTTCCACTGTCTGTGCCAGGCCTGGTTCTAGACAGCTTTGAATGGGGGCACAGTGAGAGATGTCGGTGGGTTACATGAGTTCAGACTTTATGCTATGACGAAGGCATTTCATGTTTTTTCTTTAAAACCAGTTGGTTTTGTTTTATAAGAGTTTGAGGACATTTAATGCTAAGACCTAACCTTAATGGGGGGGTCTGGGGGCATCCCCCCCCAGGAAAAGGTTTTGATAAACAAACCCCATTTTGGTGCTTTTTTATGCACTCTGGCACCTTATATACATTAAAAGTACACATCATAATTTTAGAAGTTGAAATGTGTTCCTGAAAAAGTGTCAAAACTGGGGGCACTTCAAAACTGCTTTAATTAAACATTTATTAACTAGAGTTGTATTCATGTTAAGTGTTGGAATGTAACTAAGTAATCTACTCAAGTACTCTATACTTAAGTACAGCAGTAGGCCCACATTTAAAATAAATTCTACCTTTACCAGCTGCTATTAACACATTAATGCAAAGATGTCTGTTTTAGGCCCGTTTCACGCAGCACGCGTCAGGAGCGCGAAGCTTCAGCCTTGCCGAAGTGCTGCGTTTCATGCGTGTGGTGTACACACATACATCAGTGTTGCAACGTCACAGCTACCCGCTGCCATTAGTACTGTATTTTCATATTTATAAGCACAAATTCCACTTATGAAGTTGTACAAGCTCCTGCACAACCGACAACCTGGTCCTGTAAATGTTTTAAAATAAAATGCATTTTATGAGCAACTGATGGGATTCTGTGCACAGAGACACTGTCAGAGGGCTTTTGTTTTGAAAAGGAAGTAGGGAAGTGTAGGGGCTTTCATCAGACTGCTTAAGAGGGCCGGACTCGGCAGTCGCCCTCTCATCCAGGCCTACAGAGGACTTATTGAAAGCATCCTCACATATAGCATCACTGTCTGGTTTGGAAACACCACCCAGGCAGAGAGGAAGGCTCTCCAAAGGGTCATAAAGGTGGCAGAGAGGATCATTGGATCTGACCTCCCCTCCATGTACACACTTTACACACAACGCTGCAGGAAGAAAGCAAAGAGCATCCTCAGGGACAAACAAACACTCCACAAACAACTTCAGAGACCAGTCAGTATCATAACACACAAAGCACGTTTTTACAACAGTTTCCTTGCAGCCACATTCAGACTTCTGGCAAAAGACATGGGAGGGGATGTCTTCTTCATCTCAAGGCAGTGTGTAATAAAAACTGTATTATGAGCAACAGCAATACTTTTTTATAGTTTGTAACTTATTTTTAACTTACTGTATTTTATAATGTGTTCTGTGTTAAATTGCACTGTAGCTTTCTTTCTTTTAAATATGTATTAGTATCTCTCTCTGTTTCTTGTTTTTCTTTTTTGTATTGTCTTTTTCTTTTTTCACCACTCAGAGCTTGCACAAAATTAATTCCTATTCAGCTGTACTGCCTGCACATGTACAAATGGCAAATACACTTCTTGAACTAAAAAAAGCAGTTGCTTGCAGAATTTCATTTGGTGAAGATTGAGGGGGAGATGGTTATGATGTTTCTGAAGGTGATTGTCCATTTCTCCTTGGGCAAAGGTGTGGATAGGTTAATGTCCATAATTATTGCCAGGTGATCTGAGCTGTGGAGATTGAGGCTAGAGATGTTTGGGATTTGAGAGACCATAGGAGCAGACCAGATCCAGAATATGCCCACAGTTGTGGGTGGGGAAGTTGATATGCTGAATGAGGTTGAGGGATTGTAGCAGGTCCTGGAAGTTGGTGGCAGTTTGAATCATCAATGTAGAGGTTAAAATCTCCAAGAAGGAGGACAGAGGATGATATGGCAGATAACTGGGTGACAAAGTGGGAGAAGTAAGGGGTTTGGTTGGGAGGGCGGTAGATGATGGTGGTGAGCGGGGGGTGGGACCAGGGAGTTTGAAGGCTAGGGCTGGATCCCAAATCCCTTACATTGCATCCATGCTTCCCTCACTTGCCTCTTTGCCTTGAGTCTAACATCCACCCAACAGGGATGCATGGAGAGACACAAGGAAACCACAAGAGGAGGGAGGACACAAGCACACATTTCTGAAGACGGCAGCAGCTGATCAGCTGATCTGGCCACTGCTGGTCGTTTGGGTGCACTAAGCATAATGTGATGCTCACAGAAAACAGAAGAAAAGCCACAAAACTTTACTCTGCATATGTTCCACTACAGTAGAACTGTAGAACAGGCATATTTCAGCAGCTGCTCTGCAGAGGAACACATGTCTGCATTACCTGCTGCCAGGTCATTAATGACGTCATTATATGATTATATGACAGCTTCTGGTAGAGTTCTGCACTGATGACAGCAAGACCACTTAGGTTTCTGTCTCACTGATGAACGTAGATTTCAATGAGCGTTAGTTTCAAAACACGTTGCTCTGCAGAGGCAACAGACTGTATAGGCCCAAATAACTATAGTAATATAAATTGAAAAATGGAAGTCAAGCTGCAGCTGCTATGTTCACTGATCCAGCAGCAGCGTTTGGTCTGAGAGGGCCTTCACTATGATTATGACTGGTCTGTTTTGGTGCACCCTTCAGTGTTATATGCACAGCGCGTAGTGGGAGATAGCGATAGATAGATAGATAGATAGATAGATAGATAGATAGATAGACAGACAGACAGACAGACAGATAGATAGATAGATAGATAGATAGATAGACAGACAGATAGATTGATAGATAGATAGATAGATAGATAGATAGACAGTTTATTTATCCCAAGGAAAATTCCAGCAGTCAGCTGCTCACATTCCATAAAAGCGAACAATAAAAACACAATAGAAGCATAAAAGTCTAATAAAATTCATAATAAATACATTTCCAGTGAAAAACTGCCATTGTGCCAAGTGCAGTCATTGTCCAGTATTGCAAGAGGTTTGGACTGGGTTCTCTACTCCACCACTGCTTCCACAAAGTCCAGCTCCAAGCCCACTGCCAAGCCCGCACGCCTGATGATCCTATTTAGGTGCTGTGTGTCCCTCTTCCTTGTACGCCACCCTTGTAGACCATGGCATATAAGAGGACACTGGCAACCATCAACTGGTAAAACATGTGCAGGAGTTTATTGCAGATGTTGAATGATGCCAGCCTCCTCAGGAAGTACAGCCTGTGCTGTCCCCTCCTGAAGAGACGGTCGGTGTTCACTGACTAGTCCAGCTTGTTGTCCAGCTCCAGCCTAAGGTACTTATAGGATCCAACGACCTCCACCCCCTCAATGCTATAAAAGCAGGAGCGCCCCCATCATATGTGAGGCCATGCTGCTGGACAAGCTGAACACATTTTACGCTTACTTTGACCTCCTCAATAAGGACTCAGCTGTGACGTCTTCTCTACCTCAAGAGGACTGGCCAATCAGTGACCACAGCAGATGTGAGAAATAAATATGAATATAAACAAGTCAGCCGGCCCCAACAACATTTTTGAACATGTACTAAAAACTTGTGCTGATGAACTTGTTAATGTTACAAGTGACATTTTATCGTCTCACTCTCACAAGAGACTGTTCCCTCCTGCCTCAAGAAAGCCATCATTGTACCTATACCTAAAAGTCTGCTGTGTCTAGTCTTAATGACTACTGCTGTGTGGTACTTACCCTCATCCTGATGAAGTGCTTTCAGAAACTGGTTCTTCAGCACATCAAAGACAACATCCCTGCTAGCCTGGACCCTCACCAGTATACTTTCAGAACCAACAGATCCATAGAGGATGCCATATCTACTGCTCTTCACTCAGTCTTCACTCACCTAGAGAATAAGAACAGCTACAACAGGATGTTGTTTGTTGACTTCAGCTCAGAATTCACCATAATCTCTCCGATGAAGCTGTTTGGCAAAGCTTGCTTCAGTACAACACTCTGCAACTGGATACTGGACTTCCTTACATGCAGACCCCAGAGAGTTCGAATTTGCAGTCACACCCCTTCTACATTAGTAGAATCACTCGTTCCCATCTACAGAGCATCAGTGACCTTGCTGAAGTGAGGTGTCTGCCCAAAGCATACTGAAAGACAGCAGCCACCCCAACCATAGCCTGTTCACCCTGCTGCCATCTGGAAAATGATACAGAAGTATCCACTGCCTAGCCACCAGACTCCAGTGGGTACAGTTCCCGTTTCAAATGGTGAGTCGTGGCTGTCCGCTTATTTTGTCCTGTGTGCATTCGTGGCTGCTCATTGCCTCCTCTCTGCTGCAGTGACCGAGCTGCGGGCCTTCACAGCTCTTCTCAGCTGTGCATAACTCCACCATTAAAATGGTATGTACAAATCATGGATGTATTATATGGAAGTCTGGATACAGCTGTGGGGGCGGGGCCTCATTCATATTACAGGCTTTTGTAGTGGACTGCCTTGGCGTGGTCATTACATTTTTCCCTCTGAGGAACTCCAGAGCTCAATGTCCCCTGGGCAAGTGGGGGAAACATCAAGAGACACTGTTTTACGAACCCAAAACATCCAACAGGGGGTTGTTAATCAACTTAACTGATACTCCATGTAGATGTCTGCAAACACGCTCTGCCTTTTAAGCCACAGGAAAGTGTCAGTATCTGACACCCTCCATCCTGACATATGGTGGAAGGTAAAGCACTCCGAAGGCCCCATCAGCATATCACAGGATGTAAGGCGTCTGAATGACCTCCTGGGGTCACCCAGGCAATACCAAGCAACCATCGTATTGCCTCCCCTGCTGAGATAACAAAAGGTCGAACATTGGGTAAAGCCATTATATAACCCTGTGTTGTGATTAACATCTGACAGAATGACTTGGACCAAGGTTGTAAGTTAAAATTTCCCTTTCTTCCCTAATCTTTGTGACTGGGGGTGAGGTTGTCTCCATGCTTCAGTAAACAGATAGGAGCACCTCCCATTCTTTTCATCTCATGTAATTTGAATGAGTTAGGTAAAGTACATTTTATTCCCCTTTGTTATAATGGAGCTATACTGCCATCTAGTGGTCTTAGTAAGCTCGTAACCAACTTTGTGGTTACATTGTATTTTGAATTCATTGTATAATGTTAAAAGTAAAAGTAATCCTATATTTAAGTAATCACCAAGTTTCTTAGGATCCATGGTACAATGTTATGTTATGTGTGGTCATTTCACAAAATTGAGCAAAGGATCTTCAGAATCATGTGTTACGTTATAAATTACCTTTAGGTCTCCTAACATGCATTTGAAGTTACTGTGATGAGACTATAGTGGTGAGGAGATACGTGAATTTATACACCACGGGTTAGATCGCGTAATTCGTCATAAAGTTCAGAAACATAAATGTCTCCTAAAATTACATTAGGTCTTTTAGAAACTTATTCCAGATGTGCGATCGCTCGGTGCAAAAGTTCGCTAACTCCGCCTTCCATCCGCACCCCCAAATCGAAAGATAAAAACTGAGTGACTCTCTCTAAGTGGTCTCTCTCTCTCTAAGTTTTCTCTCTTCTCAAGGCTTCTCCTCTTCTCTCTTCTGAAGTTTTTCTTCGCTCCTTTTTACCGCGGTGCGTCTCGTGCATCCGCGCTCGCAACTTTTCTTTTCTTCAATTTTATAAGCATAGCCGCAACAGCTCACCAGAGCTTTGCTGAACTTTAACTTTTGAAGCCATTTTCTTTTAAATCTCTTTGACGCTTTTCTTTATACCAGTTTTTGGTCAGTAAAGACACTTTTGGTAATTCGTTTTTAAGTAAAATCAAATTAATAATTTAAAGTGACTCCCTCAGACCAGTGGGACTACTTTTGATTATTTCTGCGAGTTTTAATTGAGAAGGACACTCCACGGTTCGCCATCAACTCTGCCACGAATCTAGAAGCAACACCTGCTGCACAAACTATCAGCATCCGTTGCCTGCCCTTAATGACTTCGTTTAAAGACTTTTACCGGTTCGCTGAGGCGAACACCGAGGCCAGTTAAAGACCGCCGCACACCGACTCCACCTGCCCGGCTGCCGCCGCCTTTCAGCGTGTCACCTCGTCTGGAAGACGCGCCGTAGCTCTCCCCTGGAGTGACGCAAGGACCTGGACCTCCCCGGAGAAGTCTAATCAAGTCGGCAAAAGTAGGCAGAATAACATTTTCTAGTGATCAGGGTTGATGTCGTATAGCGAAGCTTTAATGCCAAATTTCTAAATTCTACGTCACCGTTCAGTGCACATCCACGCTTTAGACGGTCACGTATTTCCTCCACTATCATCCATAATTAATTATATACATCACCTGAACATACATCATGTAGGTTCCCTTTTATGTGTTCACTGTCCTTTATATGTCATACTATTTCATCTATTTACTCTTCATTTTATTAGTCTAAATAAATTATCCTCATTTATCGCCAAGTCGTTGTCTGTGGATATTATTTCATGAGAGAAACAAGATCAATGTATACAGGATAAACGGTACAGATTATGAGATTGATTAAAGTAATGACATGTCTTAACACTGTTACAATTTAAGATTTAATTTTCTCCTGAATGGAGAATGGTGCCCCTTTTACTTTAACGAGTGCAAAGTCCAAATTTTAACGTAGTTATTAATAACCGCTACATTTTACAGCCAACAGCGTATGGATGTGTTGTAAAATGTTAAATATGATGAATTGTGATTAAAAACTGATGAATTACAGCAAAAATATCCATTACTACGGCCGGTACGAAGCCTGTGCTGTCAGAAACTCTTAGAGTTACATGTTCATTTTATGTCTGGAGAAATGTCCGAATTCCAAATCTTGATTCGGAAAATAGCGCATTTTATGTCTTTAGGACTTAATTTTTTTTAATAATGACTATAAATAAATGCGTTCTGAAAAGTCAACATGTCTCAAAAAAAATTATCCAGTGATTTAAGGAGGTCTCTTTCCCAATGTTAACAAATGGAGAAAAGTCTTTCTGGGCCAGTGTGCATCACGTGACGCTGTAGTTCCATTTTCGGCCACTATGTAAATTTTGCTTCAGAGGGTGGCGCACTTCCTGGGGGCTTGGTACAAATCCTTATTAAGCTGGCACGGTGACCTTAGCCTTTTGACTTATTAATAATTTATTTGTTCTCATTTTTAGTGTTAAGTTGGCCAGTCACTGGCAGACACACAGAGGACTGTTTTAAAGAAGCCCACTCTCGATTCTGAGATTTTAGCTAACTATAGGCCAATATCTAATCTCCCCTTTATTTCTAAAATCCTTGAGAAAGTGGTTGCTCATCAACTCTGTGACTTTCTCCAAGATAATAGTTTATTCAAGGATTTTCAGACAGGCTTTAGACTTCATGATAGTACAGAGACAGCACTAGTAAAAATGAACAAGGACTTATTGATTGCTTCTGATTCAGGTCTGGTCTCTGTTTTAATCCTTTTAGATCTCAGTGCCGCTTTTGACACCATTGACCATCAAATCTTGCTGCACAGAATGAAACAATTAATTGGCCTTAAAGGAACAGCACTAACCTGGTTTAAATCTTACTTATCAGATCGTTCCCATTTTGTTCACATCAATGACCAATCATCTGTGCATACTAAAGTCTGCTTCTGAGTGCCACAGGGTTCTGTGCTTGGACCAATCCTTTTTACTTTGTATGTGCTTCCTCTGGGCAACATTATTAGAAAACACTATAAATTTTCATTGTTATGCTGATGATACACAAATGTATCTATCTATGAAACCAGATAAAACTGATCAGCTATCTAGACTAGAAAACATGTCTTAAGGACGTAAAAGCCTGGATGAGCCGTAATTTCTTGATGTTGAATTCAGACAAAACTGAAGTTACTGTTCTTGGCCCCAAACACCTCAGAAACTCACTTTCTAACAATGTAATTACTCTAGATGGCATTACCTTGCCCTCTAGCACATAAGTAAGGAACCTCAGAGTTTTATTTGATCAAGATTTATCTTTTGCCTCCCATATAAAACAAACTTCAAGGACTGCTTTCTTTCACTTGCGCAACATCGCAAAAATTAGACATATCCTATCCCAGACAGATGCTGAAAAATTAGTACATGCATTTGTCACCATTACTGCTCTCTGGCATTCATATTTAAATTGTAATTGCTGATCTATGACTCTAGGATCCTCATTGAGTGCTTATCCTTTTTTACTGTTCACCACCTTGGCTCTGCTGAACTGCACTACGCTAATCCCGATGCCTCTCCGGAGCATTCCTGCTTCCTTGTTCCCTAGCTTTCCCAGATCCTGGCCACAACCCTGGCTATGCCTGTTCGTTGTGATATCTGTGCTGGCGCTGTGACCATGCCTTTGGTTGTGCTCGTGCTGCGGCTGCACTGATACTGTACCCCCCACTCGCCCTGATTGTGCTCTTGGTTCTGGTTGCGCCGATGCTGTGATCATGCCTTTGGACACCTCTGTATCAATATATGCATGAGACTCTTATCAACATCATCATAGACCCACAATGACCCACAATATCATCATAGAGTGCATTTGATAATTTTGCACCTATCATTATTGTATTATGACGTGTCTGTTTACATTATTGCTGAGCCTCTATCCCCCTCTCTCCCCCTCCCCCCTCTCTCTTTCTCTTTCCTTTTGCCACAATTGTATTTCATTTGTTATAAACAACATCTATTGCACGTCTGCAGGGGTTCTTTTTTGGGAGTTGAGGGTCTAAGCGCAGAGGGATGTCGTACACTGTAAAGCCCTCTAAGGCAAACCATGTTTTGTGATAATGGGAAAAAATAAATAAAATTGACTTGACTTGACTTGACTTGTTTTGGCTCTCTCTCTTGTACTTCTTTTAGTCATCTTCTTTGATTCTCTTTTATCTTTTGCTCTTGCTCTTTTACATTTCTTTTCCGTTTTTCTTTCTCCCAGTTGAAACATATGAGCCGTCCTCAGGCGGGAACACCAGTCCGTTATTGGGACCCCAGCACACACTCTTCTGGAGAGAGAGAGCTATACCGGGTGCTGGAGCTTCGCCATCGGAAACTGGCCCTCTGCATTCAAGATGGCGCTGTGAGTGCGGCAGCCAGTTACAGCGGCTCTTACCCACTTTCTGTGTTTTTAGCTATTATTGTGGTTTTTCTTTTCTTGTTTATTTTTTTCTTAGTACTGGTAGTACTGCACTTGCACAGCACAACTATGCATGTACAAATGGCCACGCTATTAGTCTGTTTTTTACTTGTTTTCGGACTTTTAAAGTCCGCATCTGGAGACCCGTTCAGCCACGGCTCCATTGTTTACACACGGGAACAGCTGTTGGCGCTGTGCCAGGCCAGGACACCGTCTTGGGAGAGACCGGACATCCCCGCCGAGCTCCGTAGGAGGACGAGGGGATGCAGGGCAGGAGTGAAGCGTCGGGAGAAGAGGAGACGCTACAAGCCGACGGTCCCGTCCATCATCATGGGAAACGTGAGGTCTCTTCCAAACAAGATGGAAGAGCTGACAGCGCTGACCCGGCTGCAGTGGGAGTATCGGGAGTGCAGCCTCATGATGTTCACGGAGTCATGGTTGAACGAACTCACTCCGGACTCGCTCATAACTTTGGACGGGTTTCATCTTGTCAGAGCGGACCGGAGCTGGAGGGAGAGCGGTAAGAAGAAAGGCGGGGGCCTCGCGATGTATGTGAACGAGAGATGGTGTAATGCTGGACACGTTAGCATTAAAGAGCAGCGCTGCACGAAGGATGTTGAACTGCTGGCGGTTAGTTTGCGCCCTTATTATTTGCCGAGGGAGTTTTCGCATGTCATTGCGATTACAGTGTACATCCCCCCCTCGGCTGATGCTGCTGCTGCCTGCGAGATCATCCACAGTGAAGTGTCCAAGCTGCAAACATCCCACCCCCAGTCTCTGATCATCATCTCAGGAGACTTCAACCATACATCGCTCTCCACCACTCTCCCAACATTCAGCCAGTATGTGGACTGCCCCACTAGAGACAATAACACCTTGGACCTACTGTATGCAAACACCAAGGATGCATACAGCTCATCACCCCTCCCCCCGCTGGGTCGCTCAGTAAGTAAGTAAGTAAGTAAATTTTATTTATATAGCACCTTTCATAGATAGAAATCACAAAGTGCTTTACAGTAAAAACACAGTGCTTCACAAACAGAATAAACAGTGATTTACAAAGGATAAAATACAACACAGTTCTTCGAAATAAGGCAAAAGAAAATACAATATAAACACCAAGTTAATAAAAGAGGTTAATTAAAAGCTTGTCTGTATAAAAGTGTCTTTAGCTGCATTTTAAAGGAGTCAATGGAGTTGGTGCAGCGTAGAGCCAGTGGCAGAGAGTTCCATAGTCTCGGTGCTACTGCCTGAAAAACCCGATCACCACGAGTTTTAAAATGAGTGCGTGGGACGAACAGCAAATTCTGGCCTGCTGACCTCAGAGCACGAGATGAAGAATGTGGTTGCAGCAGGTCAGAGATATATTGTGGTGCTTCACCATGTAGGGCCCTAAAAGTTAAAACTAAAATTTTAAAATGAATTCTAAAATGTACTGGTAACCAATGAAGAGAAGCTAAAACTGGAGTGATGTGTGACCTTCTATTTGTGCTAGTTAAAAGTCTGGCTGCGGCATTTTGCACTGTCTGGAGACGATTTAAAGCTGACTTATTTAAACAGATAAAAAGACTGTTACAGTAGTCCAGACGTGAAGAAATAAAAGCATGCATAATCATCTCAAGTTCTGCTTTTGACACCAGTAATCTGAGTTTTGAGATGTTCCTGAGGTGGTAAAAACAGTTTCTGACCAGCTGTTTAGAATGTTGCTCAAAAGACATTGATCTATCAAAGAGGACACCCAAATTTCTAACTGATATTTTATCTGAAAACCCTAAAAAGCTTATGTGTTTTTTGATTTCTGGGATTTCCCTGTCTGGAGCTATAATCAAAGTCTCTGTTTTTTCATTGTTTAATTGTAGATAATTATTTTGTAACCATGTCTTGATGTCTGTCAGGCAGTGTATTAAACTAGATAATTTATGAAATTCAGAAGCTTTGAAAGAGCAGTATAGCTGGATGTCGTCCGCATAGAGATGATAAGATATAGCATTAAAACGTCTTATAATTTGCCCAAGGGGAAAAATGTATAATAAAAACAGAATCGGACCCAGAACGGATCCCTGGGGGACCCCACAGGGTAGGTCCGCTGTATCTGACATTATTCCATTTAGGCAAACACTGAAAGATCTCTTAGATAAATAGGATGTAAACCATTCTAAAACAACACCAGTAATGCCAAACAAATCTTTTAGCCTGTTTAACATGATACCATGATCAATAGTATCAAAAGCAGCGGAGAGATCGAGTAGAACCAGAACTGTGTACTCTCCAGTGTCTGCTGCCATCAAGATGTCACTAGAGACCTTCAGTAAAGCAGTTTCTGTAGAATGAAATTTGCGAAACCCAGACTGGAAAGTATCCATCACATTATTTTTTTCCAAAAAATATAAAAGTTGCTCTGCTACTGTTTTTTCCAAGATCTTTGACATGAAAGGTAATTTGGATATTGGTCTGTAGCTGGTTGGCAGAGATGGATCCAAGTGAGGTTTTTTTTTAACAGAGGTTCAACAACAGCTTTTTTAAAGAAGCTGGGAACTGAGCCAGAAAGAAGAGACACATTAATGATTTCAACAATACAGGGCCCAATAGAGTGAAAGACATTTTTAAAGAAGGGAGTAGGGAGGATGTCAAGAGGGCTTGAAGTCTGTTTCATATGACCAAGTATAGTGGTGATGTCCTGTAGGGTCACAGGAGCAAAAGAAGACCAAGTTTCAGATGTAACCAAATTGCAGATATAATGTTGAGGATTTAAAGGGGAAATACCTGATCTGATGGTAGCAACCTTATTTACAAAAAAGTGTAAAAACTCATTGCACTCAGTCTTTGAGTATACTGGTGCATGGGGAATATCAGGAGAGATGATATTACTGATTGTATCAAACAAGACTTTAGGATTTCTCTTTTTTGAGGCAATAAGATTTGTAAAATATTGTGTTCTTGCCTGTTTTATCATGTCATTTAAGGAAAAAATCGATTCTTTAAGATGAAGTCTATGAACCTCTAGTTTAGTGGTTTTCCATAACCGTTCTATTTTCCGACAGTATCTCCTAAAGTGACGGATACTTTCACTTATCCAAGGACAGTAAGTTGAATGCTGGGCTCTGTTTTGTTTCAAAGGTGCCACTCTGTCTAAAATAGATGTACATTGGTTGTTAAAAGATGAAACCAAAACATCGACATCACTATGAGCCATGTTTGCATCAAACAAGTTTGAGAACCTTTCAGCAGCAGCCTGGTTTATGATTCTCCTTTGAATCAGTGGTTTGGGTGGCAAAGGATCCAGGTAAAATGATAGATTAAAATAAATACAGCTATGGTCACTCACATGTACATCCTCTAGACATACGCCATCTATGTTTAAACCCAAGGAGAAAACAAGATCCAGCGTATGACCCCTTACGTGTGGGGCCAGAGACATGTTGTTTAAAGTTAAAAGACTCTGTAATAGTGAGTAGTTCTGCAGCCATATTACAGGAAACATTATCAATATGGAGGTTAAAATCTCCTAATATTAAAACATTCTCCAGTTTAATAGTGGCTGATAAAAACTCATTAAAATCCGTTAGAAAGGCTCCAGCAGCACCAGGAGGTCGATAAATCAAAATGCAGTAGAAAAACTTTGGGTAACCAACCTTAATCATCTGTAACTCAAATGAAGAGAATGAGTCAGAGTTTACCAGTCTGCAAGTAAATCTGTCCTGAAACACGGTAGCAAGTCCTCCGCCACGTCCAGAAAGACGTGGGGTTCCAATGACAGAGCAACCAGGTGGGCTGATTTCTTTCAGATGAATAAACTCCATGTCTTGCTGCCATGTCTCAGTCAGGAACATGAAGTCTAAAAATTTCTCCATAAAAAGATTGTTCAAAACGAAGGATTTGTTCCTTATAGAACGGGCATTGAGCAGGGCGATCCGAATCGATGATGGTCTATCAGTGCACTCCATAGCTGACTGTAACGGCACTGGAATCAGACAATTTGCACCACTTTTGTGGGTTTTTCTGCGAGATCTCTTTCTAATGACAGTTTGGATGGGTTTAGTGGATGATTGAACAGAAAGAAGACAGCAGGGGGCACTAGAGCTAAGAACAGTAGGCTGAGGTGTGTCTGAGGTGATATCTGGGGTAGGGGGCAGCTGGTGTTGCAAGGGGGCACTACTGGGCCAAAAGGAGTTTTGTGAGGCTGACATGGTGGCTGTGGAAGAAGTGTCTGTGTTGGTGAACAATAATCTATCATGAGTAGCTATAAGTCATCCTGATCCTTGATTTACATTTAATGAGTCACAACTTCTGTTTAATTTGGTGTAGGGACACTGTGGTTGAACCAGTGCATAGTCAGTGTTTGCAGAGAGCAGTTTGGCTCCATGCCAGTTAGGATGGAGACCATCAGGTCTGTACAGTTGTCTCCGGTTCCAGAATAAATCAAAGTTATCGATAAAATCCATTTGAGCTACTCTACATTCGCCTTTTAGCCAGGTGTGAAGGGACAACAAACGGGAGAAGCGGCCACAGCCTCTACCCAAGGTGGGGATTGGGCCACTTATAAAACTGCGTTTCCCAGTGTCCTTTAGGGCAGACAGAAGTTCCCGAAAGTCCGCACGCAGGATTTCTGATTGTTGATTGGTGACGTCATTCGAGCCTACATGAACGACTATATTGGAGCAGTCAGAGTGGCGCGCTAATATGGCTGGTATTTTATCAATTATGTCCAGTACACGGGCCCCAGGAAAACAGTAAGTGTGGGAGTTTTTTGCTCTGATGTTCCTCACCATGGAGCACCCGATAATCACCGTTGAGGGGCGCGACTGAGACGAGCTGAGTTCTGGCTGGAGCGGTGGGAGAGCTGACCGATGATTGACCTCCGTGCACCTGATGTTTTGTCGGGGGAGGTTAGGCCAGAAATTCTCGTGCCATGGAGCGTTGGAGTCACCGGTTGAGGACACCGCAGCAGGGACAGCACAGCCTGGAGGGGAGACTACCACAGATTTTGCAAGGCCACCGCAGCACCGTTTTATTGCCTCCATCTCCAACCCGCGGAGATGAGAGGCGGATTTACCCGCTGGATTGTTCCGCAGGCCTGCAGAGGAGCGGTTTGTCAGCTCTTCCTCCATGGTCACCGAAGCAGCCTGGTCCAGTCGGGATGGAGAGCAAGCTGCAGCTGCCTCCTTGTACATCGGGCGTGCAGTGAAGTTGGCTGGAGACCAGTGTCGGTGTTTCGGTGCTGTCTGATGGGAAGAAGGTGAGGGTCGATGTACTCCAGCTAGTTCAGGAAAGTCCTCGTCCAGGATGTCAAAGCGGTTTCCCAGCTGGATGGACTGTGTGCCGCGGGCAAGAGAGTGTAGAGCAGAGCGCCTTCGGTTCTTTTTGTTGTGATCGCCAACCACCTGCCAACTTTCCGGGTGTAATGAAGTGTTGTTGTTGGTGGCCCGGGATTTCGGTCTGGCCCCGCACAGAAGCCATGGATCTGATGGGGTAGATGTAACAACAGCAGAGACAACAGGTGGAGGAGCAGCAGCTGGCGGTGTAACAACAAAATCCTGGAGTGAATCAGTACCAGTCGGGCAGAGAGGAGTAACAGCCCGCTCCGCAGCGATGGTTCCTCTGGTACCGGCACCCAGCGGTGAGCCGGCGGCAGCCGGTGGGGATGTAGCGTCTGTCGGGCACGAGATTATACCAGATCGCTCCTCTGAGTGGGATGCACTGACTCGTGTTGTCACACCAAAGACAATCGTATCCAGAAGTCTTTCAGCGTCTTGGATTTGGTATAATTTGTGGATTCTTTCCTCAAGCTCAGCGATCCTCTCGGTGAGGTGGAGACAGCTAGCACACCCGGAAGTGGAGGTAAGTGAAGGCATTGCTCAGCACAGATCACAACCTGGTGAGACTGCAGCCCATTTACATACCTATGGTGAAAAAACAACCCCTGACCATACGGTATGTGAAAAAGTGGTCTGAGGAGGCCACTGAGGCGCTGCAGGACTGCTTCGAGACCACGGACTGGGATGTACTGTGCGGCCCACACAATGAGGACATTGACACCATTACACACTGCGTCACAGACTACATTAACTTCTGTGTTGAGAACACTGTATCCACCAGGAAGGTACGGTGTTTCTCTAACACAAAACCCTGGGTGACCCCTGAACTGAAGGTCCTGCTGAAGGAGAAGAGGAGGGTCTTTGGATCTGGGGACAAAGAGGAGCTGAGGAGGGTGCAGAAGGAGCTGAAGAGAAAAATCAGGGAGGGAAAGGCCAGCTATAAGACCAAGATGGAAACCTACTTGCAACAAAATAACGCAAGGGAGGTCTGGAGAGGCCTCAAAACCATCTCTGGTCACAGCAGAGGCCAGGTGAGGGGACCTGAAGCAGGAGACCAGGAGTGGGCAAACGAGCTGAACCTGTTCTTTAACAGATTTGACTCTACTCCCACTCCTCCCCCCACTCATCAAAGCACCGACCAGCTGGCTCTTTTTTCACACCACCTCAGCTCTCTGTCAGCCCCATCACCTCCACCACCACCCCTCATCAGCCCCTCCTCCGCCACCCTCGGCCTCTCCATAACAGCTGATCAGGTGAGAAGTGAGCTGAAGAAGCTGAAGGCGAGAAAGGCCACGGGTCCTGATGGCATCAGCTCCAGACTCCTGAAGGACTGTGCAGATCAGCTCTGCCTGGTTCTTCTGCGCATCTACAACCTGAGCCTGAGTCTGGAGAGGGTCCCAGCGCTGTGGAAGACCTCCTGTGTGGTTCCTGTCCCAAGACAGCGCACCCCAGGGAGCCCAACCACTTCAGACCTGTGGCCCTCACTTCTCACCTGATGAAAACCATGGAGAGGATTGTTCTCAGAAACCTCCGCCCCCTGGTGAGCTCACATCTGGATCCACTGCAGTTTGCGTACCAACCGGGCATTGGAGTGGATGACGCAGTCCTCTACCTGCTGCACAGATCCCTGACTCACCTGGAGGACACCGGCAGCACTGTGAGAGTCATGTTCTTTGACTTCTCCAGTGCATTCAACACAATCCAGCCTTCACTGCTCAGGGGGAAGCTTGAAAGAGCGGGAGTAGACTGTCACCTGGCTGCATGGACCATCGATTACCTCACCGACAGACCACAGTTCGTGAGGCTTCAGGACTGTGTGTCGGATATGGTAGTCTGCAGCACCGGGGCCCCTCAGGGGACAGTGCTCTCCCCCTTTCTCTTCACCCTGTACACTTCAGACTACCACTACAACTCTGGGAGCTGTCACCTCCAGAAGTTCTCCGATGATACAGCCATCGTTGGGTGCATATCTGAGGGGGACGAGCGGGAGTACAGGACCGTCATCACGGACTTTGTCAACTGGTGTGAGCAGAACCATCTCCAGCTCAACGCCAGTAAGACAAAGGAGATGGTTATTGACTTCCGCAGGAGGAAGACACCCCAGACTACACAGGTGAACATCCAGGGTCTGGACATTGAGATGGTGGAGACCTATCGATACCTGGGTGTTCACCTTAACAATAAACTGGACTGGTCTAATAACACAGATGTCCTGTACAAGAAGGGCCAAAGTCGTCTCCACCTGCTGAGAAGACTGAGGTCCTTTGGAGTGTGCAAGACTCTGCTCCGGACATTCTATGACACTGTGGTAGCATCTGCTCTTTTCTATGCAGTGGTCTGCTGGGGAGCAGGGAGCACAGATCGGGACAGAAAGAGACTGAACAGACTGGTCAGGAGGGCCGGCTCTGTCCTGGACTGCTCCCTGGACTCCATTGAGGAGGTGGGTGAGAGGAGGATGTTAGCAAAGCTCACATCCATCATGGACAACCCCTCTCACCCACTGCATGAGACTGTGGGGGCTTTAAGCAGCTCCTTCAGCAACAGACTGAGACATCCACCCTGCAAGAAGGAGCGCTACCGCAGGTCATTCATCCCATCTGGAATAAGACACTATAACATCAGCATCACTGGCTGATGGGAACAAAACTGGCTTCATCCAAAATTCATCCCAGAGTAATTTGCACAACAAATTTTTGTACTATTCTCTAATCCATCTTTTGTGTACATACTATTCTATTACTTACTTATTATTATGTGTACATACCTTATTTCCTCTATGTACATACTTATTTTATTACTTATTTATTTTTATTTGTTATTGTTATTTTCTTTGTTACATTTCACTTTTCTTTTTTCATGCTGCTGTAACATTTGGAATTTCCCCCAATGGGGGATCAATAAAGGAATATTCTATTCTATTCTAATGAACTGTTGTACAGGACTGGTTCCTAGGAGAATTATATGAAATTTATTTCTTGTTATTTATTTTCTTTGAGTTATATTCTATCAACAATTTATTATAATATTGTTTGTTGCATTGATTACATTGTTTGATTAGTTGTTTCATTCATTTTTGGTAATTTTTGTCAGCATCAGGATTTATAACTGCACTTTGGTTTGTTTCAATAATTCTTCTTCTCTCTGGGCAGGTCCCGGTTCTTGGTGGTGGTGTTTCTTCATGTTTTCCGTTTTCGTTTCTGCTGCCACGGTAAGCCTGGCACTGCCCAGTCCCTCATCCAGAGTGTTACTTTTAGACTTGTGTTTCGCTATCCTGGTGCTTGACATTTGTTTTGTTTGTTAAGATTAAATTTCTGTTAAATAAAGTTTCTTCTTTACATATTCATTGTCTCTGCCCAATGGTTATCCAATGAACCTTGTGTGATCTTAATGATTATTTTCATAATACAATTTACTCTCCTGGGGGTGTAATCCCCCTAGGTAGAGTTGTCACAACCCTTTTAACCACCTGATCATGCCACAATACCTTCTCCTGATAAGCAAACTGGAGGGGATCCTGGGCATGAGGTTTAAGAAGATGCACCAGTAGTGACTCCAGTGTCTTCATCACATGGTAGGCGAGTGCCACAGGCCTGTAGCCGTTGGACTCGCTGGGATGTCCCTTCTTGGGAACAGGGCTGATGCAGGATGTTTTTTTCACAGTGCTGTCTCTGCATCAGCCTTCAGGAGGATGTAAACACAGATAGCGATGATGTGTGTAAACACCCTCTGAAGGTAGAAGGCCGGACGCTAACAGCTAGCAGCTTAACATCACGGCAGCATATCATTGCTTTCACAGTCACATGCACGGGGTTGCACCATTTGTTTGCCTTTACTGCAAGCTTTAGTGTCCCTGTTGGCACTCACAGTGGTGAAAGCGGGTAGGTCCACGTTAGCATCCAATATGTAGCTGGTTAGCCATGTCTCCGTGAGAATGATCAAGCTGCTCTCCTGGTACCTCCACTGGTTTTTGAACGATGTTGTCAACTCATCCATTTGTGTTAGACAGCGTGCTCACATTCCCCATTAGAACAGAGGGAATGGATGGCTTGTACCGTCGCAGTTTGTGTGCTTTAGCCTTTAGCTTAGCCTTAAACTTTGCTCCGGCTCGGCACCCACATTACTTCTTCCTTAGCTCCCTTGATATGAGATGGCGTCTACAGGCTTATCCCTCTTCCCTCAGCGCCAGCAGAGGAACTCTCGAATAAGCAAGTTTACTGGCACTAACTTGCATGGTATGACAGGTGGTTCATGTCAGACGACAACAGCACCACAGTCCACATATACACAGGCGGCTACAAATAGTAAGACAAAAAAAACCCAACACAACGCGCACACAGAGCAAGTGGACAGGCAGCCCTGATCACAGCTGGATCAGCTGTCAGTTGGCTTTAACAGCTGCAGAGACTTTTGATGGAGTTGATGTCACATGCACAATGAGCAGATAAATAACAGCCTAATAATAAGTGCGGCCAATCAGTAGCAGAGAAGCAGAGTTTCTCTGTTTAACAAACACCCGCATATAACCATGCTTTAGAGTTTAGAGTATTAGAGTAAAAAGTGTTTCTTTCTGACAGACAGACTCTCTCTGACTTTAACTGTCTTCATTACAAAAGTAGCCTTGATGGTGGAAAGTAACAGATTGTGAAAAAATAAATGAAGACAATTGTTTTTGGCCTTTTTTGTTATTTTATTATGTTTTAGATGGTGAATCAGGATATGAATGAAATATAAAACGTGAGTTATACACTTGAGTTTAATCTTTGATCTATCTTCACTCCAGTGTGAAACTGACAATCAATAACTGACGGAGGTGTCGGTCGATAAAAGACTTCCCTAAAGGCTGCTGTCCTGTTTCCTTGCATATCACTCCTCAGAGATCCCTCCTCGATTGTCAGGCCTCAGCACAAATAAGAGCTTTGGTAGTCCTTCAAGAAGACGCATCAACCGACTCCCGGTCCAAACGAGGAGCGAGGAACTGAACAATAAAAGAAGTGAGATCTGGCTCTGGTGTTCCAATGAGTGAGCAGGAGTAACAGCTGGGGATAGTTTTAAAATCCTTCTTAAATACTATTAACACAACCTCCCCGCCCCTCAGGATGTGGTTGTTCCATGTAAGAGTATCCTGTGGGAGTGGTCTGGTTGAGTGTAAAACAGCCCAGTGGTTTATGCCAGGTTTCAGCAAGACAGGAAATTTAAATTAATGTCTGTGATAAATTCATTTAGAAGGAGGCTTTTATTGTTGAGGGGGTGGGTTTTAAGGAGGACGAGTCTGAGATGAGGACTATCTAAAAAAGTGTTGATTCGCCTGAATGGGCGTGGTTTAGCAGGACAGAGCAGTGTAAGTGTCTGCAAGCTCCGTGTCCGTCTCAGCCCTTTTAAGCTAGTGCTCAGAGTGCATGCTTATGATTTTACCGCAATGGAGTTGCTTTACTTTTGTACAAACAAAATAGGTTACCTCTTTTAATTTTCTTTTTCAACGATTCAATTCATCACATTCACTTTTATGTAACTGTTGTAACATGCGCCCCGTATCATGTGCCATGAGAATATTTGATCAAATTTACCAGCTAACAATGTCATCTGTTAACAAGCTAATTTTACACTGACAAGTTCTCTTTAGAACGAGGCCTTAACGTACGAAGCACTTAACATTTAATTGGTAGAGAAAAAAAAGTGCAATATTTCCCTCTGAAATGTATTTGAGTATAAAGTAGTGTAATAAACCTTGCCTAAATACGAGAAATTTTTAACTTAATTTAATTTTTTTTTAAATTGGGAATTGTGGTGACAACAAAACAAGTGAAAGAGAGAGACAAACAATGACACATACAAATAGCGAAGATACCTTACAAAACAAAATGTATACAGTTTTAACTGTAACTGTACACACACACACACACACACACACATATACATATACCCATACACACACACATTCCTTAATAAGATATTAATAATAATAACATATAACAATAATGAATAAATAATACCATAAATGCGATTGTTACCACCACCATTGTGAATGATTAAATTAGCAATCAGTTTTTATGAGCTGTTGGCGTGTATGTCAGAAGAACCGGAGGATAAAAGTGTGTGTGTGTGTGTGTGTGTGTGTGTGTGTATACATGCATAATATATGCCTGTGAGGCAGGAGCACAAATGGATGCTGATGAATGATTAAATAAATACACAATGATAGTAGTAACAATGACCATACATGGTAAAGAGAGAGAGAGGGAGAGAGAGAGACAACAGAGCATGACCAATACAAAACAAAGGCAGTGATATTGGAAGCAACAGTGGCAATTGTACCAATAATCATTGCTATAACAATAACAATAATGTTGACAATGATAATGATAATAATATTAACAAAAATGATAATAATAATAAGAATGATTATTGTTATTGTTATTATTATTATTATTATAACCATTATTATCGCCGCAACAAGGAAGCCTCTCAGTAAAAATTTGTGTAACAACAGTAATAACTAGAAAATGAATTTGTCATAAAGTACAGAGACATAAATGTCTCCTAAATTACATTAGGTCTTTTAGAAACTAATGCCAGATGTGTGATCGCTCGGTGCAAAAGTTGGCTCACTCCGCCTTCCATCCGCATCCCCAAATCGAAAGATAAAAACTGAGTGAGCTCTCAGCTCAGCTTTCTCTTCTCAAGTTCTCTTCTCAGTTCTCTCTTCTCAAGTTTTTTCTTCAAGCCTCTTTAGGCTTCTATTCAGTGCTTCTTTACGCTCCCTTTTACCGCAGCGCGTCTCGTGCATCCGCACTCGCAACTTTTTCTTTCTCTTCAATTTTATAAGCATAGCCGCAACAGCTCACCAGAGCTTTGCTGAACCATTTTCTTTTTAAATCTCTTTGACGCTTTTCTTTATACCAGTTTTTGGTCAGTAAAGACACTTTTGTAATTCGTTTTAAGTAAACTCAAATTAATAATTTAAAGTGACTCCCTCAGACCAATGGGACTACTTTTGATTTTTTCTGCAAGTTTTAATTGAGAAGGACACTCCGCGATTCGCCATCAACTCTGCCACGGATCTAGAAGCAACACCTGCTGCACAAACTATCAGCATCCGTTGCCTGCCCTTAAGGACTTTGTTTAAAGACTTTTACCAGTTCGCTAAGGCGAACACCAAGGCTAAAGACCGCCGCACACTGACTCCACCTGCCCGGCTGCCGCCAAGTCGGCAAAAGTAGGCATAACATTTTCTAGTGATCAGAGTTGATGTCGTATAGCGAAGCTTTAATGACAAATTTCTAAATTCTAATTCACCCTTCAGTGCACATCCACGCTTTAGATGGTCATGTATTTCCATCCATTATCATCCATAATTAATCATTTACATCACTTAAGTTCCCTTTCATTTGTTCACTGTCCCTTATATGTCATACTATTTCCTCTATGTACTCATCATTTTATTAGCCTAAATAAATTATTCTCATTTATCGCCAAGTCGTTGTCTGTGGATATTATTTCACGAGAGAAACACGATCAATGTATACAGGATAAACGGTACAGATTGTGAGATTGATTAAAGTAATGACATGTCTTAACACTGTCACAATTTAAGATTTAATTTTCTCCTGAATGGAGAATGGTGCCCCTTTTACTTTAACGAGTGCAAAATCCAAATTCTAACGTAGTTATTAATAACCGCTACAAGTGGACCACTGATTATTAAGTGGCATCTTCAATTGGCCACAAGGGCCAAATAAGGGCCCTCTCCACCTGAGGGGCCACAAGGGCCAATCAATGGCCCACTTGTGGCCCCTGTGGGGCCACTTGTGTTGCAGTGGGACAGTCTGGAGGTACTAGTATACACGTTTAGTTTGCACTAATGCATGTGCCCAGGCACTTCATGTGTTGTGCCAAATTGTAACAGGTTCCTTGTACTGCTACACAGTGCAGGCACCCTAATAATAATAATCATAGTGTATGTGTAATGGTGGAAGTGTAATGGGTGTCTGTTATGGATGGGATTTGTGGACATGTACATGGCTTGGTTTTAATTGTGACTGAGGTTTAGATATGGAATAAATGGATTCCAGGTTTCATTAAAGACTTGTATATTGTTTTTTGTTATGCTGACATTCTTTTAATTGTAATGTATTCTGTAAGTGAGTTAATCCATTGCATAATATTACAAGATTGTTTAGATTTCCAGTTTTGAAAGACTTTTCTCTTGGCGAAAGTTAGAGAAATGAGTAATGGGTGTCCGTATCTGGTTGGGATGGTGAGTTGTATTAAGTCTCCCAGCAAGCAAAGTAATGGGGATGATGGGATTCTGCAGTCCAAGATAGTGGAGAATTATAGAAGATAATGGAGAGTGCATTTTGTCTGTGCTGGCTAATCCCATTTTAAACAAATCTCCCTGGGTGATATGTGTTCTATTGATAGTTTTGTATTGTGTCAGCTTTGGCGCTGATCTGGCTTCGATGTTTTTTGCCGTGGGGACGACCGCCGGTCTAGCGCAGTGAGGTTTCTCTGCATGCGGCTGAAGAGCCTCATCACAGGCTGCAGAGTAAACAAAGGCACTTCTATTTTCCCTGCTATCTAACCCCTCGCCCTGCCTCCCGCTGGAACCTTACCCTGACCTCTGCTACTTGTCTTCACTGCAGGCAGTCCTAGCCGATCTGCGGACAGCACCTGCCCTCCAGGAATTGAGTGCGAAGACGGCTAGCTTGGCTAGGCTCTGCCCAGTAACGTCCACCGGGCACTCCACTCTCCAGAGACACATGCACCCGCTTCCTTTGCTCCTTTCAGTATTCCAAATAACAAACACGTCTTCCCACACGTGCAATCAATCATGCTTAGTTATTACCCGCCCCCTAACACACGGTATACTCACTACATTCACTCCTCCCTGAAATGTGCCTTGTCCCCAAGTCAAAACATGTCACAGTCCCTGGACCACACAGGTGGCCTCCTCTGCCTTCCTTGGTGTGTCCCCTGCAATGTCTGTTGTGCTCTTGGCCTCTTTCCCTCCCTGGCAACCTGGGAGGGGGCAATGTCAGTGTTGATCCCCTGATCTGCATCTCTCCTTCCCAGCAGCCTCAGCTGGGGGTCCCTGCGCTCTCTGTTCCTGGATCTGCTGGATGCTGGTCACTCCAAGTTGGTCCTCTGTGCTGGTGTCTTCGTTCCACCAACACCTGGCTGGGGGCTGATACAGTCTCTGGTCTTTGATGTACCGTCTAACAGGCCTCTCCACCTTCAGATGTTGCAGCAGAACCTGGGACTCCCCACTAGACCCAGCCAGTGCTGTTGCTTGTTCCTTGACACACAGCCAGCCACCTCTGTTGACCCGCCTGGTTACTTGCCTCTTGTAAAGGGGAGAGATAAGGTTTGAGTGTGTTGTAATGCACTGTAACCTCTGTCCCTCCCTCAACTGGCACTATGCAATATAAGACTTCTGTGATTCTCTCAATCACTCTACAGGGGCCCTTCAATCTCCTCTGCAACTTAGGACAGACACCCCTTCTCCTAGTCTTCGAGTGGACCCATGCTCCCTCTTTAAGTAGTACTGCCACCTGACCCTCACATCAAAGGCTTCCTTTTTGCCTACCAGAGGCACTTGCCTGACCTGAGGGCCCTTACAAGCTCCTACCACTGTGGACAACGCGTCACCCGACCTTGACACCTACTCTGTAGCTGCAGAGAATCCCTCCCCCCACCGAGACCCAACATAATGTCCAATGGGAGAAGTATCTTCTGCCTTAACACAACCTTAAAGGGCGTAAACCCTGTATTTAAGGCAACAACACTTCCCAATTAGCCTGGTTCTCCTCCACAAACAAGAACAACAAAGACAACAGTATTAGCCCACACTGATGCAAACTTGTTGTTTGAAAAAGGGGAGTTGTAAAATCTAAAAAAAAAAAAAAAAAAGAGAGAGAGGAGAATTATATGCAGACTTTTGAACATCAGATCCCTCAGATCTAAAGCTCTTTTAGTCAGTGATTTAATATCACATAATCATTTTGATTTATTCTGTCTCATGGAGACCTGGCTGTGTCCTGATGATTATATAAGCCTGAATGAGTCCACTCCTCCTGGTCATATACTGTAAATACTCACATTGCTTCAGCCAAGCTAAACTAAATCATAATAAATTTGAAAGCCTTTTTCTTAGTCTTTCTCACCCATCCTGGAAAACTCTACAGCCCATTCTCAATTCTTATCCGAATTCTCAGAGTTTATATCAAGTTTAGTGCTTAAATCATAAAAAGTTATTATCGCAGGTGATTTTAACATTCAGCTGGATATTAATAATTATAGCCTCAGTGGTGCATTTTTCACACTATTGGATTCAATTGGCTTCAGTCAGTGTGTACAAAAACCCACCCACTGCTTCAACCACACCCTAGATCTTGTCCTTGTGTATGGTAAATTGAAGATTTAAGAGTCTTCTCTGAGAATCCCGCTTCGTCAGACCGTTATTTAATAACTTTCGATTTTTTGTTCCTTGATTATGCATCCCTAAGCAAGAGTTACTATTCTAGATCTCCGTCAGATGGTGCAGGAGCTAAATTTAAGGAACTGATTCCATCTGCAATGACCTCATTGCCATGTCTCAATCTGACTGAGAACGCTTTTACTAATTTAAGTCACTCTCAAATAGATTGTCTTGTTGATAGTGCTACCGGCTCACTGTGATCAGCTCTTGACTCTGATACACCTTTTAAGAGGAAAATAATGAAACAAATCTGAAAATTAGTTCAATGGTTTAACCCCCAGACCTGCAAATTAAAACAAATATCGCGAAAATTTGAAATTGGCATTCAACCAACAGTAGGGCCTAAAGTTTATTTCGACTGTTTTTCCCCCATTGACCTTCACCAACTCTGCATTGATTTCCGCAATCAAGCCATCAACATGCCTGTTAGACCTTAGATTGCCTGTGATAAAGGACTGGTCTCTGTATTAATCCCATTAGATCTCAGTGCCACAGTTGACACCACTGACCATAAAAATCTTACTGCACAGTAAGCACTTAATTGGCCTTAAAGGAACGACACTAAGCTGGTTTAAATCACGCTTATTAGATAATTTCCAGTTTGTTCATATTAATCCTCAATCCTCCATGCAAACTAAGTTCTGCTTCAGAGTACCACAAGGTTCTGTGCTTGGACCAATCCTTTTCACTTTGTATATGCCTCCCCTAGGCAACATCATTAGAAATCACTCTGTAAATTCACATGTGAGGTGTCTGTTAGACCCACATTCCCAACATCCCCCTCCTGTTTCTCTAAGCCCATGGCTGTTTGCGCAACCCTGCCCCTGCGGTCCCCTTCTGAATTTTCAGGGAGCTTGGAAGTATTGTGTACCTGTGGGGCTAGATTGCATATTTTTAATGGTAGATTGACAAGACCGCACCTCCTGTATCAACACCTTAACCATCCCCAACAACACTCCCAACTGCCCGCTGCTGTCAGACTAAGCTACTGAAACCCCCATCACCTTAGCCTCAAGAGCCAAATGAGACTGCTCCAGGTTTCTAAGCAGCTTCATTTCATATGAAAGCTCAATGGCCTCCTCTTGTGTTTTAGGCTTGGCACCCCGGAAACTGTGTAATCATCAGCTGTGGGGTATGCTCTAGTGGCCAACCTCCTCAAAGCATTCCCAGCATTCCCAGACTCCCTAGCTGTCTCATTAGGCTGACAACGATGAGCAGTAAAGCTAGCTCTGCTCCAATCATCACTGTCACAGGGCTCAAACTGCTGTGTCATGGCTGCTTTTAACAGTACGTAGTTGTTCTTAGCCTCTCTTGGCAAACCACCATCCATGTTCCTAGCACGACCTGCCAACGAGACATAAACTTCAGTTTAAGTGCCTCATCCCAGTGGTTCACCTCAGCCGCCAAGTCAAACTGTTTGGACCAATCAGACCACTCACGGCCTGCACCTGTAAATGTTTCAGCCATAAGACTGGGCGGGGTATTAGACCAGCTGTGGACTGCATCTGATGGGTCACACAGTGCTCAGCTCCCAGCTGCTATTTAAAACCTAACAATTATCAGCGAAATACTAAAGACAACAGCCAACAACTTTTAATTAACAAGATCATTTTAAAACCACTTAGCTTTTTTGGGGTTCAAGACCGTGGAGCTGCTGGACTGGCGGTCGTCCCTTTTGCCTCATTATTACCTCCCCCCTAACACAAAGCATACTCACTACAGTAGCAGAAAACAGTAATACTCAATAAGGTACAAGTAGCTTAAATTTGTACCAAGTACAGTTCTTGAGTAAATGTACGTAGTTTACTTTCCACCACTGCACTGAGTGAAGGCTGCATGAAAACCTGTGTGCACATTTGTCTGAATGCTGAGCAAAACTTCAGGATCATTTTGGTTTGATGAGAATGAAGAGTTGAACTTTCAAAGTTTGGGCTTGTTTAATTTGTAAAGCTTTGAAAATTTGGTAATATTAGACTGAATAAAACGTTGCATACATATGTAAAATATGAGCTGCACCAAATCTACTGTACAATATGAGATCAGCTCATTTAATTCATGTCAAGCACAAAGGCAAATGGAATACATGGAGCCAAAATCTTAGTTTTTCTTCATAAATTGATGATTATAAAATAATTCAAAATCATCTCTGTTTGAAGTCATATTTGGTGTGAGGTCTCCTGTGAGTTCAATCTTGGGGTTAAGGCAAATGAATAATAATGGGTTAATAAACAACTTGTTAAGTCACGGTTTTGCTAGTTTAACCAACAGATGACAAGATGATTCTGTAGACTGTAGACTTTAATAGTAACGCTCTCACTGCGACCTGACGAGAACGCGCATCGGGCACACAAACACAAACACGCCCCCAGACGAAACAACTGTTTTCTGATTAGTTGTGGATGAAGCGGAAGTGACAGAGGTTGGGGCTGTGTTTTTTCACTTGCTGTTTGTTGTGATGACGTTGTGGGAAATTGCGGAAGTGGCAGGACCATACAGAGGGTATGGAGTTTGGGGACGTGAAATTGTAATTAAATAGACGGTCGGATCCGTCCGGGGAGCGTGGACAAGGACACTAGCTTGGAGGTAGTGGCTGGATCACCAGGCATGGTCTTCAAAAGGTGGGACGCCGTAAAGCCCAGGAGGATTCACCACATAAACAGCAGCATGCCAGTGGGCTAAAAAAGAGGGGAAATCAGAGCCAGCAAGACAGTCCCTAAGTCAGTAGCAGTAGCAGCTCGAATACAGCCAGTGCAGACCTCATCTCCCCAGGTTACACCCAGTGCTGCCGCCCACTGTGACAGCCCTCGCTGGGTTAGCAGATTAGCTCTGGCTGAATTCAGCTGCTACAGCGAGTCCTTCTTCATCTCTCCCGAGGTGTGGGCTGCTCTCCTCACAGCAAAAGTTTCTTGCATAAGCCAGGAGTGAAGCAGAGTTGAACCATGATATAAAAACTTGATTGATCTTAATTTTCTAATTTCAAGTTGAAAATCTGTCCGTTGCCATGTTCAAGGAACATCAATACAATAGCTCCTATTTTGGTACCTCCGCCAAGCAGAAGTGTGAATATGCATATTAGCTAAATATTTACAATCATGATATAAAGATTTAACATTTAGATTTAATATCGAACATTTAGATTTAACATTTAGATGTAATATTTAATATTTAGATTTAACATCTAGATTTAATATTAAACATTTTTATTTTACAGTGACATTATCTTGAACATATTTTGTCATGAAAGAATAAAAAGTGTGCAAATATTGTTCTAAATGTGATTAAAAAGTGACTGAAAAATACATATCTCTTTTTAATTATGTTGCACAACTTTACAATCGACTCCCGATAGGAGACAGCCTGTTTAATGGAGGAGATCATAAGGAAATTAGTTAAGCTTGCTGTTTCAGATTAGAGCAGTACAATCATTTTTATTTGGATATAGTGATTATTTTTAGTTCTATTGTTGCACTACAGCCCTGCGGTAGTCTGACGACCTGTCCAGGGTGTACTCCGCCTCTTGCCCAATGACAGCTGGGATAGGCTCGCACCAGGGTGTGAACTACGGGGGTCTTAGGCCCCCTTAATGAGACATGAGCTCACCTGAAAACATGATTTGTGAAATTTGGGGGGGGGGTCTCTAAAATATTGGAAAAAATTGTTTCCCATGCATTTCCTTTTTGTTCGCTTTTTTTTTTGTATTGTCTAAATCGTGGATCATGTGTAAAATTAGGCTATTTTTAATGCATGTTTTGTGCATGAGGGTGATGCATCACTATTTCACTTTAATAGAGATGCCGGCCTGAATGCAATTCTTGTCCTCACCACTGAAGCGTGGGGGTGCTAGTCTTAAACATCACTTTAAGTCAGACATCGGAAACGAAAAAAAAATACTGCTCTGAACCACTTGCCCTGGAGCCACTGGACCTGCTCAATTTCGGTGCTGCATAATTTTTACTGCCATGTTTTGCAGTCATCATGTCTAAAAGAAAACAGGGAAGTTGACTCACAAATTAAGGATTTACAAAGAAAAATAAGATGAGTGATTCTGAGGAGCAGCAACAGGCGAGTTCTTCGGCAGATGCTAACTTGAGGACAACCAACACCACCGCTGCATCTGCGTGGACTGCTGCCGGTGAAAGCCCGCCAACAGCTGGGCCTGTGGTGACAATACAGGTCGAGCCTAGTACAGAGGCAGGAGATGGGATTAATGACAGCTCAGAGGTCGCTGATGACGGTGACTCCACCTGCCTCTCTCTTCCCAGCTAACTGGACAAGCCAACAGTGGAGAGAATGGAAGTCCCGCAACACCTGGCTGTTTGTTAAGGATGGAAACTTGGGATGCACAATTTGCAGAGACACAAAAACTCTTCTGCTTTCTGAAAAGGTAATTGGCACTTACTAGAAGAGCGGATTGATGGAGATGTAAGCAGCCACACACAAAAACTGTTACATAAAAAAAATTATAAACATCGCAATAGCATAGCACACAGAAGGGCTGTTGAAGCCCCCCCCCACCCCAATATAAGTGAGCCAGCCTGAAAGCCGCAGTATAGTTCGCACACTGCCCGCAACCCTTACGAGGACAAGCGGTAACGGACAATGAATGAATGACTGAATGTTGCACAACAGAACTAAAATTACTATGTGTTAATATATCAATTTCACTTGACTTCTTCATAGGTCAGGGTGTTCTTTGATGGACTTCGGTGATGATACTATGATCTTGCTTGATGATGTGCTACCCAAAACACATGAATTCTGCTCCTTTCATAGTGTGTGGTAGGATGAACGGAACTTTGGATAATGACTTGAACTTTGAAGGAACTGAAATGAAGGAGAAGTAAAGTCACTGAACTCTAGAAACATATTAAACTGAGAGACCTACATTTGTGTTTTGAATTTCTTTAATTTATTTTTGAATAACTGGGCTCTGAATCTGAACTGAATCTACTGTCTTGTGTGCCTCTCTAGTCCATAACCTTGTTTGTCTACTTTCTAAATCTAAATCGGATTTACATTGACATGTAATTACTGGAAGGACCAACCATGTGTCAAGGCAGAAAGATAATAATTAGCTGTGAATAAGGGTGTAGCCCCTCTTAAGACTGACAAAAGGCATAATGAAGTTAATAACTGAGTAGGGATGTAATGATTTGCTCAACTCACTCAATATGATTTTCTCACAAATTCTTTAAAATGCAAGATGAGATTACATAATAAGTATGACAGAAAATATTCTATTAATAATTCCAAACAAAAATTATACAAAATACTGAATTCACAGTGTCCCTTGCTGTTAAAAAAACAACAACAACAGACCCTTCCACTTGGGACAGATGTAGCTGGTGTAGAAACGTATGCTTTTGCTAGAGGGGAAAGCAGAGAGGGTGAGATTGAAGAAGTAAGTTGGCTCTTACTCATTTGGGCATACAGGGTTGTAAATGCACTTGTCAGTGTGGTTTGGCCTTGTAGTTGTCCTTAAGGAGTAACGTGTGTGGGCGGGCTGATCAGAGCTTCTCACTATGAGGCCCGTTTCACACAGAGCGCACCAGGACCATGTAAACAGCGCCAAGTGTGTTGTTTTTTATTTCAGCATCCATTTTATCAAGAGCATGTACACTGCTCCCCTGAGCAGCGCTTGTCAGGTGCATCTGGGCTGCATGTCAGCTGCAGCACATCTAGAGAAACAGTGGCTCGCCGAATTTTTACACAACACGTGCGTTTGTCAGCAGAAATAGACAGTGAAGATGGTGTTTTGATTATTTTATTGACTCTATACCACTTTTTACTGCGGTATATATGTCTCTCTCTGTCACAGAGATGAGGTTTTACTCCAACTTCTCTGCTTCCCTTTCAAAACAAACAAAAGCCCTCTGAAAGCATCTCTTTGAACAGAATCCCATCATTTGATACAATGCATTTTATTTTGAAACATTTTCAGGACCGTGTTGTTGACTGTGCAGAAGCTTGCACAACTTCATAAATGAATGGATATTGTGCTTCTAAATATGAAAATACAGTACTAATAGCAGCGGGCAGTAACGCAGGAGCGACGCAGCATGTGTGAACACCATAAGAATGAAACACGCTGCTGCTCAGCGAGGCTGAAGTCTCGTGCTCCTGACACATGCTGCATGAAACGGGCCTGATGCCGGCTCACATGTTGTATCATGTTAGTTGTGCTGTTTGTATAGTTCAACACCCTCCTCTTGCAATATTTGCAGACTGTTTATGTCTTTTCTGTTATCTTCTCGCCTTTTTTACTTGTCATGTCAAGGAAATTATGTTAATTTGTTTTTTGTCTTGTGTCTATGTTGTCTTGTGAATTCCTGTTTTATTTTGAAATCCTAACTCTCCTCTCGTTTCAGGTCACCTACTTCCTCCCTTTGTGTGTTTTCCCGCCAGTGTGATTGTCGGCCCCGCCCTCATTGTCTCCACCTGTTTCCCCTTACCTTGTGTATATATATTCCGTGTCTCCCTTTGTCTTGTGCCAGTTCGTCTTGTCTCGTCTGCCAGTGAACCAGCGCCTTTCTTATGCCCAAGTCAAGGTTTTGTTGTTCCTCGCTCTATTGCATTGTTCAGGTTTGAAACCTATTTTCATTTGATACATTCTTGAACTCTAGTTTTTTTTTCATGTATCTCATTTGAGTGATTTTTTGTTGATACTTTGTTTCCTTTTCTGAGAGATTTTTTGTTGTTACTATTCCTCCTCGGAGTGATTTTGAGTTTGGCTTCTGCCTTTGTAAAGACTTCACTGCTGCCTTTAAAAATAAAGTGTTTTTTTGACTTTTTGATACCTGGTGTCATGCATTTGGGTTCAATTCCAGTTCAGTCTTGTCAGTACGAACTGGCCAGCATGAACCCAGCCGACTCAGAGAACCTGAAGGCAGCCATTCATTCTCAAGGTGTTCGCCTGAACCAACAGGAGGATCAGATTTCCTCTCTGCGGCACGGAGTCCAGGAAATGGTGAAGTATCAGGAGGACTTTCGGACAGCCATGACCAGTCAAGTGAATCTACTGTCTGCTCAAGTCCAACAGGTTCTCACACACCTCACGACTCAAACCTCCCCTGTCCAGTAAAAGGGCAGACTCACCCGTAAATGGGAGGATACTGGTGAGTCGTCTCTACTCTGTGGATTTTCCTCCCCGCGCACCCACCCAGGTCAAGGTAAAGCATCACGACACTATTTTTCCACTCCAGGTTCTAATTGATTCTGGAGCTGATGAAAGCTTCATGGACTGGAAATTGGCTGACAGACTCAAAATACAAACTGAACTGCTACATAAGCCTCTAGAGGCTAGTGCTCTTAATGGTGAGCTCATTTTCAAGGTGACACATAAAACAGAACCTGTGGGAGTATTGGTGGAACATCATTATGAATTAATGTGTTTTTATTTGTATGACTCCTCTTTACATCCCCTCATTTTGGGTTTTCCCTGGCTGAGAGAACGCAATCCTCACATTGACTGGGGTACCGGGAGGGTCTTGAGTTGGGCAGAAAAGTGTCAGTCTCAATGTTTTGTGTCAAAACGAGAAACCTGTGAGAAAATTGCTTGCGACACTGTTTCTGTTACTTCAGACACAGATATCAGTTCACCTGATTTATCCTCTGTTCCTGACAGCTACCATGACTTGGGAGAGGTTTTTAGTAAGAATAAGGCCACATCTCTTCCCCCACACAGGTCTTACGACTGCCCCATTGACTTGATCCCAGGGGCCCCTATACCTAAGGGCAGGTTGTACGCTATCTCAGGCCATGACGGACTACATTGACTCTTCTTTGAAAGCAGGACTTATCCGTCCTTCCTCATCGCCTGCCAGGGCAGGGTTTTTCTTTGTGGGGAAAAAGGATGGTTCCCTCAGACCTTGCATTGACTACTCACCTCTGAATGACATTACAATCAAGAACCGTTACTCCCTGCCACTCATGTCATCAGCTTTCAATCAGCTTCAGCAGGCTAAAATCTTCACAAAATTGGATTTAAGAAATGCTTACCACCTGATTCGCATCCGAGAGGGGGACGAATGGAAGACGGTGTTTAACACACCTAGTGGCCACTACGAATACCTTGTCATGCCTTTTGGACTAACCAATCCTCCTGCTGTTTTCCATGCCATGATAATTGATGTGCTTAAAGACTACTGAAACCAGTTTGTTTATGTATATCTCGATGACTTCTTGATCTTTTCTTCTGACCCAGACTCCCATGTGTGCCATGTTTGTCAGGTTCTCCAGCGCTTGCTGGAGAATCAACTGTATGTAAAAGCAGAAAAAAGTGTATTTCATGCCCACACGGTATCTTTTCTGGGCTTTGTTATATCCCCTGGAAAGATACAAATGGAGTTAGCGCTGTGGCTCAGTGGCCCACACCTAATAGCCGCAAGAAGGTGCAGCAATTCTTAGGATTTGCTAACTTCTGCAGGTGGTTTATCAGAAACGTTAGCGCCATAGCTGCTCCTTTCCATGCCCTCACGTCTCCACAGACCCCATTCCAGTAGACCTCTCAAGCTGAAGAGGCTTTCCAGCACCTTAAGGAACGATTCACGACGGCGCCCATCCTCACAGCGCCTGATCCCAACCAGCAGTTGGTGGTGGAGGTAGACGCCTCCAACGACGGGGTGGGAGCAGTCCTCAACGATCTGAAAAGGACAACAAGCTCCATCCTTGTGCCTTCCTTTCACGGAAGCTTTCGCCGGCAGAAAGGAACTACGATGTGGGAAATCATGAGTTGCTGGCGGTCAAGTAGGCCCTGGAAGAGTGGAGACACTGACTGGAGGGTGCTGAGCATCCCTTCATTGTGTGGACAGAACACAAGAACTTGGAGTACATTCGTGGGGGCAAGAGATTGAACTCACGTCAGGCCAGGTGGACATTGTTTTTCAATCCATTTAACTTTGTTTTGTCTTACAGGCCGGGGTCACAGAACACGAAGCCCGACGCTTTGTCACGTCTGTATGACTCCGAGCCTGCTGCCAAGAAACCTGAGCCCATCCTGCCACTGCACTGCGTGGTAGGACTTGGCAAATAGCATCTGAGGTGAAGCTAGTGAATGGTGAGAACCCTACACATAGTGGATGCCCAGAAAATCGCTTGTTTGTTCCTGTTGCTATGCGTCCACAGGTGATCCATTGGGCTCACATGTCTCTGCTCACCTGCCATCCCGGGGTCAAGAGAACGGTTTATGTCATTTCCCAAAGGTTTTGGTGGCCGGCCATGGAGAGGGAGGTTTGGGAATACGTGGAAGCATGCTCCATCTGTGCTCACAACAAGACCACCCCAAGGGCTCATATGGGACTGTTGCAGCCACTTCCCATCCCTACTCGTCCATGGGCCGAGATATCGTTGGACTTTGTCACAAGGCTCCCGGTCTCTGCAGGTAACACCACTGTGCTCACAGTGGTGGACAGATTTTCTAAGATGGCCCATTTCATTGCTCTGCCTAAACTGCCATCCACTAAAGAAACTGTGGAAGTTATGATGACTCAAGTGTTTTGTATCAATGGGTTTTCTAAAGATATCGTTTCAGACCGGGGGCCCCAATTCATCTCTCAGTTCTGGAAGGAGTTCTGCAAGCTCATCGGCGCCACCGTCAGCCTCACTTCTGGGTACCACCCGGAATCTAATGGCCAGATGGAGTGTCTTAATCAGGAGCTTGAGACCTGCCTCCGGTGTTTGGTGTCCCAGCGCCCAGCCTCCTGGAGCAAGAATCTGGTGTGGGTGGAAAACACCCATAACTCGCTTCCCACCTCGGCCACCGGCGTGTCACCGTTCCAGTGTGTCTTCAGTTACCAGCCCCCGGTCTTCTCAGAGACGGAGAAGATCACCGTCCTGTCTGCTCACACCATGGTCCGGCGATGCTGCCGTATCTGGGCAGCCGCCCATAAGGTCCTCCTACGAAGTAAGGACCGCATGAAGAGGGCTGTTGATTGGAGGCGCCAACCTGCTCCGACTTACTGGCCAGGCCAGAAGGTCTGGCTCTCGACGCGGGACTTGCCTCTCCATGTCCTCTCCTGGAAACTGGCTCCATGGTTTGTGGGTCCTTTTGTGGTGTCCAAGGTCATCTGCCCCTCCTCTGTTCGTCTGCGTCTGCCTCGGACCCTGAGGGTTCATCCCACCTTTCATGTCAGCCGGGTGAAACCTGTCAAGGAGAGTCCCTTGGTTCCTGCCGTCACGCCCCCTCAGCCCCCCGGGTGGTCAATGGGGGTCCTGTTTACTCTGTGCAGCAGCTTCTGGCTGTGTGCAACAGGGGCAGGCAGTTCTTGGTGGACTGTGAGGGTTACGGTCCGGAAGAACGTTCATAGGTTCCTGCCAGCTTCATCTTGGACCCTGACCTCATCTCAGACTTTTTTGCCCGTCACCCTCAGTTACCTGGTTCGTCTGGAGCCGTCCCTAGAGGGGGCGGGTACTGTCATGTCAAGGAAATTATGTCAAGTTGTTTTTCTGTCTTGTCTGTTGTCTTGTGATTTCCTGTTTTATTTTGAAATCCTAACTCTCCTCTCATTTCAGGTCACCTACTTCTTCCCTTTGTGTGTTTTCCCGCCAGTGTGCTTGTCGGCCCCACCCTGATAGTCTCCACCTGTTTCCCCTTACCTTGTGTATATATAGTCCGCGTCTCCCTTTGTCTTGCGCCAGTTCGTCTTGTCTCGTCTGCCAGTGAACCAGCACCTTTCTTACGCCCAAGTCAAGTTTTTGTTGTTCCTCGCTCTACTGCATTGTTCAGGTTTGAAACCTATTTTCATTTGATACTTTGTTGAACTCTAGTTTTTTTTCATGTACCTCATTTGAGTGAATTTTTGTTGATACTTTGTTTCCTTTTCTGAGAGATTTTTTGTTGTTACTATTCCTCCTCTGAGTTTTTTTGAGTTTGGCTTCTGCCTTTGTAAAGACTTCACTGCTACCTTTAAAAATAAAGTGTTTTTTTGACTTTTTGATACCTGGTGTTTGGGTTCAATTCCAGTTCAGTCTTGTCATTACTTTATAATTGTAGAAAGCTCAAATGCCGGCACACTTCAATTTGAAATGGAGGGTTCATCTATTTCAATAATGCCTTTCATGTAGCCTTTACATCATCTTATATTGGCTAGCTGTCTCGGACATGATGTAGGACGGTGAAGACGTAGTGACGTGGCACATCGAGCAAGCAAAGTCAAAAGTAGATTACGCCCTCTGCTGTTCAAAAAGTATATCGCAGTTCATTTTTCATCTCACTGATTTGAATCTTATACATTTTTTATTGATTTTTAACTTCCCCATGATGCATCGTTACATATAAGTAATGATTCCATGCTCATTAAATACTCATTATGATGCTACACTTTACTTTAGCTGACACAAAACAGGTAACTAATGGTAAGGTAATAATTAAGTAATGTTCAAGCTCTCAGTAACCACTTAGACATGAAACAAAACCGGGAATGTTTAAGTAATTAGTGATGACTGAGTTGTTACTTGTTGCTGGCGGTCAAGGTGGCCCTGGAAGAGTGGAGACACTGGCTGGAGGGTGCTGAGCATCCCTTCATTGTGTGGTCAGAACACAAGAACTTGGAATACATTCGTGGGGGCAAGAGATTGAACTCACGTCAGGCCAGGTGGACATTGTTTTTCAATCCATTTAACTTTGTTTTGTCTTACAGGCCAGGGTCACAAAACACGAAGCCAGACGCCTTGTCACGTCTGTATGACTCCGAGCCCGCTGCCAAGACAAGGTGCACCGGGCTGGTGTTGAGGGGCTTAGGAGTAGCTTCTACTCTTGGGTCAGTGGGATCCCAGATAGGATTGATTTACTAACTGACTGATTGATTAGCAATAGCCAATCAATCAATCAGTTAGTAGTAAAATGGGTGAAAGGAACAAATGAGGAATGATCTAATAAGATCTGAGTCACTGCCGGAAAACAGCCAGGCTTCCCAGCGTGGCCACCCACACTCTGTGGTTTTCTTTGCAACGGTCTGATCGGCATTCCCGCAAGGCCTCACTGACTGCAATTTCCCCGACTCTCGATGGGTCTCCGGCCTCCTCTCCCTCTCCCGTGGGGCCGATGGCAGGGACTGGAGCAATCACTGAAACCACTGCCATCACTTGTCCTGCCGACAGCCTTCCCGTGGTCTTAGGGCTTCCATGGACTGCCCTCCTTTCCAGCCCAACACTTGGGCACTTCCTGAAGGGTCAAGGCAGTCCCTTCATTCAACCTTTATTTAATCTTGGGATATCATTAAGGGCATGCCCTCATATCCAATGATGTCGAGAGTACAATCAATACAGTTCAATACAGTTATTTATAGAGCCCATCTCCACAAAACATGGTTTGCCTCAGAGGGCTTTACAGTGTACAACATCCCTCTGCCCTTAGACCCTCACATCACCCAAGGAAAAACTCCCTTAAAAGGGGGGTGGGGGGGGGGGTGGGGCTCAGGAAGAGCGGCAGAGGATGATGAGGGATCTCTCTTCCAGAACGGACAGACATGCAATAGATGTCGTAAATAACAAATGAAATACAATTGAAGAGAGAGGGGGGAGGGGGAGAGGGGCACAGCAATAGTGGAAACAGATGCATGTCATATTACAATAATGATAGGTGTGAAATTATCAAATGCACTCTATGATGATATTGTGGGTGTTAATAAGAGTCTCATGCATATATTGATAGGGAGGTGTCCAAAGGCATGATAATGGCATCGGCACAACCAGGACCAAGACCACGATCAGGGCGAGTGGGGGAAACATTATCAGTTCTCCCACAGCACGAGCACAACCAAAGGCAGTGTTACAGCGCCAGCACAGATATCACCACGATCAGGCACAGCCAGGGTTGCGGCCAGGATCCAGGAAAGCTAGGAAACAAGGGAGCAGAAATACTCCGGAGAGGCAACAGACCCAAGGTGTCGAGCAGTAAAAAGGATAAGCACTCAATGAGGATCCCAGACTCACTGATCAGCAGTTAGATCAGTCATCATCAGACTTAAATATGAATGCCAGAGAGCAGTAATAGAAAGTAAAGAAAAGAAAGACAGAGAGAGGAAGCTGTGCCATATCAGGGTTTGTGTGTGATAAAATGATCTTTAAGTGATCTAATTTAAAATTTGCACAAATCCCACAAATTGCACAAATCATCTCCTGTGGCCCTTGTTTACCCTTACGAGCTACCTCCCGTGGCCCCTTCTGGCTCGGAGTGGAGCTAACAGGAACCCTGAGCATAGCTTTGAGCTGGCTGAAGTGGTCAGCGATGTGCCCAGCGACTGTATCCACACAGGGAACAGTGGAGTCCTGTTGCTGCAATGTTAGCGGGGCTCGTGGTGAAAAGGGAGTCCACTCATCCCTCTCCTGCAAGCTGTGCGGCGCCCCCTCATCCCGCCGCCACATGCACGGTCAGCGCTCTGCCTCCGCGTTCACGCCCCTCTTCCTCACACACTGCATCTGTGTTTAGCCGTCTGTCAACTGCTGCACCCCCTCCTGCCATCATCCCTCGGCCCGCGGACGTTCGTCTCTCCCTCAATGTTCCTGTGCCTAAGAGGGTCGACAAGCAGGGATGGCCAATCCTCTACTCGGATGGTTTGCAACAACTTCAACCACCTCGGCTGTGCCCTGTCCAACTGCCGCCTCCTGCACGTCTGCTCCTTCTGCGGGGGGTGCTCATGCTTCTGATTCAGGTCTGGTCTCTTTTTTAATCCTTTTAGATCTCAGTGCTGCTTTTGACACAATTGACCATCAAATCTTGATGCACAAAATGCAACAGTTAATTGGCCTTAAATGAACAGCACTAACCTGGTTTAAATCTTACTTTTCAGATCGTTCCCAATTTGTTCGCATCAGTGTTCAATCCTTCGCGCATACTAAGGTCTGCTTGGACTGGTCCTTTTTACTTTATATATGCTTCCTCTAGGCAACATTATTAGAAAACACTATAAATTTCCATTGTTATGCTGATGATACGCAATGTATCTATCTATGAAACCACATAAAACTGATCAGCTATCTAGACTTCAAACATTTCTGTAAAATCCAGGATTAAATTTAAAATCCTCCTCCTTACTTACAAAGCTCTAAATGGTCAGGCTCCATCCTATCTGTCGCAGCTCATAGTTCCTTACCAACCCTCAAGATCACTGCACTCTGAAAATGCAGGATTACTTGTGCTTCCCAAAGTTTCCAAATGCAGGATAGGAACCAGAGCCTTCAGCTACCATGCCTCTCTTTTATGGAACCATCCTCCAGTTTCGGTCAGGGAGGCAGACAACATTTCCACTTTTAAGGGTAGACTGATAAAGTTTATAATTAGGGCTGGCTCAGGTTGCCCGGACCAGCCCATAGTTAGGCTGACATAGGTTTAACCTGCCGGGGGACTTTTCTACAGGTAATTTATATTTTAGCCATAATAGCTGATTAGTGACCCTAGTTTCGTTAGTGTGTATATTTCTGGAGCACAAGTTTCTTGTGTTCAGTTGAAATCCCTGTCCGTGTGACGGGGAGGAGGGGGAGGTGGCAAAGCTTTCGGCCCAATCCGGCAGGGGTGGTTTTGAGTCCGTTCAGACCTGCCACTGCATTACTGCTTGCTAATCAGCTAATTGCTGATCAGTGACTCTAGGATCCTCAGTGTGCTTATCGTTTTTACTGCTCACCACCTTGGGTCTGTTAAACTGCTCTACACTAATCCCGTTGCCTATCTGGAGCATTCCTGCTCCCTTGCTACCTAGCTTTCCCCGATCCTGGCCGCAACCCTGGCTGTGCCTGATTGTGGTGGTATCTATGCTGGCGCTGTAACCCTGCCTTTGGTTGTGCTCATGCTGTGGCAGCACCGATAATATTCTCCCCACTAGCCCTGATTGTGGTCTTGGTCCTGGTTGCACTGATGCCGTTATCATGCCTTTTTCCTTGGGTGATGTGAGGGTCTAAGGGCAGAGGGATGTCGTACACTGTAAAGCCCTCTGAGGCAGACCATGTTTTGTGGTAATGGGCTCTATAAATAAAATTGACTTGACTTGACTGTCTGCCCTCACAATCCGACCACGCCGGCGGACTGACTAGCACAGCATCTCGGCATGCCCATTAAGGTAACTGTCCTTGCCACTGCTTTGCACCACCACTTAGACAAACGGTTTGTTCTGCAGTTGTTGTTGAAACAGTTGTTTCTATCCAAGCTTGGCCGTGTCTCCTGGCACTTCCTTCGTTTGCTCCAACCTTCAGTCTGCCCTCTCGGAACCCTGCACTGTTGATGCCTTGTTGGCTAAGGAAGTCGTGGATGGCTTAGTGATTGGCCCATATGACAGTCCTCCCTTCCCAGTGTTTCGTATCACTTTCGTATCAGCCTGATTAGCGTCACCCCATGGAAGTACTCGGGCAAGAGGAGGTTGGTCATTGACCTGACATCCCTGCACGGCTCGCTCATCCCCTCCATCAACAGCTTTATTCCCAGCCCAGGTTTTTTGATGCACGCATTGATCGATCATACCATGACCCTCATCCGCTTTACGAGGACATCACAAGCGCATTCAAGGTGTTGCCTATTCACCCCAACTTCTGGCGTTTTTTTTTCGGGGTCTGCTGGAAAGGTGCCTATTACTTTTTCATGTGTCTCACATTTAGTTGAAGAAGCAGTCCTAGGATCTTCGAGTCCCTTTCTGATACCCTGGGCTGGATCCTGGTGAACAACTACAGGCTACCTTATGTTCTCCATCTTCTCGATGACTTTCTTGTCATCGGTCCACCGTCCTCGCCTCCTCGCTTCAGGCTAACCACCCTTACAGGGGCCTTCTCAGACATCCACCTTTCCGAGGAGAAGATCTCAGGGCCCAGCATCTCCATTGAATTCCTGAGCATCACCCTGGACTTGATCGCCTTTCCTTCCTCTGCCTTTGGAGAAGGTCGATCACATCATTCTCCTTTTGTCAAATTATCTCCTGGTGGACAGGTGCACCAAGCGCCAGCTTCTGGCCCTTCTTGGCCACCTCAATTATGCCATCCACGTGATTCCTCAGGCTAAACCCTTTTTGTCCAACCACCTGGCCACAGCTGCGACTGTCCCTTCTCTTCAAGATCATCTCATTCTTGATGAGGGTTGCAAGATGGAGATGCGTTTGCGGCGGACGCTTCTTTTTTTGTTTTATGACCTGTCCTGTTCGCAGCTTAGGCATGCAGAATGAGAGGTCTGGATGCCTTGAGGTGCCATAACAGATTTGCTCTGCAAAGGAGGAGTCTGATATACCTCTTCCTGTTGCAGTCTGCACTGAGATTTATTGGCAAGGCTACCGGACAGTACAGTGTTTGAGTGGATAGGGAGAGAGAAAAGAGAGAGGTTGGGGGACACAGAAGGGAGGGGAAGACACAAGAGACAACAAAAACAACAGCAACAACAACAACAACAACGACAATGAAAACGATGACAACGATGCTAACTTCAATAATGATAGCTGCAAATATTTACCACAGTATTAACGGTGGAGGCAGGAAGAAAATGAGTAAGTAAAAAAGAGGAAAATAAAATAAAATAAATAAATAAATGAATAAAAAAAATGAAATAAAATAAACAAACAAAAAAACAGATTGCATAAATACTTACCCAAAATAACCTTGACATGGATAACATCAACATCAACATCAACAACCGGCCAGGGGAAGCCCACAGAGGGACAAGGGACAGGAAGCCCCCCGGCCCAGCCCAAGGCCACCAACCCCGGCACGATCTGAGCCCACAGCCACAGGGCCCCACCAACCAGAGACCACCCTCCAGCCTCACCAGCCTCACAAGCCTCGCCAGCCTTCACCGCCCTCTCGGCTTCTATTCCTTACATTTCCCATTCCTCCCCCACCAACTATCATTAAACACTTTATTCACTAATTTCCTTTATCTGTGTGTTTGCTCCTGGGTCCTTCCTCTTCCACCGGTTCTCGGATTGTAACATTGCCATTCACACTACCAACTCACTATACACGCTCAATCAGAGTAAAACAGACCAGACAGGCATTTCGTCTCCCATCTACATTTTCTGCCTTGACACCTATCTCAGTCCGTACAAGCCACTCACCAGATACATCAGCGTAAGATACGCAGCCAGTGCATTACCACAACATCCGCTCTTTCTTACCGAAACAGGGAAACTGGCCACTCGATTCTGGTTCCAGAAACATTTTGCCAAAATCCTTAACATTTCCGGTATAAATCAATTACACTAGAGACAATGGTAGTTGGGGACCAGCAGAACGGATAAATCCTTGAGATCAGTTGGAGAGATCCACCAATCAGTCCTCTCAGGAGAAAATCCAGGAAGTGTGAGGGTATTTAGGAGTGGGATTGGCCTGTTTGAAGCTCTTTGTGTGAGACCATGCTGCCATCCAAGTAAGTGTGTTTGTTGACCCGATTCATCCTTATTTCCCTTAGCTTGAGTCTTGTATGTGAATTGTAGTATATTGGCAATTGTGATGCATGTGCACGGGAAGATAGCATCGGCACAGTCACTACCTGGTGTCTGCATAAATGGAGCATGAAGGTGGTATTGCTGTTTGGGCTGTGATAGCCATATGATAGTAAGCCTAGCTAGCTTAGCTAGCTCAGTTTAGCCTCATGGGGGATAGCCATGTGTAAGCTTAGCTTAGCTTTGTGTCTGTGGTAGCCAAGTAGTAGCATAGCCTTGCATCCGTGATAGCCATGTGTTTCTGTGACTACCTGAAACTTGCACAAACTCAAACTGTAAGGAAGGTGTGATGCATGTGCTAGGGAAGCTAGCATCGGCACAGTCATTGCTGGGAGCTCGCATAAACGGAGCCTGGGTCTGTTGAAGGTGGCAATGCTGTTTGGGCTGTGATAGCCATGTGAAAACTAGCCTAGCTAATGTGGTTAGCATAGCTTAGCCTTAGCCTTGTATCTGTGATAGCCATATTTTAGCGTAGCTTAGCCTTGTAACTGTGATAGCTTTGTAGTAGTTTAGCATGTATCTGTGATAGCTTTCTAGTAGTTTAGCTTAGCCTTATATCTGTGATAGCTAGGTGGCACTGCCACTACCTGGAGCTCACATAAATGGAGCCTGGGTCTGTTGAAGACAGCAGGGCTGTTTGGGCTGCATAGGAGCATTGAGAGCTGGCACTGGGGGAGTAGCTTTGGGATGCCAGAGTTCACTGCCGTGGCGTGGTCCTTGCTAGTGAAATGAAGTTAATTTGCTAACTTAGGTTCGGAAGCAGGACAACACCTCAACCCATGCTCCACACCTCTATTATTACCTGACTTTACCTCTTATACCCATAGCAATGTTTGCGGCTCTGAGTGAGGCTATTAGATGCCATGACAGTTTGTACATTTATGTTTGTCTAAGGATCTATTCTAACCACTTTAGCTGGCTCATTGTGGATATATATGGATATAGTTTTGTGGCTCATTGTACACCAACATGGGGTCAAAATTTCAATTTGTCCAACACTTGACAATGGTTTATGACTACATACCTGCACAGCTAATGCCATTCCATTCATATTTTGTTTGTAAGCAAATTTTAGGTGCAAGCCAGGGTTACCCCGTTACAGGGTTTTTTTGGGGGAGTTTTTCCTAAGGCGATGTGAGGGTCTAAGGACAGAGGAATGTCATAGGCTGTAAAGCCCTCTGAGACAAACTGTGTTTTTTAATAATGGGCTTTATAAATGAAGTTGACTTGACTTGACTTGACTAAGATTGTGAACATAATAAACAACATACCTGCTAAACAGCATAATGGCTCTGTCATTGAGCATGCAAGCATAAAGATGTCAGCATTTAGCAGGCTGGCTGTGATGGGTATATGGATATAGTTTTGTTTTATCTGATCTTTGCTCAGATGTTTAATGGCTTTTTCCCTCTACTAGGCCACATATAGTCGATAAGTCTCAACATTTAGCACACACATATATGCAACCTCCGTTTACTGATTCATCTTTATTTCACACACAACAGTGATGTCGGCCACGCCTCGCCACACAGCCAGGCGAGCTTAGATCTCCTCATGTACTGCCATGCACACTGAGCAGCACATTGCAGGAATGGACAACTTGAATATACAGATGTATCCATCCCTCACAGGCTCACTGGAGCCTGTACACAAGACAGCAAACACACAGCACTACTGCTGCTGCTCAGGCAACAGCTTGTCAGACAGACATCCATCAGTGTAGAGATGGAGGATACAGCATTTCCACTGCAAGTGATGGTGTATCATCTGTGAAAAGCTAGTACAAGCCTCAACACAGATGTAAACATTTCAGGCTTAAAAAGTGACTTACAGCTCTTCTCTTCTGCCTATATAATATGTACATAACATGCACAGCTTGTAAACCTCTGAAAATTGACCTTTTCAAATGTTCCTCAGCTTCATACAATACAAACTATTGCAATAAAAATGATTCTGGAATGTTATTTCCCTACAGTTCATCATCCTCAGGTCTGATGCTCATGTGCAGACCTTACTGTCAGTTGACTGGATAAAAGACCTGCAGTGCTGCCTTATTACCACAGAGCTCTGGTGCCATCCTGTGGTAAATGTGAGGACATCAACAGTTCCTTTCCATTACCACCTTCACACCCACACCCACAATATACAACTGATTCTCTCCTTTCTTTATATGGCTTCACTCCTTTCAGAGTCTTTTATAAATGGAGAACAATCTAAATTAAGTTCAATTCAATTCACGTCAGTTCAATTCAATTCAATTCAATTCAATTCATTTGTTACATAAAATAACAAAATATGGTCTCAGTAAAATTAACAGTTGTCCATTCCATTCACACTGAGCAGTGACAGTAGCCCCTAGTTAGGCTGACATAGGTTAAGTCTGCCAGGGAACTTTCTATGATACACTGAGCTCCTCTTTTCTTCACTTGCTTACTCCATCTGCAAACGTCTTGTCTTTTACTGCGTTACACTAACTCGGTTGCCTCTCTGGAACATTCGTGCTCCTTTGTTTCGTAGTTTTCAAGGATCTTGGCTGCAGTCTTGGCTGCACCTGGATCACGGTGATTGCTGTGCTGATGCTGTGACCCTGCCTCTGGCTGTGCTCATGCTGTGGCTGCACTGATGCTGTACCTCCAGCACCCTGATCGTGGTCTTGGTTGTGCTGTTGCTGTGGTCCTGTTTAAAGCTTATTATGAGTCATGCCTCCATTATTAATATATGCATTGGACTGCATTAAGTAATTTTACGTCCATCACTATTGTTATATGACATGCTATTGTTACCATTATTGCTGTGCATCTCTCCCCCTCTCTCCCTCTCTCTTCCCCTCTCTTTCTCTCTCTCTTTCTCTTTCCTTTTTGTCATTACTGTAATTAAATGTTATTTACGACATCTGTTGCAAGTCTGTCCATCCTGGAAGAAGGATCCCTCCACAGTCGCTCTTCCTGAGGTTTTTACCATTTATTCCCCGGTTACAGGTTTTCTGGGGGGTAGTTTTTCCTTAGACAATGTGAGGGTCTAAGGGCAGAGGGATGTTGTGTGCTGTAAAGTCCTCCGAGGCAAAGTGTGTTTTTGTGATAATGGGCTTTATAAATAAAATTGAATTGAATTGAATTGAATTGAATTAAATAGACTCATACTGCCATCTACTGGTAGAAAGGATAAACATCAGCTTAAATACTCATTGCGTTTACTCAAGCTATGGGGCATTATGGTGGAAACCAAATTTAATATCAGCGCTAACAGTAACAACGCTGCACACATAATAATTACTTAGGTTAAACTACAGTACCATAGACTTAATTACTTTTTTGCACAAAAAAGTGCACTCATTAATTGAAAACTTGACAGTATTAAACTGCATGTAATCACCCTCAGTTTCGAATATATACTTCTGTTACTTCTGTTGTTCCAGGTCTATATTTACTTATTTTTCTTCTAACATTACACTGTGTGAGCTCGGAAGAATTACTCTTCTAGGCTTTTATTTTGATATATCTACTCCTACTTCTGGTGATGTCACTAATCTGTCTTGTGTCTGCTTTACTCTTCCTTTCAAAACCGGAAAATGAAAAGTAGAATTTGCAAAAAAACATCAGCTGAATTTGGTTTTCAGTTTTGGTTTGAAACAAAAAATCTACTGTATTTCAGTTTTTCCGTTTGTGGTTTAAACACAAAAAACAAACTGCCTGAACGTACACAGACCATAAAGGGTTAAAAAAGAAAACGATTCAAATCACCTACATGATGGCACAAGTGGGAATAGAATGCATAACCTTTGCACTGAAAGACAACCACCTTACCACCCAACCAATGAACCGTTGGGGGGAGTGTTTCTTCAGTGATGTAAAGCCCTCTGAAGCAAATTGTGATTTGTGATAATGGGCTATATATATGAATGAATGAATAAATAAATATGTTATTTATGTGTCTTATATGACCCATGTCACATGGAATTATTAGGACACATCAACTGAAAAACAGTAAACATTCCGGAATCCAGCCAGCATCGGACATCACAGTACAATAACATCATCAAGTAAGCATGAGCCACCTCCAGATAAAAATATTCCAGGAGGTAAGAAACAACAAATATATACAGACAGAAATACCAAACAAAATATCAACACAGTCCCTAAACACAAAACTCAGATTCAGACATAACAAAATAAATAGACTAATCTTAATACATCACTTCCAAATGGTGTACGTTTGATCCAGTTCATAAACCAGTATTTCACATTGGACAGTCTGATAAATCTATCTGTTATAAGTGAGTTTTCTCCTCCTTTCCCAAGATTTAAAGAGATATTCAGACAGCAAAAACATTATCAAAGAGTTACTTTATTAAAGGATCATCCTCCATATGAATTAAATCAAGGTCATGATCATTATTTTTTTGAAACAGCTTTATAAATAAAATTGATTTTACTTGACTTGAGTATTGTTGGTCATAGTAGGTTCTGACAGGAAAAATTTTGAAAAGTTCTTTTTACTTTAGTTGAAGATATTGGGTATTTGAGATATTTTACAGAGATTGGGAACTTTAGTTTGGAAATTCATAAAGTAGCACAGGGTATGTCATGTCTTACTTCACGTCAAACTTTTAAACCACAGGAGGTCACAACAGATGGCCGGAATAAGAGATCTACCCAGCTGGAGGTAGTTTCCCAGATCACGTGACACTTTGATTGACTACAGGGGGACCTAATATAATTATCTGACCTCTAAAGGCCACTGATGGAACCATAGCTTACTGAGGGGCTTAATAAAGAAAAGGGTGAATATATCTGAAGTTTCTGTTGAGGAGCACCATTGTAGCTGTTTTTGACGGTTATTGCATGAATTGAGTTTCAGTAGACAAAAAGGATGTTGTCCAAAAAGGATGTTTTAGAGAAATGTTCTCCTTCTCAGAGTTAGGCAGAGTTTAATGACAGTCCAAGTTGGTGCACAGTTCAGGCAAACAAATACAAAGAAGGGGCAGGCTCAAAGACACACATCTCTGTCTACATCAGTGGAGCTGAGGTGGGGCAGCTGAAGAGCTATAGGTTCCTTGGAATTACTATCACTGAGAACCTATCTTGGTCATCACACATCACCACCTAGGTCAAATAAGTACAGAAACTTAGGAAGGCTGAATTCCGAGCAAGACCCTGGTTAACTTCTACAGAGGAGCAATAGAATAATAGCATACTGACTGGAAATATCACAAACTGGCATGGTTCGTACACGGCCCAAGAAAAGAAGACTCTACAGCGGTCGATTAAAACTGCCCAGAACTTCACTGGTTTCCATCTACTAAGCAACAGTGACCTCGGTGAAGTGAGGTGTCTGCACAGAGCCCAAAGAATACTGAAAGACAATAGCCACCCCAGCCACAGTCTGTTCACCCTGCAGCCACCTGGAAAAAGATACAGAAGTATCCAATGCCAAACCACCAGACTACGGAGCAGCTTCTTTCCCAGGCTGTGACACCCTCAACTCCTCCAATGCCAAAAAGATGTAGCAGGATTTAGGATCAACTTCAATTCCATTTCTTCTTAAACCACCTTTAAGAAAAATGACAATAAATCTACCTTGTACCTTGTACCTTGTATTTCAGCATTTTTAATAGGCAGCTGCAGTAAACACTTCCACATGGAGGAGATCTTTCCTTTCTCGGTAATCATCAGCGGTAAACGTGATAAGCCATCAACATTGCAGTGTTGTTTAGTCCCTTTGAACTCAATGTCATATCATGTCAAGTTGGTTCCTATACAAGCGGCTGATGGTCTATTACAAGAGTAAACCTTTGTTCACAGAGGTAATGGTGGAACTTTATGATACCCCATACTAGACTGAGAGCCTCACAATCAATCTGCATCTTGTTGCATTCTGCGTTCATCAGAGATTGTGGAGCGAATGCAATCACATTGATCTTTCATGATGTGTGAGAAGACACAACCAGTCCCATAGGGGCTAATGTTGCACGCCAGTTTAATAGGTCATGGTGGGTCATAGTGTGTGAGCAGTTCATCTAATGTTATCAGTCTTTTTGTTTCCTTGAACGCACTTTAACAGTCCTCTGACCACTCCCATTTTACTATTGTTCACAGCAGCGCGTTCAGTGGGTGCAGTGCTGTAGCCAGCTTGGGGAGGAACTTGTGAAAGTACTTTACAAGGCCGAAGTATGAGCTTAGCTGTGACACAGTTTCTGGTTTTAAGGAATGAAGCACCCTTCAGTCCTTTCTCGAGGTTTGTACAGGCCATGCTCGTCAATGAAGTGTCCACAGTATGAGATTTCACACCTAAAAAACTCACACTTGCTTCATTTTGCACGTAAGCCAGAGAAGACATCTATATGAGGTTGAGAAAAGACATCTATACGAGGTCGAGAAAAGACATGTATTGTATATGACATCCAGAAAAGACATCTTTACTACATCCAGAGAAGACATGTATACTACATCCAGAGGACATCATTACTACGTCCAGAAAAGAAATCTATACTACGTGCAGAAAAGAAAAACAATCCCATGAAATTATTATCTATTTGTGGCAATCTATGTACTCGTGGGACAATTTCACCTAAAAAGACACCTGGGTGCAGCTTTGCTGATTGGTGCGTGGGGCTCCATGGCGGTCTTATAACTCCCTCTTCACAGCAATCAAGGAGATGCAACACAGGTGTGTGGGGTGCACCCAGCGCTGAGAGGAAGATAGACGCTGTGGCAGAGGTCAACAGGACAGACATGCTTGGCACCAACCAGAATGACGATAAAAGGAAGAAGCCAGCCTACGGCGGGTTGATGACACAAGACGGCAAAACCCAAAGGCTGTGCCTATGGTAACAATACTTGTTGCAAGGCTGCTAGTTTTCAGAGAAAATTTGACTAATGTGTTGACAAAAACATTGAATAACTTAAGTAACATTTGCCTGGGCTGTAGCCTAATTACATTAAGCTCTGCTCTTGTTGAATCCTGCACCTTTAATCCTCCACACTCTCTGAGCTCGGCATCTTGGGTTCTGTCCTATTGTGGTTCAAGTCCTACCTCACAGGCAGATCCTTCAGAGTGTCATGGCGAGGAGAGGTGTCTAGGTCACATGGCCTATCGACAGGGGTTCCTCAGGGGTCGGTGCTTGGTCCCCTACTCTTCTCTCTGTACACCACCTCACTCGGTGCAGTGATCCGCTCCCATGGTTTCTCCTACCACTGCTATGCTCTTCCTCTCCTTTCCACCTGATGACAGAACGGTCTCAGCTCGGATATCAGCGTGTCTGGCTGATATCTCCACATGGATGAAGGAACGCCACCTTCAGCTAAATCTGTCTAAGACCGAACTCATGGTCTTTCCAGCTTGTCCATCTGTTCAGCCTCGGATCAGTGTCCAACTAGACTCGAGCCTACTTGTGCCCACAAACTCAGCCAGAAACCTGGGTGTCATGATTGATGACCAGCTGACCTTTAAGGCTCATGTGGCCTCAGTTTCTCGGTCTTGTTGTTATGCCCTCTACAACATCAGGAAGATCAGACCCTTCCTGACCCAACAGGCCACACAGCTTCTGGTTCAGGCTCTTGTGATCTCACGCATTGACTACTGCAACTCTCTTCTGGCAGGCCTCCCTGCATGCTCATTCAAACCTCTTCAGATGATCCAGAATGCAGCAGCACGTCTGGTCTTCAACCAGCCCAAAAGAGCACATGTCACCCCGCTGCTAATTTCTCTTCACTGGCTTCCAGTGGCAGCCAGAATCAAATTCAAAGCACTTCTCTTGGCTTACAAAACAATCACAAGAACTGCTCCAGCCTACCTGGAATCCCTGATCCAGGTCTACTCTCCTACTCGCCCACTACGCTCTGCATGCGAAAGACGCCTGGTGCTTCCAGCCCAGCACGGCTCTAAATCTCTAGCTAGACTCTTCTCTTCTGTTGTTCCCAAATGGTGGAACAAACTTCCAAACTCTGTGCGTTCTGCTGAGTCCCTTTCTACTTTTAAGAGACAATTGAAAACTCAATTGTTCCGAGAACACCTAGGCACTTAACCTGACTCTTCTCCTCTTTGCCCTTTGGGGTAGAGTAAGTCTGATGGTCCAAAACCCAGCACTTAATGATTATCTAGCACTGACAAAGTTGTGTGATGTTGTATGTTGATTGTCATCGTAAACAGTGATACTGAGATTGTTGAATCTCAGATGCTGAGATCGCTACTGGTTATTACTTTGGTTTCCAAAAAACAAAAAAAAAAAAAAATGGGGGGGCTGTGCGGCACTTCTTCTGCCACTAGACGGCAATACCTGTGACCAATCACACCTGAAGCACTTTTTGCACTTACTAAGGGTTTTTTCCTTAAGTCTAAATTCTTGCTTATGTTGTACATCGCTTTGGATAAAAGCGTCTGCTAAATGAAATTGTAGAATTGTAGAATTGTAAATATGTGGACTAAAAGTCTGTGTGTTAGTCTTTTAAATCTTCAAGATAAGTCATAAGTCACAGAGGCTTGTGTACAGCTATTGACACACTGAAGCACTTAATACACCGGGACTGCACAGTTTTACAACTTGTTTGCCTTTTGTTTGTCTGTGCTGAAGAATACACGTAATCATTTGGTAAGAAAATATAAGAGTTATTTGCCTAAAGAAAGGGTGTAGTTATCTGGTATAATTGTACCTTACTAAAGCTAAATATTTATTGTTGGTAGAAACTGAAATGACAATATTTCTTTATTTTGGATTACAAATCATGATGTTTGAAAGTCATGTTTGCATAATTGTGTAATAGGGCTGCACAATTTAACAAATATATCTAACCGCAATTATTTTTGACAGATACTGCAATTGTGATATGATTCAGAGAGTTTTTTTTTTTTTTTTTTTTTACATCATTCTCATTTTAATTGAAAGATGTATTAAAACGATTCTGGCATAATGTTGCTGAGATCTGTACCAAACAAGGAAGTTTCTTCAGTGTTGCAGAATACACATCTCTTTCCTGGGAAAGAAGGGAATAGAGAAGGACAGGAGAGAAAAAGAGAAGAAGAGGTAGAGGAGAAGAGAGGGAGAGGAGAGGGTAGGTAGAGGAGAGAAGGAGATGTAGAGACAAGAGGAGGTACAGAAGGGGAAGATGCTGTTGAGAAAAAGAGGTGGTGGCAGGCCAGGGCATCGTTGCAACAACACAATATTTACTCTAATATGCTATGGACACAGCTCTCCTTTAACAAATATCGTGCCTTCTGCGATTAGAGAATTGCAGTAGTCCATATCGTGATTTCAATGATATTTCAATTATTTGTTCAGTATATAACATATACTCAGGTACAAACAAACTGCCATTTCATTTAAAGATTGTGTAGGAGCAAATTCTTCAGTTTCTCTAATTGTTCTTATTCATATATTTACAGCTATAATTTTTACTGTGTCTGGTATGGGACGCCGATTGTAAAGTTGTCCACTCTGAAAGAAACAGCAACATTTCTCCACATTTAGCTCTAAAACATGATTAAAAAGAAGCATAAATTTTTCAAAGTCACTTTTAATCACATTTAGAGCAGTATTTGCAACCTCTGATTAACAGAGATTTATTTTTCAGTGAAAAAATATGTTCAAGATAATGTCACTGAAAAAGTAAAATGTTTAAAATTAAATCTTAACATTAAATGTTATATCTAAATGTTAAATCTAACATTTAGATTTGTCTAAATTTAATGTTATATGCAAATCTAAATGTTAAATATTAAATCTAAATATTAGATGTTAAATGTCAAGTCTAAATGTTATGTTAAATCAAAATCTTAAATATTAAATCTAAATGTTATATGTCAAATCTAAATCTTAAATCACACATGACAGATTAATGTGAAAGTGTTTAACGCTTAGTATTGATGAACTGTCATCAACATGACAGATGAATATTCAGTGTACCCTGATGACATCACTGGAACAATTCAGAGCTTTAACTCTCAAAACAATTTTTACCATGCAATTCAGTTTGAAGTTTTAGAACATGTTTGGTATTATGTCCAGAATAAATCAGTGTTGTTTTTGTGAAGTGTCCCTTTACTTATCTGCACATTGGCAAGTCAGTTTGAGCTCTAAGATGTTGCATGTGTATAATAGCATTTTTCATGTCTAAGCACCAACTCCTCATAACATTCAAACATGGCTTGAACTGCCACTTTAAGATTGAAGCAACAGAATAAAAATCTATTCTTCACATTTGGGATTTTGGCACATGAGTGATTGGACACTTATAGGCACTGTATGCATGTCATATTCTCATAAGAGGCTGAGCCCCCCTAAAGGTCTGATCCTAGAACTGGCCCTGCTTTGAGCAAAATACTCCTTATTTTGCCTGGTTTAGTCACTTGGAACGATGGATGGCTGAGGCATCAGGGTACAGAGATGCAAGAATCAAATTAACATCTTCCTTTTTTGCACATATGCCATCTTTCAAACACTAGTTGTACATCCACCTGCAGCCATGTAGTCTCCCATGTCCTTCCAGCTGGTGAATGCTGACATCGACTTCCCCAAAATCAGCAAATTCCTTGTGTTTAAGCCCATGGATTTTAAACAGCCAAATTAAGTGTCATTTGCTAAGAATTACTCCATGCCTAACCACAAGTGACTGAAGTATGTCATAGAAATTCATTCCTAGATAAGACAAAATTAATTCAAATGTATTCATGACTGAAATAATTATCTCATGGCCACAACTAAACTTTATCTCATGGCCATTATCAGCTTATGGCCATGCCTTCTTATTATCTTGTGGCCATGAAATTTGTTTTTATTTTCAAATGTCACCAGAGGCTCTGTAAAAAAACTTTTCATTAGCAGGAAGAACACAGGGATGCTTTTTGTTCAAAGCTCCATCTTCACATTTGGTAGTTGACCTCTCACCTTTAACATCCCTGTCTCATCCAAAAAAGTTGAGAGGTTGAATGTTAGACTGAAAAATTATATTTGGACCTCTTCAACCAGGATTTTTGCTCATGAAAACTTTTTTTCTGTGTTACTTGAATCCAATTAAGCTCTGTGCCAGTGATTTCCTCAGCCATCAATGCTCCTGAGAGTTTTTACATCACTCTGGCATTGTAAATAAATCCTCTGATTCGAGTAGTTAAGGTAACCTTACTCAGATAAGGTCATTATAGTTTTTGCAACTCCAATAATTCATTTTTAGTTTAACTATTAGAATTTGTAAAACTTGTATTTATATTGTTTTAGCAATGTTATCTTGTTACGATAAAGAGGAAGATATACCTTATTCATCCCTGAGGGGAAATACATTTCTTTCACACATATCCACTAAACAGGACATGCATTAAATGAAAGATGTCACAGTGAGGGGGCTGCCCATGGACTGGCGCCCGAGCAGTTGGGGATTCATTGTTTTCATCAGAGGACATCTCGACAGTGCCAAGAGGCAAACTGGCACCTCTCCAGCTACCAGTTCATGCTCCATACTTGGTCCGGACAGGGACTTGAACCGGCGACACTTCGGTTCCCAAGCCAAGTTCCTGTGAACTGAGCTTCTGCCACCCAATAGCCCAATTACATTTTAATGCTAGTATAAGCAGGATTACTCACCTTTATCATCTGAAGTCACGCTGTGTCATTTTAGCAGGTGTTTTTTTCTATGCTGTTGTGGCAGCATTACCGCTGAGGATAGGAACAGGATCAATAAGTTGATCAAGAAGGTGGGATCAGTTATTGTCTTGACTCCTGATTCCCTGGAGTCCATCACTGAGCAGAGGAACAGGAAGAAACTTAGGAGTGCCTGTCATGGGATGACCATCCTTTACACAGTGCCTTCATAAGTAGCAACAGGAGCAGCAGGCTCCTACTGCCAAAGTGCTCCACTGAAAGGTTCAGGACATCATCTGTGCCTGCAGCTGTTAGGATTTTTCACAAAAAAATATTGATGCACTGTCCTTTCTTAATCCTCCTTTTTTCTATTGTATTTATTTATTCAGTGTATGCAGGTATGGCTTTTGTTGCTATTGTCTGCTTGCCGTTTACATGATGGTATTTTGCACTTTGCATGACACCCCTCCCTTTTAACTATCGACCTTGTTGGTCTTTTGTGGCTCTGTTGTAGCTGTTGCTGTTTGTGTGTGTGTGTGTGTGTGTGTGCTTTATTTGTATGGTGGCAGACCAGTTTCCCTTGAATGGTAAATGGTAAATGGACGATACTTGTATAGCGCTTTTCTAGTCTTATTGACCACTCAAAGCGCTTTAACACTACATGTCACATTCACCCATTCACACACACATTCACACACTGGTGGCCGAGGCCACTGTACAAGGTGCCACCTGCTACTCAGTAATCATTCACACACACTCACACTCCAATGACGCAGCATCGGGAGCAATTTGGGGTTCAGTATCTTGCCCAAGGATACTTCGACATGTTGCCCCGAGGAGGAGGGATCGAACCGCTGACCTTCTGATAAGAGGACAACCCACTCTACCTCTAAGCCACAGCCGTCCCTGTGAGGATTAATAAAGTGAAAAATATCCTTTAGATTGCTAGATGGCTGGCTCAGCACTGTCTAATGCTAATATACAGTAGAATGTGACATTGTATGGTTGGACATTACTTTGTCCAACTCATCCAAAAACTGAAAAGTTTTCCTTGACAGCCCTCTTTTGTTATTATTACCTTAAGGCTTTATAATAAGCTGCCATTAGATGCTTTATTTTCTGTTAGCAATGTTCTGTTCGTTGCTATGATGACGGCAGCGCATGTAGATGCAGCAGCCAGAAGCTCCTCAAATCCTTGCTACTTTTTTGCTATATTTCTCCTCTCTTTTTCGACTCCATGGCCCCTTTTGCTGAAGCACAACTTTTCTACAATAGAGAAGCACTTATCAACATTAGGAAAAGTTGTGTGGGTTTGGGACTGAATGCATCAGATCATCAGAGGATCCCCACCAACAGCAAATGCCAAGCAGCCAGGTAGACCAGAGGGAAGAAACGAAACTGAAAGTGTCGGAGGAAGAGAGGGAGGAGAGCCAGCATCAGGGCGAAGCTGACCCGACTTGGAGAGCGTTCCTCTACCAAGCCTACATCTGGCTAATGTCCAGTCACAGGAGAATCAAGTGGATGAGCTGTGATTGAGGATCACTCAGCAATGGGATATCAGAGAATGCTCTGTGCACATCTTCATAGAGACATGGTTAACCCCCTACATCCTGGATTGGTCTCTTGCACTGGATGGGAGGACCTTGTTCAGAGCTGACAAGACAAAATACTGCACAGCAGAAATTGTATAATGCCGTCAGAGGCAACATGCCCAAGCAACCGGATGGAATTTTCGTAGTAACTAATGATTTTAATTAGCTCATCCTTCTACTCCAAAGATGTAGCAGGGTCAGGGACAAATTTTAATTTCATATTTAAAACTTTGTTCAAAAAATGACTCATTAATTTTACCTTGTACCTTATGCCTTCTATTTGTCTTGATATGTCTTTATATATGGACCTATTTCTGAAGGAAGTGTCCAGTTTTGCTGGTAATAAGCATTTTGTTTCCTGATGGCTCCAGGGACATGAATCAGTCATACTACCTACTTTCTTAAAATTATCATCATGTGAGCTAACTAATAGAAGGAGTGCTCAGTGGTGTATACTGTTCAAGGTCAGAGCAGAATGATGATGTTGTATAGGCACGGCCCGAATGCAAGCACATTAGACGGATGAAGTGTGAATTGAGCCAGACTACCTTGAGACATAGTGAGTCAAATCTTTTCAAACATGATACCTTGATACCTTGCATTGATATGTGTTTTTCCTCATCTGAATAACATCTTTTTTGTACTAGGTCTCATTGGGAAGAAAGTGCTGCAGTGGGTCTGTTTTTTTGCTAAAAAAAAAAAAAAATGGAAATAATAAACATACACTTACACTGACGACATGTTTTTTGGCTACTCAAATATGAGCAGTAAAGGTTGGCTACAATATTATGCATTTAAGAAAGCAGTGATTTGTTGTTCTTTTTGTACAGTTAATGAAAGCGGATCAAGGGTTGCATGCCATTGACTAAAATGTTGATGCCTGTTTTACTGTGTCATCCACAATTCAACCATCAGTTGGCACTGTTCTTCCAGTCTACATCTGAAATAATTAAAGAGGTGGGTCTGCACATCCACACTATAAGCAGGAGCAAAGTGTCTTTGTTCAGATTCATATACTGAACAGGTGTGTAAGCTTTCTTTAAACTTCTGTCTGTGGTAACATATAACACTGGGTACACCTCATCCTTTTCATTGGAAGTGTTCTGACAAACTGCCTCAGTGTGAGCAGGGGTGCCTTATGGGAGAGAAAAGTCCTGATGATTCTAAGGCCCTTAGGGGTCCTAAAAATATGAGAACATTAGACTTTTTTTCAACATAGGATTATTGACCTGTCATCTTGAATCTGATATTTTATAACGTGCTAACTAATACAAATGGTTTCGTTTTCCTGTTTTTTGGGGGGGAAAAAAAGAGTAAACATCCAGACAGCCTCTGACCTGCTTCCTCCCCCCCTGTATGTTCGTGAAATGGTTTGTTTGTGTCCCCAGACCTGGTGCATACAGTACTTGCTAACAGAGCAGAGTGAGGAGTGTTGGTGGAGATGAGTCTGTCAGCTTTCAAAAGAAAAGTCTGGGTACCAAGAAACTGAAAGAAAGACAGGGAAGAGAAAAGAGAGAATGACAGTATGTTTTTCACAAAGAAAGGTGGGTCACCATGAGAAGTAGAAATTAACCTGTTTAGTTTGTAGTGAAATCAGCTACGTTTGCTCCCCTAATTAGCTCATATCTGCACTGAAAATTCTGTATACATTTTACTCTTTCAGCCGTTAATCAAACTTTTCCTTGGTCTGATGTCAACAGAACAGATGCAGCTTTATCCCCAGCAACCCTGTATTCCCATACCCCCCATCAATGACCTAACCCCATTCTGTCAAATGACCTGTCAGCTGATAGAAACTGAAATGTAATTTCCAGTGGTGGAAGAAGTACTCAGATTTTTGACTTAAGTAAAAGTAAACGTAGCACAGTCTAAAAATACTTTACATTACAGGAAGTCCTGGATTCAAAATGTTACTTAAGTAAAAGTTCATAAGTATTATCAGCAAAATGTACTTAAAATATCAGAAGTCAAAATCATTTGAGCATGAGTGAAATTTTCAAGGGGCCCAAAATCCCTGGTGGCCCCCCTGAGTGTGAGAGCGTAACACACAAAGCTTTTGAAATAGTGCTATTGTGTCTCACCTTAGTCTAATTAAGGTGAAAAAGATTTCCAGTAATGCAAGAATAAACAACTTCAGTTAATTCAAACTGAATGCATTTAATGAAATAAAACGTTAGCAGGACATGTTGAATTTCATTTTACGGTTTAAAGCAGTTATATTGTGATCAGCATACTTCTGAGTTCATGTTAAGTCAAAACTAGTTGCATTGAGAGTCCTGACAGACACATGAACTAGCTTTGGGGCTTTTATCCACTACAACTGCAGACCTGTGGAAACCAGTGGATTACCACAGAAATACTTTATTATCTGGGCAATGCTAATGCCTTTTCCTTTATCTGTGTTAGTATGACTTGTGTGTATGCTAGAAAACACAATGTGTACTGAATTAAAGAATCATAAAGAGCCACAGAAAGCGCTGTTCAATCAAAATGAGTCCATTCCGCAATTATCCTCTTATATGTGTGTAGTCAGGCACTTTGCTAGATAATCCTAACACTGCAGGCCACCAAAATATTTCAAATCCTGTCTGAGTCGTCTTCATATTTGTGGCTCTCAGCAAGGCTTTCATCACTGTTTCATTCAGTGGTGGCATTTATAGTCCATCTAGCTTAAAAATGAGTCAATAGGTCCACTTACATCAGCAAGTGTCTCTGTTCCCCACAGAGCAGAACTGCTCTCTTTGGACCCCTGCTGGACCAGTCATTTATAGTACTAAGTGAATGAGCATTTTAGATCATCATCTGGGGAGGTATTCCTGTGGAATTCTGCTAAAGTTCCTGCTTTGCAGTGCCCGGTCAACAGTATGGATGAAGGGGTCGATCATCTGTCTCATGTCAGGAGTGAATGGGTCAAAGAAGGGCCTCTGGGCTCCTGAGCGTTTGAAATGCCCATCCTGGTTACTCTGGGCACAAAGTAGCCTTTCCTCAGTCAAAGTGACATTTAGAAAGACAGTGATAAGTCGGAGCTGAGGGAGAAGAGCCCTCTGTATCTCCTCATAGTGCACCACCAGCAGGCGGTGTCCAAACTTCAGCCAGCTCAGAGCATGGGATGCCCACCAGGGAGCGTAGCTGGAGACAAATTCTGGCCACTCTGCAAGTGAGAAAGAGCACAGTTGGGGATCACTTAGATGTAAGATGGTTTCATCAAGCATCATGTGATTTAAATTAATAATAATGATAAGTTTATTTATATAGCACCTTTAAAACAAAGTTGACAAAGTGCTTTGACAAACAAGGCAAAGCAGAAGCGTGGGCAGCTTCTTGCAGAAATAACATGACAAATAGAGCCAAACAGTAGTACCGAGCTAAGGCTAGACAAAAGAGAGCAACAATCACAAAACAAAAATAACAACAGCAACCCATCCCAATATGTATAAATGCTGTTCGCTGCAGTAAACACAGAATAACAAAAATATTACTAATAATAGAACTAAACATAGCTGGGGCAGAATATGAAATGAATAATTTAAACGATAAGATAAAAAAAACAACAAAAACAACAAAAAAATACAAATTAAAATGAACGACATCACATAAAAGCAAGTCTTAAAAAATGAGTTTTAAGAAGTGATTTAAAAGAAGTCACTGATTCTGCAAGCCTTATCTCCTCAGACAAGTCATTCCAAAGCCGAGGGGCCCTGATGGCAAAAGCACGGTCACCTTTAGTTTTAGGGTCTTAGGCTTCGAGCTGGCTCATAAGGGGTCAACATTTCTGATATGTAACTTAGGGCCAGGCCAGAACGAGCTTTAAAAACAGCATCAGTGGAATCTTAAAATCAATTCTAAAATGTACAGGAAGCCATTGGAGGGAAGCAAGGATTGGGGAGATGTGATGTTGTCTGTTAAAACCCGTGAGGATCCTAGCAGCTGCATTCTGAACTAGTTGGAAGCAGGAGAGTGATTTTTGATTTGAGAGGAGGGAGTTACAGTAATCAAGTTTGGAAAAGATGAATGTCTGAATAACTTTTTCAAGGTCTGACTGTGAGAGCATTGGTTTAATTCTGGCCTAAAGGTCAGCTGTGAGTCAAATGTTACTCCGAGGTTTCTGGCGGAGGGCTTCAGATTTGTGGAAAGGGGACCAAGGACGTTTATAATGTGGTTGGAAGGGGTTGGGGGTGAGAACAATATGACTTCTGATTTTGAGTTATTGAGTTGCAGGGGATTTTGAGCCATGCAATAGTTAACGTCGTTAAGGCAGTCTAAGACAGCAGCTAGACTTCTCGGGTCATCTGGTCTCAGCAGGAGGTATACCTGTGTATTGTGAAAAGAAATGTTGGGATTCTGGATTATTTGGCCATGTGGGAGCATATAAATAGAAAATAAAATTGGACTTAAAATCAAACATTGCAGCACACCACGTGTGATTACTTATGGTGACTGAATAGGTTCTTGCTAAAAGATAAAACCAAACCAACCAAGTGTGCAGTATTTTTAATGCCAACCAAAGTTCCTTGGCGATTGATTAAAATAGTGTAGTCTACCGTGTCGAAAGCTGCACTTAGATCTAAAAGAATTAAAATTGCACTCTCTCCTTTGTCGCCAGCTAAAAGAGTACTGTTTGTAACCTTGAGGAGGGCAGTTTCAGTGCTATGTAAAGCTCTAAAACCAGACTTAAACTCCTCAAATATGTTGTTGTGACACATACAAGCTAAAAGCTGGGTAGAAAGTTTACAAATTGGCCTAAAATTGCTAAAAACAGAGGGGTCAAGGTTGGGTTTCTTTAAAAGAGGTAGCTGGAAGAATTGGCAGTAAAACCATGAATTTATCCAGGATGGTGGGGACAGTGGCATTTGGGAAACAGTGAGTGATGGCATTAACGAAGCGGATATCCCTGGTTATGGAGTCACCAATGATCATTGTTGTGGGGGGAAAGAGAGGGTGAGGAGATGGAGACTCTGAGCCAGTTGGACAGCGCGGTGATGGAAGGAGCCACAGGAGCTTGGGCTACAGGGACAACAACACTGGGGGGCTACGAGAGTTAAAGGCTGCAGGGAGACTCTTAGCCCAGCCAGTTTCCTCATTCGGCCGTTGGTGCAGCACTTCGGTCCAGGACACAGATGGCTTTGGTGTGGAGATGAGAGCCAGTGCTGCGAGCCGAGCTCTTGTGATGCTCTCCGGGTTGTCTGGCGGCGCTGGTATTAAAGCAATCGTTCCCTGTATGGTACTGGAGGTGGTGGCGCCAGGTGCCTGGGCACCCAGCTCCCGTGTAGAGGGATGGCCACTCTCCTTTCCCGCTGGGACCTCCGGTGTATGCAGAGACTCAAGACCGGGGAGGGAGGTGAGCGGGCAGCGTGGACAGCCTGACAGAAGGAGCGAGTGTAGGATATGCGTTTTGAATGAGCTACAGCAACAGAGACAAAGCTTTCAATCAGCTGATCCCTTTTCCGGAGCTCTATCTTCAGGCGCTGGTTGTCTTCTGTTAACTGTGAGTATTTCACATTACAGTCGCAGTCCGTAAGCACTGACATTGTGGCTGACATTAGCCGGGAAGTATCTCATAAAACAGCACAATCATTAAAATGTTGTTTCCAACAATAGATGAAAGAACACTGTTAAAACAAGTTTTGCCGGGTAGTGTTGAGTGGCGTTCATCGACCTATTGTCTCGCTCTTCCATGAATTCTCCAGCAGATGAAAAGTCCTGAAACGCAGTTAAAATCCATGTCCCAGTTAAAGGAAGTGGCTGAAACAACTGATATCACAGCATGTGGCTGATATCACAGCATGTGGCCAATGGCACGATAAAAACTGCGTATAAAGTCAAATCTTGACAGAGCCTCTGACAGGTACACACAGATGCCAACGCATTTATGATTGTAATTGTTCAATTTTATACTAACTGTTCACATGACACTACTATAGATAATTGGGATAAAAAAAATACATTTAAAAAAATCAACCACCCAACCCACAAACTGCAAACTCAGTAGGACTGAGACAAGTGCTATATGTAATGGTCAGTTTACTTATATGTTATTTATGCATGCACTTTATTTTGCATTTTTATAGAAGCTCCCATTCATTTCCATGCATTTCTATTTTGAATATTCAAGGAATGAGATTACCTGTGTGTATATAAGCTGTGTGCATACGTCGCATTCTTCAGTTGGCAGTTTGCACCTAATACCAGTAACACCACTGAGGACCAGCCAACTCACAGATGGTTTTCCATTTCTTCTTTCAGTCTTTCTCTTAAATGTCACCTAAGCACTTTTACATGTTATTACTTTTATATGTCTATATTGTTGTGTTCAAGTTGTGCTCTGTTACAGTGCTTGAGTAAATGACAGTGCTAGGTACTGTAGATTAGTGGAAACAACATTTAAGTTAATGTTGCTATCCAGGGGTTTAAACTTAAGCTTTAAACTCCAGGGATTTTTCTACTTTTGATAATATAACTTGTCAAAACACATTGGCTGAGGTCCTGCAGGGTAGGGCTATAAGGAGTTGTAATTGGTTTTGTTCTAAAAGGAAAATTATGAACAATTATATGTTTTTTGTTGTTTTAAATAATAAGCTAAGCTAATACAGGCTCAGCTGCCACTTGTTGCTGTTGTGACAGTAAATATTCAGCTTGTGGGCTAAAGGAACATAACATAGTGTGATCAGGCTATATTGTAATTATGAATAAGACTCAATCGGCCTCATATCACAATATTCTCTTAAATTTCTCTATTTTCTCTTAATTTGCTGGTTAGAGAAAAACATAAGAGAAGTCAACTCCATATGCACCAAACATTCTTAACCATCCAAATCTGCTCTAACCATGGGTGCTCAATGCTGAATCCCACTGATCATAAGTCACCTGTTAGTACAGGTAACACTAAACCCACTAAATACTAGTGTACTGCAGTAGTGAAACTGATGTAGGCCGTCTATTAAATAAACTTAAACAGAGTAAATCTGATTTTCCTGAGTGTCAGTACTGGTGTTACAGGAAAATCAAATACCAGGAATAACAAAACATTTTCTGTATCAGCAGCAGAAAGTATTCAGATCCTTTACTTAGACTAAGCCTAAGTTAAAAGTGTGCTGTAAAAAGTATTAAAAACAAAAGTAAGCATTCAAAGTTTAAAAAAAATTACATTAAATCAAACTAATTAAAAGAAAAAGCAGCAAGTTCTCATATATATATATATATATATATATATATATATATATATATATATATATATATATATACCATGAAATGGGTTTTTTTTTTGCATGACAAATGATGTACATTATTAGAAAAATTGTTGCCAAGTAATAACAGATTTTTTTAGCTGAGCTTGTATATTTTAATATGGTCTGTGTTCAAAAATCTTAATTTGTTAGTCACTAAACAATAGTAGTAAAGTAAATGGTCCAGTTCTTCAGATTTGTTTTTTGGTACAGTATTTGAGTAAATGTACTTAGTTACATTCCAGCTCTGGGATTTATTATTTTTATTTTTTCTTGCACTGGGCAACAATTTGTGAAAACAAGTTGTTTTTCCATGATCTTAGTGTGTCCCAACAACTTACAAAATGTTCTATTGCCTAACATAAAAGCAAAAATTAGAAAAAAATCGTGAATCCAAAAAGTCAATCGGTGCCAGAACAGTCATGGAGACAAACAAAAACAAGAGAGAATCTGATAGTGTATATCATTTCTTGCATGAGGCCCATAGAATAAGAACCCATGATACCTTTCTATACTAGAATCTTTTCTCTCTAATATTCTGTCAAACAAAAGCCTGTCATATGTTTATTGAGATTCTGATAGCCTAATGGTTTTGGGGGAAATAGTGAATAAATATTTGTCATTGAACGACATATTGTTATTATTTTGAGATTGTGTAATTTTATCATTATATTTTGTAAATTGTTTAACCTAAATTCATTTGGCAGTTAGCATGTAATACCAGTAAAACCAGTAAACACCAGCCAACTCACTGGTCATTTTCCATTTACTCTTGGAATAAATATTTCTAAAATATGTCATCCCTTGAGTCAGTTTGCACTCTACAGGTATAACACTTTTTTGGTGATTTAAAGTACATGAGTAACATACTGTTAATTATGTCGAACGTTGACCTCTTATTGTCACACATTCTATGGCAATTACATGGTCCGTGGCTGGTTGTCTTGCCATGACAAATAATTAACATGATCACAATAAGTTTATAAAATCACTCAAAGACTATACAGCAATTGCACTAGTCTTTTCAAATAACTTCAGTTGCATATTTAATGGCATGAGTATATTTACTGAGCTTGAGCTCAGCTGCATAATTTGTTTTGAGACATGTTGACTTTCAGAACGCATTTTTTTATAGCCATTAATAAAAACATTAATTCCTAAAGACGTAAAATGTGCTATTTTCAAATCAAGATTTGGAATTTGGTATTTCTCTAGACATAAAATGAACGTGCGCAGGACTCTACTGCATGAACACGCATGTAACTCTTGGAGTCTCTGACACAACACAGGCTTCGTAAAGGCCGTACTAATGGATATTTTTTAATCATAATTCATCATTTTTACCATCTTACTAAAGGCTGTTGGCTGTAAAGCCTGTAATATGGTCGTCTTACCGTGTCTGTATAAGAGACCATTTATACAGTCTACGGTCAGTATTCAAACTACTGGTTATCAGCAAGCAGTGTGGAGCACTAGTGACAGTTATTAAACGGTATTGAACGTAGTATTTACTTAAAGTTGAGCTGTGTAATAATACACGGAGCAATGTTACAAGGCACCACCTTTTATTATATTTTTGTGGGCACAACATTTTTTGATTCCCTGATAAGTTGTTTGTATATTTGTGTATGTGTGTGTGTGTGTAGAGAGAGGGAGAGAGAGATAAATATAACATTATCTGATTATCACCTAAATATGAAAACTGACAGCACCACTGTTGTTATACCGCCGACTAGCTGCTGTTGCTAATAAGATAAGCTACTATGAGAGGAATGCTCGTGATTCGGGGTAACTTGTGAGTGATCCAGTGAGTCGGAGTGAATGCTTGGGTACATTTGGCCGTGTTCGGCTGCCCTTAATTACTTCTACGCATGCTCTATGAGCTAGTAGATCCGGGTATTTTACACTTTTCTAAACCTGGAAAAGGAGTTTTCTCTGCTTTATGTGCCACTGAGCAGCTCTCATAGGAATGAATGAGCCCCCGCCCCCACGGCTGTATCCAGATTTATAATAGATCCATGGGAATTTCAGGAGCTGCAGTAATGGCTGTCCACTTTTTTTTTCTCCACTCTAACATGGTACAAAATGTGAAACTGTTCAACTGAGCGAAAAGGAACGAGTACTAACCAATCACAGCACAGTAGCACTGGCTTACTACCCAATCTCAGCACAGTAGTACAGACAACTAGCCAATCACAGCACAGTATGGCGGGAGCAGACGGAATGTGTCCACATTAAGGAAAAAAACATCTCGTTTCTCTTGTGTTAAAGGGGGACAAAGTGGATTTGAGCAGTAATAAAGAGTGCCTCTTTGACATGGCCTTCCATTTTTACCACTGAGGACTGGAGAAGAAAGACGTGGACAGAGACACAGCTCTGAAATCCCTGGTGAGTATGCTGTGTGCTGTAAGTTAGCGAGCTAACTACTGCAGGGGACTCGGCAAGCTAACTTTAGCAACTGGATTGTTTACCATATCATGTATTTTTGAACCAAGCAATCTTCAACTAAATCATACCGTTAGCTTGTAGGCTAATAGCAAACACCACAGTGGCTAACTTAGCTTGTAGATAGCTTTTTTGGTATGGGGACAGTAGTTAGCTAGCTAGCTAGCTACAGCATATAGCATACTCACTGTGGATTTCAAGGGCTGCAACAGTTTCTGTCCACCTCTGACTCTAACTCTGTGGCTAAAAACTTTCTGATACATTGTCAGAATTCAGTCTTCTAATGTATGATAGGCATGAATCATTTATGAGGCATACATTCTTATAAATGCGTGTAAGTGATTACACTTTACTTAACAACTACAATAAAACATTATGATAAAGCATAAATTATTTTAAATGCATCAATATGTGACTCACTTTACTTAACACATATAATGATAACTTATAATACAGCATGGACTGTTAAATCACACTGTGAGTCCATACTACAGTTAATTGTTGATGTGTGAATAAGTGAGTATAAATATTTATATTTATATTTTTATATTTATATTATACATTATTAGCCCCAGCATTCAACCTCTAGTTTATAGCAAGTCAAGAGCATCCATAAGACCCTTGCCACATATAAATCCTTATAAGTCAAATCTATAATAGTTTATGACTATTGATATATTGCATCAGTAAGCATTATGTGTGTTTATAAATGCAGTATAATTCACTGTGAATGCCATCATAACACACTATAGATGTGGTCTTCTTAGAAAGTGTTACCAAAAATTCTTACTAGCATTTCATATGGCATAGTTAGGTTTGATCCACCTTCATATTACTAGATTACTGCATTATGTTACTTTTTCTGCCTTCTTTGGAGCTGAAGAAAGTTAAGTGGGTTTGTTTTCTACTCCAGCCTGCCCCTTATGCATTGCAGTGGTTCATGTCCACCAGCTGAATGCCTGTATGATTATTATGATCAATAAAGACAAAAAAAAGAAACTTGGTGTGTTGTTATTTCAAATTATATACCCTAAGATGTCAAAGACAAATAAGATTAAAGGATAACACAAAAAGTATAATTAGTCCTAATAATTCTCGTAATTACAAAGAAATGCATAATTAGCAGGTTCCCTTTTGTCAACCATTTGGATCTATAAACCTGTACCGTACTCTGTAGGTACCCAGTGCTAAGAAAATATTTAGTTATTTTGTTTTCTTCTAAGGTACCCCGTAAGTATCCAGTAATTAGAAAATACTTAGAGGATAACTTCAAACATCTTTCCCCTGAAGTAACCCTCTAAAGTACCCAGTACTTACAAAATACTAACGAGATAACCTTAGACATTAGAAGTACCTGTGGGTAGCTAGTACTTACAAAATACTTAGAGATTAACTTTCTTCCATCTTTCCTCAAAAGTACCCTTCTAAAGTACAATATAGATACCCAGTACTTATAAAACACTTAGGGAATTACTTTCAACATCTTTCCTCGTAAGTGCCACGTGATTACACGGTAAATTGTGGGCTGTATTATAAAGTGCTACCAAAAAATGTGTTCCCAACACTGTGTTCAAAAGTGCTATACAAATAAAATGCATCATTACTATTATTACTTTTGATAAATATGTTCAAAGATCTCAAAAGCTTGCACTCAACACTACACTTCCTTGGGTACTCAGCAATACACATGCCAAATTTACAATTAATCAGAGGAAAGGCTGTTAAGGACAGACATGCATACAGACAGAAAGACAATGCATCCATTGTAGTTAGAATAAAGGCTCCATTTTGGAGCCTTTATTTCATTGTCAATGTTTGCCTCACTGTCATTTATGTGAATTTCACATTAAAAAGGTATAAAGTACCTTTGCTTTTCCACTGTGCATCTGTGGCATGTCCTAGATGTCCGGCACACTTGCGATTGAATTCAGCCATGAGGGAGCGGTAAGGGTTTCGAATCAGTAGGATGGCAGAATCGAACACCTCAATCTCTTTCTGGCCACTCTCGTGGGTCTTTACACAGATGCTGCGGCCACTCTTCCAGTAGTCCTTCTCTCCTTTGAATCCTGGTACCAGTGAATAAATGAATGGATAAGGTCAGCTACAAGGCAATACTTCACAGAGCACTCACTTAAACACTTGTTTAAACAGTGGTAGGTACCCTCCCCACCTCTGTTGTACAGCATGCCATCAAAATAGAAGCTGCCAGTGTAGTAGCCAGTCACAAGCTCGATCAGGTGTCGTACCCAGGTGTTGCCTGCACCAGGAAAACTAGAAAGAGCCACCAGGGAGCTGGATCTCTGAGGCAGAAACATCCTCTCTTTACACCTGGAGTCTAAAAGAAGAGTTTAATGTTGGTAACAGTTACAAAACAAAGAAAATTACATCAGATTAGAATAAATCATAAAGAGTGGATGGTTAAAGTGATTAATTTTCACAAGAGTTACACAGAAAAAGTAAAAAAAAAAACTCATGTGACACCAATTGCAGCATGATTGCAAGAGTGGAGCAGAGTTGAAATTTTGTGTCTGAACTGTTCACTGCTTTCAAGAGCTATTCCCAGTTATCTTACTGACCTCCTTCACTATGCTTTGTAGTGTTTTGCACATATTGGTCTCACCTTTTTTGTAAAATTAAGTCATGATTTCACTCTGGCAATATTCATGCAATGTCAGGGAAAAGACTTATCTTTGCTGAGGGAATTTTTACAGACCATTTTAGAGGCAGAAACACTAACTTGAACTTTACTTGCTTTGTGTGATCTGTAAATGTGACTGACATGGCAAGTTATTATTACATTGTGTCATCTCTCCTTGTAGAACCAATTAGAAATGAGACTTGACATTACCAGAGTTTTAAATAAGAATCTATTGCATACAGATGATCAACACAGGGTTGCATCTGTACAACAAATATCTCACCAAGCACTGGTGTGTAATACACCTGGTAGTGGTCATGCTCAGTGGATGCTGTGGGTGTGGTGTTGCTGGTGTGATTCAGCCCAGTGTTCCCTGTGCACTGCTTGTTGTTAGACTGCTGGTTGACGGTGAAAAGAGAGGATGTCCATGTACAGTAACAGTGGGGCTTCTTGAACACAGCCAGCGGAAGCTCCTATAAAGCAAAAGAACGTATGTTTTACATGTATTTCTATGATTCATTATAATTAGAGGCATATTACACCTTTAATATTCAGCAAAATACCACACGCTCTACGCCCCCATTTGTGATCTCCTAGGGGTGAAGACAGTTTTTCTGAGCTATGAAGTGTCCTCTACTGGAAATGGAGAACCAGCAGTACAGTGCAAAAAGGTATGCGCAATAAATTGATCATAAGGTGTGTAAATTATGAGAAATAATTCAAACCTTATCTGTACAGGTCTCGATGCAGGACTGTGTGGTTAGGTTGGGCTGTAAGGAGTAGTTGGGGAAGGTGCTGATGGTGTTTTTTGGGAACTTGAAGCAACCCCGATAGTGAACATTTTTGACTAAAAAGGGAAAAAAATTATATTAGAACATTATTGCACTCTAATGAGAGGATATCACATCTATGTGTGTTATTTGGTAGAAAACACCTGCACTAACCAGCACTGTAAATGTTTATATATATATATATATATATATATATATATATATATATATATATATATATATATAAATTAAATCACTGTCAAAGGCAAATGAAGGGTTGAGAAATATACAATTATTCAACATCAGGGTAGCATTTAAATTATCCGTCCCAAAGCACATCTGCCTTAGTTACCTTTCTATGCTTTAACAGTGGTTTAACTTGGAAGTTATTACTGCATACAATATAAAGGTTTATAAAATATTTGAATTTGCCAACATCAATAATGCGGTTTCTGTCTTTAAAGAACAGAAAACAGTTGTTAAGAACAGAAATAGCCGAATCATTGTTGTTGAATTTTCATATATTCATGTGTTGGCCCTGACCACTTATCAAAAGGGTTCACACCTACGGCCCATTTAGAATCACCAATTATTCTGCATGTCTTTGGACTGTGGGAGAAAGCTAGAGAACCCAGAGAGAACACAGGAAGAACATGCAAACTCTGCACAGGGGGGACCCTCTTTCTGTGAGGTGACACACAGACATTTTTCTTTGTGTTCCTTCCCACAGCCCACACTTGAATGTGTGCGCTAACGAAATACGGTTGGTACATAGATCCCATTTCTGACCATAAAAACCCTTGGATGATTTTCAGTGTCTTCAGCTTCTGAATGGCAGCATACTTTAACTTTCAGTTACCCTGTGTCCCTCTGCTGACCAGTCCTAAAATGTGAACTTAGTACATGTATTCAAGAACTGTATAAGTACACATTTATGGTTCTTTTTACTTGAGTATTTTTATCTCAGGACACTGTCTACTTTTACTGCACTGCACCTCAGAGGGAAATATTGAACTTTTAACTTTACTTAAATTATTAAATAACTTTAGTTATTGCAAGTGCAGCTGAAAAGACAAGTCAAGAGATATTTTCTTAATTGTTCAAGTAATTTTTCATGCAAAAACATTTCATGGTTTCAGCTTTTCAAATGTGAGTGCTGGCTATTATTACTTATGATTAGTGTTTTCTTCAATAAATCAATTTGATTTTTTTTGTGTGAATACTTCATCGTCATCATTTATTTGTCACATGTAAATAATACATAGTACAATTCCAGTGAAATGGGATCCCATCAGCTCCTTTAACTGGTGCTCTGTGATTTAGTTCTTTTTACATTTTCTAACATCTTTAGTTAATGCTCTATAATTGTCGTGGGTTTTTTTGTTGTAAACTTTTTTTTTTTATTTGTAACTCTATGTTAAAACAACAAACAATGATACACAACAGTACTCCCACATCCAACCCCCACCTCTGGCAGGACCCCAATCATAATAGGCCTTAGAAAATTAACTGGAAAAGAAAAAAAAGGATAAAGAAATTGTAAGAGGAAAAAAGAGACATAATATAGGAAAATAAATTAATTAATTAAATTAAATTTAAAAACAAAAAAAACCTTAATTAACAGTTGAACTATCTATAAAACTTTGATAGTAAATAAAGTTACATTAGATATATAGGGTCTATAACCCAGTAGATAGGCACAACCAAGATATTTCACTTTGTCGATAAGGGAAGTCAATGTCAGTGATTCCTGATGGTTCAGGTAATCCATGATTTCTAGTTGTGGAATGACTCCACACATTCCGACCTCAACAAGATGATCCTCAGGGTCGCTATTCTGAAGCACCACCAAGACTTGCTTGCAAAATAGACATATGAGCCTAAATTAAGCACAATTTCAGTGGGGCTGACAGAAAGGCAACTGGAAACTTCTACATCTACGTCATATGTAACTAAAGTAACATTTCAATGCAGGGTTTTTATACGTAACAGAACATTTTTACTTTATTTTTCATTTTCACTTAAGGAAAGGATCTGAAGAGGGAGCACTACTTAGCATCACATGATTAGATGCTTTCCTAAGAGCTTTATTCACTATATCCGTCCATTCACATCGGATGCGACGCAAGCACTTCATGTGGCGTCGTTACATTCAAAGTCAATGCAAAGACTCAAATTCATGCTGGGCGGTGCACTGGACGTGAAGGACATGAAAATGTGTATTTCGCGTATTCGTGCATTCAAGCAAGTTAGAATTTATCAACTTGAGCGAGATTTTGCCGTGAGGCTATTTTGCGATAGTTGTTGGTTGAGATTTTCCTGATGTTACCAAGACACGGAGCTTCACTCAGCCTCAGTGCTGTACAGACACAGAGCAAACAAAGACCTGAAGGGCTTGGAGATCAGTGAGCAAAGCTAGAAAGTTACATGGTAAGCGCTGAAAATAGGCTACACCTGTCACTTGTGTAAGCTAGTTTTGCTGAGTTTCTTTTTAGCATAACGCTGTGAGTAATTTAAGTTGGTCTTTTATTGTGGAAAGTAAACAATGGAGGGCGTGTAATGTGCTGTGACAGACTGATAAATAAGAAAGAGTGTGCATCTTGTTTCACTTCAGAGTACAGAGCCTATGTGTTTACATAGTTTTCTGTTGTATTTCACTGTACCACCATCACCTTAGCCATTAGCTGCCTCTCCTTGCTAATGTAAGCAAAATCACAGCTGCTGAGGGTGAACTTTTTTCAGTTTCAAAATCCTCTAAAAGAAAAAAAGCAACCATATACGAGCAAGTAACGCAATGCAATTTTTTTTTTTTTTAGCGTTTGTTGTGAATGCACAGTAAAAATTATATCCGTAATGCATGCTTGCTCCTAAAACGTTGCTCCAGAAGAAATACGCTATAGGAGAAACCTAGAAAACCCCAAACTAGCCTCCAAGAAAGAAGGCAAAGCTCTTGATTTCAGTGAAGGCAACAATAACTGAATTAGCTAGGGGCTTCAACATTAGCACTCGTGATATCATAAACTCGCGGCCCACAATGGCTGACATTAGCAGCTATCGGAAAATTGTAGAAAGACATGAACACTAAATCTGATTCCCTGGACTCAAAGTTACACTTACAAACCTCCCTAACCAACCATGCCACACACATTGCTGACTTAGAGTGGTGTACAACTGACCACAAGACCCATATCACAGACCTCGAGAGGTGGTGTTAGGAGCTGATGGAAATCAACAAAAACCACAAAATGTTTGCTAACTGACCTTGAAAGCCATTCAAGACGCACAAATATTAAAATAACAGGCTTACCAGAAAGTTTTAAACCGGCACAAATATAGGCACCCTAGCGCCACCCTATAGGCACCCTCCCGTTCCTTACATAACATTCTTACTGGTGGTGTTTCAACCTGATGCCGTCCTGCCATGTTTCATGCAGATGAGAAAGGTAGCTTTTGGTGTCACAATATTAAGCCAAGAGCACTGTCAAAATGGTGATATTTTACTAGATCGGAATGAGAATGGGCTGTACGGACACACAAGGGTGGAGTCAGTCCACTATTTAAGTACACCATTTTATTTCTATTAGCCTGAAAAGTTAGTCTAATTCGATATTTTCTTGTAGTATTCAGCTGTCTCTTGTAATATTTATGAGGGAATTCATAATCCACTTTGTTTGGGAAAGTGGATGGGAAGGTGGGATCCAGATTACAAATATGTTTTTTGTTGTTGTTCATTTCTAACTCTAACTCTAACTGATGATTGTTTTTATGTCTTGACCTAAGTATAAATGATGTTCTTTCATGGTTGCAGGTAGTTCTACCATTTTGCCACATGGTGGGAGTCTCACCTTTGTGAGCTACTGTTCGAGGTTTAAGGACTAACTTAATGAGAGGCAAGGTTGTTTTTCTGCTAGATAGACATACCAAACATATGGAGGGGGTTACAAATGAGGCTTAAAATGTAGTTGATATCACAAGTATATATCAGTTAACCTTTTTTTCTAAGGCCAGGGGTGTAGCCATGTTTAGCCATTGATATGTCCCATTTGAACATAATTGAACCATATTTGGACTGACTGTGGAGGCTTGGTTTATAGTGATTCTTTTTAAATTATATTATTCGATATGTATTTTGTGAAACTGTTTGCCGTGAAGTAACATTTTAAGGTGGGAGGTGCCTTCTATTAGGCTTAATACACAGACTGTGGGGCTGCGATCTCAGCTCATGGTTTCTGATTGACCTCGCCTGAGGAGGCATAATCTATTTATGTTTCCAAATTTCCTTTTTCAGTTCTTCAACTTGATGAAGGTCTAATGACAGAAATGTTGTGTACTTAATAACGTTTTTTTGCAATGTACAAGGTACAAGGTAGGTACAAGGTCTATTTATTTTGTCATTTTTCTTAAACATGGTTTAAGAAGAAATTAAATTAAAGTTGACCGCAACATCTTTTTGACATTGATGGAGGAGTAGAGGAGTCTCACAGCCAGGGGAAAGTACAGTGTATGGGTATTCTTTCTTTTTCTCACCCATATCTGACCCAAATGTGCATTATCTTGTTGTAAAAGACCACATCCTGTCACAGCATGTATCTGTCTTAAATCTACATGCACACAGTTTTGAAGATCCCAAAGTTTTTAATCTTATCCCGGATTTATCAACCACCCACTTAATTGCCAGAGGGGACAGCAACACTACGTCAGATTGCTTTACTGATTCTACTTGTCCTACTATCCTTTCTAATTCTACCATTGCCTTACATAATTGTATTATAATAAATTGTATAAAAGAATTGACTATTTCCTAATCGATGCTGAACTGACTTCAGATATAATTCACAGCACATACTACAACATTTTAATATCTGATCACAGCCTTGTTGAAACTAAAAATAGATTTTGGCAGAGCAAAGCTCACAGCCAACTTCACCCCCTGAAACCTGAATAAATTGGCTCAAGTTCTTCCAAAATATGGGAGGGATATAAGCAACTTTACAAGAAATGGCCCAAGAATGGGACAGAAATTAGTTAATTGTAAAAAGTTACAAGACAATTACCAGAAAGTAAGCAGAAAAAAAGAAATCCCCTTAAGAAAGTACTAATTTAAACAAATTAAAAATAAAGTTATGATATAATATAAATAAAGCCACTAGTTTCTTTGATAATATCTTATTATCCAGCTCAGCTGATTTCAGATCATGTCCTTGTCACCTTTTACTAATTTGTTTGCAATTAGTGGGACCTTTCATGACAAATTATGTTTTTTCCTTCATTTTGAAAGAAATCAAACCAAATTTCTCAGGCTTCATAGCTTAAAATGATTGTGAAACGTGTCTGACTGCAACAAAAGAAAACTGATGTCGATCTAGGTATTCACTATGTAGCAGGTTGTCTAGACTGTTATCTGAGGACATATTATAGCCTACGAGGCCAAACTGAAGAAAGACAAATAGAAGAAGCTACCAAAAATCACTGCTCGAAATAGAGTATTGAAGCCTGATGAATAGAATGTTATAATTAGAAATACAACAAGAATTCTAAAACCTTCGTTTTAGCTCTTAATACCCCTAAATTATGCAACCATGTAGGATGGAAATATATTTTGACAATAACTGCCCTTCCTGGGTCAAAATGCTATTGCTATGCTATTCCAGACTTCAGCCTATAATGTTACTTATGTTTGTGGTTGGGGACTACTCATTTAATGTTACAAAGGTTACCATTATGCCAACGATTACAACATAATCAACATGAGCCTCTCCACCAAAGCTAGTTAATGTTAGCCCTTCATTTATTTTATGCTAAGTTAATATTAGCAAAAGCCTTCCCAATGGGCTCAGTCATTACCAACCATAATACATCACTTTCTCATTACTATGTTCTTGTCAAAAGCGTTTCTTTCTGAGCCTGTCATTATTTGCGATTACTTTAGAGACCCTTGCTATTAGTGTGAGCCATCCTTCTGTTGCTCTATTTATCTTAGATAAGGCTGAGCATGGCATTCGCTTTAGAAAAGATGGAAAAAATGAGAGGTCAGTTTAAATTAATCTTTTCCATACTAAATATATCTAGTTTTTGTTTGTTTTTTCTCTCTTGTTGTTTGATTACATTACTAATTTATATAATTTGATTGCCTTGAATGTAACAATTTAAAGTTGGTGTCTCAGTAATGATTTTCATAGTCTATGAGAAAGCCTGTTTGATTCTCAGTTTTGTATCTGTTGCTTTTATTGTGCTACACCCCTAGAGGTCAGAAAACGCTGTTGTATGCTTTCACCAGTGCACACCTGTGGTGACTGCAACTATAATCACTCTGTTAGTCTGTGTAGTGTGTCAGTGTGTTGGTGTATTTTTTTAAAGATTATTTTCCTGTGCTTTCACACCTTTAATTGGATAGGAAAGGTCTAGCGTGAGAGGGGGAGAGAGAGAGGGGACAACAGCAAATGACACAGCCTCTGTACATGGGGCGCCTGCTCTATCCACCAAGCCAGCCACTGGGCAACCCTGCGTTGGTGTATTTTAAATGTTTGTAGCCCTATTAATAACAGGCCTTTTATGCTTTTCAAACCATCCTGAGTGCCTGAACCTGGTTCTTTTACACCACAGTTTTTTAGTTATAAGTTTCTGGCTTTTTTTTTAAAGTATTCCCTTATGTGAGCACCAGTGGTTTGAGGGACACCAGAAGCACTCCTGTCGTCTTCCTTTTGTTATTAATCAAGTGTTGAGATACACTAAACATGATTTAATGCAAAAATCATCCCAAATCATTGATCATAATACATCACTAAGTATAGTGAAGCTCACAGTTGCTTGTTGTCATAGTGATGCAACATGCTCTCTGGGACATGATTCTCCAGGTGCACATGAGGCAGATATAATGACTGTCAGAGCAGTTATTTCTTTAACTGAGCCATAATGACAGCCTAAGATGACCAAAATAAGTAAAATTAGACTGTAATGGGAAAAATACTTTGCTTATAACTCAAATGTATTAGGTTTTGGTTGCACAGACAATAAAACAACATTGATTTTGACATCATAATGCATGTGGTTGTGAGGAGTAAGCCATTTACACTAACACTGCATTTTGTCGGCTGATTTTTATTTATTTACATTTGAGAATTGAAAAATGTAAAAAATTCAGTTATTTCTTCACTTGTCTGCACTCACAGAGCAGGTCTTACAGATAATAAATAGCAAACAGTCCTGTGTCTTCCCTGCAGGAAGCTAACTCACATTTTCTTTGACCTGGCAGCTCCTCCTCCACCTTGTAAATGGAGAGCCGACCCACACCTCCACAGGGAGACCCCCTCTCACCCCGACACACCAGACTACAATCCTCCTCTTGAGCCCTTGGGCTACTGATGCGGTTCCCACAATGGCATTCAGCTCCATACTCCAGACCTGCAAACTGGTACCCACTAGCACACACACACACACACACACACACACACACAGAGTCTTTATTACATTGTAAGGACACAAACACGCACAGATAGAAACAGTTATTGCCCTAGCTAAGGGTAATGCATAACCTCAAATTATTGCCCTCAGGCTAATTCATCCTACAGTACATTATTTAACATTTCAAAATTATCATGTAACTCAGACTTCCTGTCATAAAATCAACAATGCTGTCCCCCACTGTGATATTTCTCAGTATGTCTCCTTCTGCACCCATCTGAATGTGTCATGCCTTTTTCTAGTCAGTCACCTCTGATCTGTACTTTTCATATCAAGGCTGTTGTGACTCATTCACTCACTATATCCTGCCTCTTTGGGAAAGACAGAGAACTCATCAAAGTGACCTTTTCAAACATCCGCATAAATTGTCTTGACTTTTTACTTTTACTTATTGCAGTTATTGGCTCATTCAGGTAACAAGCAGAACTGCTGTCTCTGTGGATGGGGTATTGGGGAGGGGAGCTTACTGGGCTTTAAATATAAGCACCCACTCAGTCTCATTTCATCCATCTGTCCTCTGCTGTATAATGTTCCTCGTTGCTAAGATATTAAGAAGAATAATTCAAGCAGGTCATTCCCTAAGTTTGCTTTGAAAAATCCACCTGCCTCTCCATGTTTTCTTGCAGCTTTGCATGGTCATTTTAATGCCACAAATTCAGCTCACAGCAACCCAAACAGAGAAATTTACACAATGGCCACAGAGAAGCACTCTCTAACCTCTGATTTATTCACTAACTGCGACAGCACTCATTCAGCTTTCTAACACATACACATCTCCCTCCCTCCTTTTTCTGCAATAGATCAAGCCTTCTGTCCTGGCCCGCTCTTCACTTTCGCCTTCCTAACCCCCCTCATCTTTTACTGTCATCCAGCCACCTGGCTCTCCGTTGGCTCCAAACACAGGGGGCATTCATGGAGGAGACTGAGATCCAAAGCAAACAGCAGGCCTTCTGTGGTCCCTTCACGGACCCGCCACAAACGCATTACCTTTCTGAGCAGGTGTCTTGACACAGAGAACTGGTCATTTTGCGCAGGTCATAAAGCATGGTCCCTCCAAGGGCTCGATCACTGGCATTGTGCAGAAAGCAACCCATGTAGGTTCCTGCATGTAAGAGAAAATCATTCAAACTGAAAGATTCACACAGGGCAAACAACAGGGTTGCTGGGAATATGTTTTGTTGAAAAATGTATTTGCTATTAGTTATATATAAACATAATTACTAAAAGCAGGAAACATTTTTTCTATTGCCTCATGCTAAAATTGAACATAAAGCGACATTTTAAAGTTGATATTTAACCTGCTGAGCCCTATTCTGTTTTTACCTAGTTTTGTTTCACCTGGACTTTTTGTGTAATAATGCACTTAAAACCTCAGTCCCTCCATGCAAAATCAAGCTATATCATCTTATTTTTCAGGACAACCTGGGCTATCAGAATAATTAGGCTGCAGTGATGTCACTTGAATGTACAAATAGTTATGAGACCATGAAGACAAAAGAAAAAACAAGATGAAAATTGAATTTTACAATTTCTCTTTAGTGATGAATCACAGAAAAGTATTATGTATAAGTGTTTTTTGCTGTAGAAAACTTTTCTCCCAAGTGTTGGGAAAACATTATAACTATTATAGTTAAAAAAAATGGACACATTTTTCAAAAAAAAAGACCAATTGTTTTTTTGCAGTTGTTTGTGTATCCCATTATCTGTGCCATTCTGCAAAGCCACATCCCACTCCTGACACTTTCAGAGAAAGGCCTGATTCTCCTGCCTGCTCTGCCTGCAGTGAACACAGGGATTACATCCATATGAGGACTTGCTGCTTGTTAGACTGTCTCCTGATTTACCCTTGTCTCATTACTATTAATATAGGGGCTAACAGAGTTTATTCAAATGCACTAGGCACTACCAATAACACAGAGCGATAGATACAGCAGGATTAGGCCAATCACAGTGCAGTGTGCTTCAGATGACGTGTGGCTATGTAAGCGGTAGCAAAGCATCGGATCGTCTTCCGATTGGTGGACAAGACCAAAACAAACCTCTGACCTCTCTCCAAAGGAACTATGGGAAACCAATATGCCATTTAGTATAGATGCTAATGTACTTTATCATCGCAATACGGATAAAATATGGACAGGAGACACCCAATATCAGATCTATCATAATGGACTTATTGAACAAGGTCCCGTAAAAACACCAGAATTCCCAGACTGGATAGAGAGGCTTCTAAAACAGTTACGATGCATCGGACACATCCCTCTGCACGGAACAGATGGCAGCTTGAACTGGAGAAAAAAAGTAAGGCGATCTGACAAACAGTCTCAGAATTAGGAAAACTTACATTAGTGAAACAAATTTTTGTCACCAGCGACTACGCCAGGATCAGAGGGTTTAAACAATTTCTCTGAGAAATTCCCGAGACTCCACAAGGGGGTTCACATTTTGTGACTTTTTTCATCCTGAGTTTGCATGCCTAAATGATTCTGAATACACTATGTTAACAAGTAAACAAGTTGCCATTACTGTGCTGACATCTCCCTCCCTCCGCCCCGCGCACATATGAATGCAAGCTGTTATGAGAAGTATACAATTTCCAACTTTTACTTTTACTTTTACTTTCTGTGTAACATTACCTGTGAAAAATGATGTCTAAGAGTTTGGGAAGAAACTGTGCAGTTCTCGGCTGCTCCAACAATAATGGCAAAAAAATGAGTGCGAAATATACATGCCTTCATGAAGAGTGCCCCTGTCTGAGACCATACAATTTACACAGATTCCCTGGACGTGCAGAGGACCCAGATGTTAGCAAGAAGTAGATCAAGAATATTAAAATAAAGGACTTACCTATAAAAAAAACATGAATTTGTATTTTTTTAATTTTCACGAATGTAACTGGTCTGTAATCCATAAATGCTCTTGCAACTCTTTGTTAATTGTGCTAGCTAATGTTAGTTAGTACAGTAACTTTAATAACGTTACATCACAGCACTACATCACTTGATTATATGTAATATGTAAATATGAGTAACGTTGAGATTGCTTTTTTTGCTCATTGGGGGGATAGCAGCAGCTAACCTGGCTAACCACAGCAGCCACTGCACAATTAAAGCAGCTAGCCTGACCAACAACAGCAGCCAACCCGTCTGACAGAGACAGCTAGTGCGGTTTGCAACAGTGGCTCAATGGGCGAACAGCGACAGCTAACCGGGCATACAAAAGCAGCACACCCAGTCGACAGCGGCAGCTAACCCAGCTACAGCAGCTTACTCGGTGACAGTGGCAGCTAGCATGGCTAACAACAGCAGCCACCTGGTCGACAGTGGTGGCTAATCCGGCTAACAACAGCAGCTCACTCAGTTACAGCAGCAGCTAATCCAGCTAACAACAGTCGAACACCAGCAGCGGCTAAGCCCAGCTAACAACCACAGCCATCCATATACCATATACTATTTCCAACGTTTATCAATAACTGGGGGGCAATTCCTAATGTCGTCAATCCACCTACCCATGCTGTGGTCACCATAATGTTAGAACATTATTGTTTGATACTATATCTACGGCTGTCACTCTCAGCCAGCAGCAGTCAGATGACGGAGCACCACATTGGTCTTCCATTTCACTGATGTTAGAAAACACAATGCACACATCACACATCACACCACAATTAGCTGTAATTTGGACACGAAATGGTTTTATATTTGTGCCTCATTCCTGAGTGAGCGAAACGGATTTTGATTGCAGAAAAATATACTTTGCAAGCATATATTGTATTTTGAAGAGAAGATAAGTCATTTGAGCAAATAAAAATATATGACTGTGTAGGTGTCCTATTATCCATATTACCGTGTAAGTAACCCTTCTCAATCACAGACTCTGGCTCTGTGCACTGGCAGTAGGGTTGCCAACTCCCTGAAATGGAAATAAGGAACAGGGGGCAGAGACCGTAGGGGCATATGCATATATAACAAATACAATGTGTCTATACCTGCATGACTGCATTATCATTACACGACTGCTCAATCTTTGGCATGTTTTTATTCAAGAACTTTCTTTTGACGTTCTTCAGTAGTGCAAACAACAACAGTGCAAATTAGTGCAAACAATAGTAATGTCATTATTTTGCATAAAACTCTTTTAAAGGACAATACCAGTCTTTTTGACATGTGGGTTCCAAATCCTTATTGCCTTGATATAAAATCCATTCATTATTTTTTCATAATCTTTCACCATTAGTAAAATATGTGGTAGTTATTTTCTGCCGAATCACCACTGCCATTGACTTCAAATATATCTTTAAATTTCTAGAGCAACTTTTCAGGGGAAAAACAAAAAACATTTTCAGATACAATGGAAGCCAATGGCAGTGGTGAATTGGCAGAAAATATCTACCACATTTTTCACTTATGGTGAAAGATTATGAAAAAATAATGAATGGATTTTATATCAAGGCAATAATGATTTGGAATAAGGAATTGTTATCTCTCATCTTGAACAGGAAAGCGTTAAAGGCTGACACTTTTTGTGACTTAAAAGCAGAACCTGTTTGCAGATGTTAACTGAGGAGTTTCAACAAAGTTAATTTAGAACCCTCTGTTAACTCCTCTGGGTTCATAAAACAGTTTCTCTTGTCGTGTCCCCCATTTGTACAGGGAAAGTTGAGCTCTGGAGTTCCCCAGAGGGAAAATGTAAAGACCACGCCAAGGCAGTCCACTACACAGCCACAACGCAGTAGCAACAATACATATGTGAACACCACAAGCATGAAACACACTGCAAAGTAAGCCAGAGAGAGAGAGACTGAAGCAGCAGCAGCAGTCATATGCAGAGCTGCACGGTTTCATTATGATGAAAACAAATCATTGATTTTCCAAAATACGGAACAACGTGTGTTCTATATCAGTTCAATACAGGACACATCTTCTAGGTCCCAAATACAGGAGGATTCCATATTTTAAGGAACAATTGGCAACTCTAGCTGGCAGACTGCTGCACATTTGCTCACATTGTCTCTCTCTCTCTCTAACTCAGTATCTCCACTATGTCCCTGCTCAACTTTGCCTGAACATTTCTCAACAAATGTGCTACAAAGCCAACCAGTCAGAGACTGAAAGAAGGCAAATTCTATTTTACGTCTCCAATTAGATCACTATCGACAGCATGCAAGGAGGGTGGAAGAGGAGACATCACAGTCTCAAATGACGTCACAAAATTGGGGTACAGCACATCTGGTCTGCAGTTGCCCAGAAAACACCAAGGAGGGTGGAAGCAGGAGAAGTCAACAGTCTTAAATGACGTCACATAACTGGGGTACAGCACATACACAGTCAAATCTGGTCTGCTGTAGCCAAATGGTTTAACTGGTTGGGCTATGGGATCAAATTTATGTCAAATCTTGAGAGAGCAATAAATATATTCCAGAGTGAAATTATAATGTCTCACACGCACAGATATTAAATGCCATACACACGATAAAACTTTGTGCACAAATTCAACAACCTTGCACAAAAATGCAATGCCCACAAGCAAATTCTATTATTTCACACACTCAGATATTAACTGCCATGCACACAATAAAACTCTTTGCACACATATTTACAGCAAGCACTCACACAGCCTCCATGTAAGACACTGTCTGCTTTGTGAGCGATGCTCTTTCTCTCGCTGTCTGGGGAGCAAAGACATTTGACACTTTAGGGGTGGACAAAGGGCAGGCTCTGATTCCTCTTATGATTGGTCACATTCAACGCCAGTCACTCCCACACAGAACTCCTTTCTTCCTTTCCTGGATGTTAGCATCCGGTGTTACAGATTAACTGTTAGTTGAATTAACTTGTGATAGAGACAGATGTTGTAGGTGTGGTCTTTGAGAACAGGCTGACAAACCAGGAAATAAACATTTTAAATGTTTCGTCACACTATCTCATTCATTTGACAGTGTCTGTTGAAACATTATGACAGGAACTGATTGCAATGCTGGCGCTGAGTTTAATTTCACAAACCCTCATATAAATTTATGCAAATAGATGTTTTCAAGGTTTCAAGGGCACTGAGGATTAAGCTTGCATTTCTGTTTTTATGTTCACCACCAAAAAAAGGTACTGCCAAATGGCCAAGAAGAGGATTTAAAGTGTTGGAGGAGATACCGGCTACAAAATGAAGTGAAGTGCAAGCAATGCACCATGAAATCTCTGACAGGCTAAGCATCACCACTTTGAATTTGTGATTCAATGACTCTGCATTGTCCTCTAAATCCCATCCAACCTGCTGTGTTGGGGTGAGGCTGATTCACCAGTCGCCTCAGTAGTAAAACACATCAGCACACCAGTAGCTGCTGCCTGAAAACAATAAGAGATCGGGTATGCCAACGTATGTGGCAAGAAGCACCTCAAGAGGCATCACCAAAGGTGAGGCCACCCTACCCCTCATCCATGCAGCAGGTCAGGTCATTGCTTTAATTAAAATGAAGGAGAGGCCCCTGGCAGCTGCGGCTGAACATTAGTGCAAGAAAGCAGCTCAAATCCCCTGACATTATCAAAAAATGACTGTATTTATGCCTGCCTCTTAAACACCAAGACAGATGGCTGTACTGGAGCTGACGCCTCCCCACAGCACGGAGAATGCTAATGACAAAATGGCCAAGTATGAAAACATGTGCCGCGAACACTGGTAGCATGGGCACTGTGTGTGTGTGTCTGTTGTTGGCATTGCAGGACAACATATCATTTTACACAAATATCAGCACAATTCAGAATGTCTGATAAAGTCTCAGGGGCTTGGGAAAAACATGGAGTCACTGATGGGATGCAGGTAATCAAAGGGGAATCCTCAAATCCACAAATCTAACCACCAAGGAAACAGGGAAACTCACACAGAGGGTCGATGCAGGAGATTGCAGGGCAGTCTCTCACAAGGGTAATCCAATGAAACAGGTAGACTCACAGAGATGTCGGAGCAGTAAAATGCCAAACAGCAACTGAAACTGGCAAACATAAACCACGAGGGACAAAGGCAAAACTTGTTGTCAAAGATTGAAAGCTGAGGCATTTACCGGGGATTAGCCGAGAAGAGTGAGTCGGGGACAGGCAGGGTTGGCAACAGGTAAGCAGTATGAAAGTGGGTTCTGGAAAGTCTAGCATTTATGAAAAAATACAAGAGCGGAGGCTTAAATAGTGGTGAGACCAGGTATGAGCCAACTGACCCAATTACTGAGGAGCTGAGCAGGCAGCAGGTGTGTGTGATTGCTTCAAGGAGACACTGATGTTCATAACTGTTCCCTGTCATGGATATAGTGCACTAGATATTGTGTTCGCCATTTTGTAGTGGTGTTCGAATTCTCAGTGGTTAATTTCACCCACTATATACTGCACTATAAAATACCCACAATGCACAGCAAATTTACATATGTGACTTCCTTATAATACAGCCATACGCCATACATACATACATCGTGTACATACGATGTACCCTGCATTTAACTCCCATATACCACAATGCAATGTGGCTATATATTTCAGGGGGGAATAAATTTTAACGCAGTGTCCGAAATCTTGTTTGTTTTTCCCTATATAGTGGACTATTTAATACATACTACACAGTGAATAGTGAGTGAGTGAGTGAATGAGGCTACAGTTTCAACACAGCTATAGAGTGAGGCTCAGTGAGAGAGCTGCACTCAAGAATGCAAACGGTGACAGAGGGCTTTAAAACTTACAACATCAAAGGTTGGTCTGTATACTTTCAAAAGTTAGTGCTGGATGTGTCTACTGAGTTTAATCAGGATTGCTCAAAGAAAACTTGATTTATGGCACATAAGCTCCGCCCTTTGCAAAGAGCTTTCTGTAAAATGGCTGCCATTTTTTCTTATCGATCTTGCGCCATAATATGGGATTGTAAATCTCAGCCCCACAAGGTTGTAACACAAGTTTAGAGAATCAAGAGAATCAAAATTCCAAAAAGTGTACCCATAAGTGTTTTCACATTATGCAAATTAGTTTTTTGTAGAGCACATTGAGCAGTGGATTTGTTTAAAATTTAATGTTAATCCAACTCAAAGACAATTATATTAATTGTAGCACCACAATCAGGCTGATTGGGATCAAATATGATGTAAAGCACTGCAACATCATTTCTTGTCATCATTTGCAGTTTCATATCAGGCCCCCAGGAAGTGCGCCACCCTCTGAAGCAAAATTTACATAGTGGCTGAAAGTGGAACTACAGTGTCACGTGATGCACACTGGCCCAGAAAGACTTTTTCCCATTTGCTTAACACTGGGGAAGAGATCTCCTTAAATCACTGGATAATTTTTTTGGAGACATGTTGATTTTCTGAACCATGTCTGTATCAGAGACCATATATACAGTCTACGGTCTGTATTCAAACTACCGGTTATCAGTGAGCAGCAGAGCACTAGTGACAGTTACTAAAAGGTACTGAACGTACTACTACTTACTAACTTAAAGTTGAGCTGTGTATTAATACACGGGGCAATATTACAAGGCACCACCTTTTATTATACTTTTGTGGGCACAACACATTTTGATTCTGTTAATTTAATTTCTCCAGCTGTGATTATGATATGATTCCCTGATAAGTTGTATGTATATTATATATTATATATTGTGTGTGTGTGTGTGTGTGTGTGTGTGTGTGTGTGTGTGGCGAGAGAGAGATAAATATACCATTATCTGATAATCACCTAAATATTAAAACAGACAGCACCACTGTCGTTATACCGCCGATTAGCTGCTGTTGCTAACAAGCTAAGCTACTATGAGAGGGATGCTCGTGAACCATGGATGTATTATAAGGAAGTCTGGATACAGCCGTGGGGGCGGGGCCTCATTCATTCCTATGAGAGCTGCTCAGTGGCGCATGAAGCTTTTTCTGGGTTTAGAAAAGTGTAAAATACCCGGATCTACTGGCCCATAGAGCATGCGTGGAAGTGATTAACGACAGCCGAACGCGCCCGAGTGTACCCGAGCACTGACTCCGACTCACTGGCTCACTCACACAGATGGACTGAGTGCTTGAAGCAAACAGCGCCGGTGCACGAGCATTCCTCTCATAGTAGCTTAGCTCCTAGGAAGTGCGCCACCCTCTGAAGCAAAATTTACACAGTGGCCAAAAGTGGAACTACAGCGTCACGTGATGCACACTGGCCCAGAAAGACTTTTCCCCATTTGTTAACATTGGGAAAGAGACCTCCTTAAATCACTGGATCATTTATTTTGAGACATGTTGACTTTTCAGAACGCATTTTTTTATAGCCATTATTAAAAACATTAAGTCCTAAAGACGTAAAATGCGCTATTTTCCTAAACAAGATTTGGGATTTGGTGTTTCTCCAGACATAAAATGAATGCGCATCGGACCCGCGGGACTCTACAGTGAGAGCGTGCATGTAACTTTAAGAGTTTCTGACACAGCACAGGCTTCGTACCGGCCATAGTAATGGATATTTTTGCTGTAATTCATCATGTTTTAATCACAATTCATCATTTTTACCATCTTACAACACATCCATACGCTGTTGGCTGAAAAGCTGTAATATGGACATCTTACCATGTCTGTATCAGAGACTGTACATACAGTCTGCGGTCTGTATTCAAACTACCGGTTATCAGTGAGCAGCGCGGAGCACTAGTGACAGTTACTAAAAGGTACTGAACGTAGTATTCTTAAAGTTGAGCTGTGTATTAATACACGGGGCTATATTACAAGGCACCACCTTTTATTACCTTTTTATGGGCACAACACATTCCGATTCTGTTAATTTGATTTCTCCGGTCGTGATTATGATGATTCCCTGATGAGTTGTATGTATATGTGTGTGCGTATGTGTGTGTGTGTGTGTGTGTAGAGAGAGAGATAAATATACCATTATCTGATCATCACGTAAATATTAATACCGACAGCACTGTCGTTATACTGCCGATTAGCTGCTGTTGCTAATAACCTAAGCGAACAGAGCACCGGCTCGGGTCATCTCTGTGAGCAAGCCAGTAAGTTGGAGTCAATGCTCAGGTACACTCGGCCACATTCGGCTGTCGTTTATCACTTCTACGCTTGCTCTATGTGCCAGTAGATCCGGGTATTTTGCACTTTTCTAAACCCGGAAAAAGAGTTTTCTCTGCTTAATGCGCCACTGAGCAGCTCTCATAGGAATGAATGAGGCCCCGCCCCCACAGCTGTATCCAAATTTATAATAGATCCATGGTACAACATCACTAGGACTATTAACTTTTAACTCTGCATGTATGACTCCACTTTACGGCTGTTCAAAATCCGTCAACTAACTGTAAGAGTGAAAGTGGGATATGTTTATAGTATGGTGTAAGCATAGGTTCAAACAGCTAATTGGCACTGTTCACGTAGCTGTCAGTTGGTCAGGTTGAGGGAGAAGAGAAGAAGAGAGGAGAGGGGCGTGGGGGGCGAGAAAGGACAGGAATTTTGAAGTGTGTCTTGAGCTGACTGTATATGCATTGGAGTTACTAAAAGTTATGAGGAAGCCGAGGAGGAGGGCAGCTATGACGGATGGGTTTTGGTCAGCCGCCGTTCACTGGGGGTAAACCAGCTGTTACAGATGTTACAAGGATGTGCAGTGAGACAGGGACACACTCATCTGACACTATCCACAGCCTGAGAGACACCGACACACCTGCACTGTCTAGTACGGGACTCTAGGTGATGGAGATCACGGCAGTGAGCGGATACACACTGCAGCTACGAACTGTTTGATCAAACTAACTTATCTGAATCACTCAGGCCGCCAAAGTGTCTGTTAACAGACTCTGATTTCACTGAAAACACATAGATAAATGTTCATTATACTAAGCAGCTGCTCTGTGCAGAACATGTAGACTGAGCTAACACAGATTAGCAAGCAGCTGTCACGTCCGGCAGTTGCGGAACTATTTGTGTCGGTGGAGCCAAAAAAATCATAAAATAACCAAACAAATCATAATCTGTTGTCGCTTGTTACTATTAATAAATAAAAGACACTTGTAGAACTGTTGTATAAAAGCAATATCTCACTCGAGGTCGTGTGTTGTGCTGTACATCATCACGGCTGTAATTATCTTTTACAACCGAATCACAGCCCTGATGATATACGAGCACAACATCACTCCCTCTTGTGCGATATTGCTTAAGTAATTTAAACAAAGACATAATATAGCATATAGTGGTAACTGGGCCATGCCCACATACTGCAATATAACACTTCAGATTTCGGTTAATACTTGCACCCAGTGCATGTGTATCATTGGTGAAATTCTGTCTACCTCAATCTCAATACATATTCTGTGTTTGGTTGGCCGTAGACATATTTCCACCCTTGTGGAAAATAAAGATATATATACTATTCTATTCTATTCTATTCTATTCTATTCTATTTCTCAACATGTTCATATTCATATTCACCCTATATTGACCCTGGTCATGTTTTTTAATCACTCTCTCATTAGCATATCTCCTGTGAAACAAATTTGGTGTTTATTTTACCGTTTTTCCACAGTATGCAAATGAGCGTAAAATCTATCATGGTAGACTTTTATGGTCCAAGAGACTTTTTTGTAGAGCACATTGATTGATAACCCAAGGCTGTGTGCTCAGCCCCCTCCTGTTCATACTGTAAACCCATCATTATTGTGAAGTATGGGGACGACACCACCATCATCGGCCGTATTATAAACAACTATGAGAGTTCACGCTGGGAGGAAATATACAATCTTGCAGAGTGGTGCACAGGTAACAACCAACTGCTCAACGTTATTAAAACCAAGGAGCTGGTTGTTGATTTCAGAAAGAAGGAGGCAAAGACACACACCCCTGTCAACATCAGTGGAGCTCAGGTGGAGCAGGTGAACAGCTATCGGTTCCCTGGAATTACTATCACTGAGAACCTATCTTGGTCATCACACATCACCACCCAGGTTAAAAAAGCAACTTAGGAAGGCTAAATTCCAGAGCAAGATCCTGGTTAACTTCTACAGAGTAGCAATAGAAAGCATACTGACTGAAAACATCACGAACTGGCGTGGTTTGTGCATGGCCGCTTCTTTCCCCAGGGTGTGAGACTCCTCAACTCCTCCTTTGACACAAAAAAAGATGTAGCAGAATTTAGGGACAAATTCGAATTTTAAACAAATAAATCTACCTTGTACCTTGAAGACCTGCATGCGGAAATAGCCAAGCTACAAAAACAAAAAGAGGAGATGACCATCAGCTACAAGTTTGGTTTGGAGCAGTTTACTGCCTCAGATGATGACATAAGATTTTACACAAGGTAAGCTAAAATGTCAACAGTGTAGGATTTACATAAAATGTGTTCTGTAAATGCCAGCATTAAGCATTAGGCTATTTATTTTATGCCCGAAAAATGTCATTGTACTATAAATTACAACTATGATTCAATCAAATCAGCAATTAAGTACAGCCAAACATATGTAACCTATGACACAACACAACACAACATAACAAACACAAATCAACTCAATTCAACTAAACACAACACAAAACAACAAAACATATTCATATCCCACAAGTTTGCGAGTCACGCCCACCTAATGGCCTTTTGGAGGCAGATAGAGCCAGCAATATGCAAGTTTGTGCATGGGACAAGATCATGCAGCTAAAACTAATGAGGTCCCTCACACTGCTAGTGCAACAGTAAATCCATTGTCTGTTATTCTTAAAAAGCAGGTAACACAACTCTGAAGTCACTGCATAGTTTTGGTTTGCATTACAATTCATAGTATCAGTCTGGTTTGTTTAATTTCAGTGTCTGTAAGTCACTTGCTTAAGAACACTTTGGACATGACAGTTTTGCTACTAGTCCTACTCTCAGCTGTTGCGGCATCTCTGCTTTCTTCATAGAGCATAGCAGTGAGCTCTATCAGAGATGTCATTCATGGCCCTGTTTTTACCTGACACTTTAAGCCAATGACCACTTTGGTCATTTTTTAAACAAAGTTTAAAAAACAAAATTTCATTGGTTCTTGATCCTTGATCCTGCTACATCTTTGAGTTCAACATTGAGTTGATTAAAACAAGCAGCTACTATGAAGAGTCCATCTGGTTGCCTGGTGATGTTGCTGCTGATGGCATCATTCAATTCCTGCAGTGCATTTTTTGAACTTGCATCAGAGTCCTTATGGCTCCCAACAATGTCTGCCCATCCAGTGCAACAGCTTGATCTTGGATGTTAGGGATTAATCATGACTCTGTGAAGATGTGCACAGAGCAGTCAGAGATCCCCTGCTGCTGAGTGAGCCAAAATCACAACCCATCCACCTCACTCCCCCGAATCAGACACCAGACAGAAGAAGGCCTGGCAGAGGAACAGCTCTCGGTCCAAGTCAGGCCAGCCTCACGGTGATCTTCTCCCTCTTTTCATCCGACCTCTCATGGTCTGCTGCATTCAGTCCAAGCCCTACACAACTTTCCCTGAATCTGATTAATCGTAGAAAAGGCGTGCTTCAGCAGAAGGGGCCATGTTGTTGAAAGTGAGTTGCATCTCATCCACTTTTCTCTCCTGACAGCGGACATTAGACAGAAGAAGGCCCAGCAGAGGAAAAGCTCCCGGTCCAGGTCGGGTTAGTCTCGCCCTGACACCAGGTTCCCTCCCCCTCTTTGTCTGGTACTTTTGGTATTGCTACTGCAGTGTTAGCCCTACAAGCTTTGGTTAGGTAGCATTAGTGACTTACCTTCATGTTTGCAGAGATCAAAGGACACGAAAAACTTGAAACATTTCTCAGGTTTACTCTGAGGTATTTTACTGCACAGCCGAACTATTCTCCATACATCATTGACGGTGACATTAGGCAATTTCAGCAAACAGCGAGCCAAAGCAACGACTCTACCATGATACTGCTGTTGTCTTCAGCTCTCAATCTCCCAAACTGAAGTCAAATCGCAGCCTTATGTCAAACGCAGAGGTGATGCATGCATAGAGCTTATCTTAAGTAAGTCATACTTACAGCGTGAGGAGCATGGCCTTTCAAAAATCAGATTTTTTTCAGCATAAATTTAAGCGTCACAATGTAGCTAATTTGAGTCATGTGCGGATGCATGTGCACATCATAAACAGTTAATAGGTCAAGTTTCATTGTTTTATGTAATTTCAGCTAATGGCAATTTTAGTTGAAAAAAAAAAACCAAAAACATCAAACTGACATAAATTCAATATTGACAGCACCCTTTCTCAGCCCTGAGTAACGTCTACAGTTTTTTAAGAAGCTGCCTATAGTGCTATTCTGTTCATCAGTAAGGCAGGGAAACATTTATGTAGCCTGAGAGGCACACCTGGGCTGTTGAGTCATTGTTACCACACAGGTATAACTGATGGGGATTCAGATGAGTGTATTAACATTTTTATCAACTCAAATCTTCACTCATCTGGACTGCAGCAGTCAATAAAGAGAGGATAATATAAAAAGCGACCTCATAAAGAAAATCATACATAAAACAAAAGGGAAGGAGACAAAACAGGATTTTAGAAATTGAGGGGGTGGGACACAATTCAACCACCTGCACTTCCCAACTACCTAAATAGAGTCAAAAATGAAATACCACAATTCTGTGGCAACCCCTGTGATATTTCTTATTGCTGATTTCTCTGCACATTTCTGGGCGTGGGGTACTTCTAATACATACGTCACACATTAACGAATTTGTGACTCATCCTTGCAAGGCACAGGTTTCTAGCAACATACATTAAGTGCTACGCATCTACCACTTGTTTTTTAAAATGTTTGAATACGTAGTGACTATGGACCTCTGAATATCTAAAAATTAAAATGCATTTGCAAACCTTTCCACCTGGGTGAATAATGTTAACAGTTCCACGTAGATATGTGTCAGTGTAGTCAGTGAACAAAGCTGGAGTGAAGACTTAAAAATGCAACAGTAGGATTGAATAACAAATCAATTACCTAAAGATATTAAGTTATTAACACTGACATTAGTTGTCTCGTGATTACAGTTTCAGCGATTTCAACTTTTACTCAATTCTGGAATTCAATTTTTTCTTAATTATCCTCATCTTTCAATCCTTTGGTAGTCCAGAGGAGTGTCGGACATGCATATAGGTCCCGACACACAGCATCCACCAGCCAGTAAATACAGAGTAATTGCAGTACCGACATACTTTTATAGCAACAGTGTTGCCATTGTATAGTTTGTCCACCAGAGAGCACTGAGAATCATATTTTCACACTACAAAATCTTCTGCTCACTAAATATCTTGGTCACAATTATTTGACCAAATTTAAGTGAATCTTATCATTAAATATTTTTCCTTTGCTATAGATTATAATGAAGAAAAAAAAAATAGCAGCCACATTCCAGAGGAATTTTTTGAAGTCTCAAATATATTAGCATTGGCCTCAAACATCTTATTTCTCAATGACTTCACCCGTGAGATTTGGATAACAAGAATTTGTTGGATGGGGAGAGCTATTGAATGACCATGTGTGGCTGAACAAATCATGATAGTCCTGATTTAGCAACTTATCATTTATACTTGACTCAGAGTGAGTGGAAACACTCTAGCAGTAACTGTTCTCTTCATTTCCTTGATGTTATTGTGCATCTTTAACCATACGAATGTCATATTAGAAATGCTGTGTGACAATGATGTAACACTGAAACAATAACTGCAATACACAGTTATTTTCACTGTTGATTAATCATAGTACGCTGTCCATTTTAGGACATCCTCAGGTCCCAGAGTCAGGTGTCATACCTCAGATGAAAAGGCATCAGATCTCAGGAAAAACTTTTGTCAGGTGTCAGACAAAACAGCCTCAGGAAAATTGGCCTCAGAAAAAACAGCTTCATTTATTTATTTATTTTATTCAGTCGTGAAACGTCATCAAGAAGTGACGGCCTCAGAAGGGAAAACATGAAATGTCATCAAGATGCAACCATAGCAAACCCTGGCACAGCACGATTCGGTAGACACAACAGAAAGTTTAAGCTGATCTTTTTCTTTTATTTCTGCCACTGCCGAGATATATTGATTTATGGTTATTAAGGTTTAAGGTAGGAGGAGAGCTAGCTTTATATTATATATTTTTGTAAATGGTAATATTAGGCTGATATTACTGTGTGTAGCTAATCTTTGTTAGCTTCAGTAGTAGCCTTCAGTAACAACAATAAATGTACGTAGCAGACGATTGTCGCGGACCAATATTTTCTCTCTTAGATTAAAGGTAAGAGGCCATTAGAGCATTTAAAAAAACAGTCACATACCCACTATGCTGCATACTGTAGTAAATGTAATTTGTTTGATATTCAACAAGGTTGTCTAAGACAGTCTTTCTATGTTAACTATTTGACTTAATAATGTGAATCAAGCATAAATTATGCAAACTTGCCTAAAGGCCCTCTGCATATGCAACAAGGGTTTTTTTTAAATGATGATAATGTTTTCCTAACTTAATTAGCATACTGACTCATAGTTCTAAAATTTTAGTTTGATATATTTCTATATTGTAGAAAAGCCTGACAGCTGTGGATTTCTAATTGCTGCACATTACATTTCATTTTAAAGTCTAGCTCTATAATTATATTGCGGGAGTGCAGGAATGACGACATGAAGAGACTGAGTCGAGTCCATTTACTTACTTCAACAAAGCAACAACACATGTTCAGGACAAGCTCACTGTCAACCAGCAAAGAGACAAAGCCCTCTAACTCCATCTCCCAGAATCCCCTTCTGTCAACTCTGAACTCTGCTTCTTAAAGGAGAAGCACTCTCTGGTGAATGTCTCTATAACGTCTCTATAATGTGGGTCACCACAATATTATTATATTTTGCTTCTTCTACATTTTTTTCAGGCATTGGTTTAATATTTCAGTTGAGAGCGAAAGTGAAAGGAGTATCCACAATAATCAATGTGCTATTGGGGTTAAACTATGGCTAGTTGCAGCTATCCTCTACACAGTTTGGTACACTGGTACACTGTGCTTTCTAACCCCTAATCCACAGCTGTCAGGCTTCTCCACAAAATAGAAACAGATTACAGCACACTATCCAGCAGTCGGAAGTTTAAACACAACACGTCAACTATCAATTTAAAAAAACATGCTATATTGATTCTCAAAAACACTGTATCATAACACACAAAATCACAATACTCAAATGGATCACTATTTTCTTACAACCCTACTTTGCAATGGTCGTATCATCTACCTAGCAGGAAATGTCTGCTGTTATGTTACTGCTCATTAGTTTGTTTGTTGTCTCCATAGTTCCTACTTGTTGCATGTCTACAAACTGTGTGATAGTCCCACCTGTGTGAGGTGAATGGAACAGATGCAAGAAATTTGGCTTTATTTACCAATAACGTGTGGGATGGGACGTGTGGGATGATTGGCCCCCAGTTACACCACTTTGGACAGCTGATTGTTACATAGTTTTAAAAGATATTGGCCTCTCAGCGGTTTTATTATTCAAAGTGTACAGACATTCTCGTGAGCCAAGAACTGTTTTGTAACTTTTCAAGTAAAGACTCTTGACATACCATGTATCTCAGAAACCATTGACAACAGTGCAGAGGTAGAGGCTAACATACCAAGCCATGCTGCAATTGCTTTACTTAGCAGCTACAGGCAAGCACAAACAAGAGAACACCCTGAAAATATTCAGAGAATTATCTCAAGAACAAATCAATTTTATACAAAATATGTAATAAGGGGTCCTTAGCCTGAAAAATGTTGAAGACCCCTGATGTGGTCAATTAAATGTAAAAAAAAAAAAAGTAAAATTACCCATAGCCCAAATTCTTTTTGTATAACCAAAAGTCTAAAACAAGCAAAAAAATAAATTACATTAAAATAAATTCACAATAATCTAAAACAAAGGGAAGCACCAAATCCTATCTGAGTTGCCGGGAGTTCCAAATTCATGTGTTTCTGTTCAATGAATGCCATTTTGGGAAATGTATTTATTTGCTTCCTAGCAGGTGTTTAATGTGAAGACTGATACCAATTTGATATCTGTACTCAAATAATAAAGCTGATTCTGATATAGAGCTACAGCCAAGAGAAACTTAGTTGAGCTCAACTTAGTGTCTATTGGCTATACACAGGGCAAATGTGTCTCAGTCTAAAGGCAGCAAAAATCTGCCTACCTAAAGGGTTATATGTCATATCTTAATTGTCTATGCCATGCAAAAACCAAAAACATGAAGATTTTACAGGGTTATGTACTTGACTATATCTTGGTTGTGACTTCCTGAATTCTCTACTGGCTGCCTAGCAACCTCACAGTGACAATAAAAGTTCACCACATAGATTTACAAACAAGACGTAATGTGTTAATTAGCTTTAGAAGTGATCGTAGGTGAATTATCAGTCAGATTCAGTCCAGCTGTTTCCCGGTTTCTAGTCTTCATGCCAAGCTAACAAGCAGCTGAAATTGGCTTCATGAATACCAGATGAAGCAGTAGCATCATGGTATTTATCCTCTCATCTAACTCACAGCAAAAAAGGCATATAAATGTATTTTTCCAAATATCTACTGGTTTAAACATTTGAGTGATTATCAAAGTAATTGTTGACTAATCTGTGAACTTGATCACTTCACTAAAGGTGTAAAGCTGCTGTAGGAGGTTATGAGTCATATCAGAAATAGTGGGCTCGTAATGTGTTTGTCAAAACCTTAAACCTTCAACTCCTCCAAGGTATGTGGCAAATTAGACATGGTAAATTTTATTCTGTGTTCTGTGTAATACTTTTAAAAAGGAACCTTTTCAGGTTGGCTGCTACTGAAACTGATCTTATTCCTGCCTCCAACATTTTTATCTGTGTCACCCTTCTTAGTGACTGAGCAGTTATGTAGTGTCTAGGTAATTCTATTGTATTAATCATTTCAGCAAAATGGCGGTCACTGACAAGCACTGTTTTACATTTGCGTAAATCTCCAGGGATATCTTAAAGTAGTCAAGTAATGCTGAGGGCTCCTTAACAGTGAGTGCAAGTCATGAATCATATAATTTGTGTCTTCAAAATGTCTAATTTACTTTCAAAAAACTGCTGTGGTGCTGGCCTGCCTTTTCCTTCCCAGGTTTTAGAGGATTAGTGAACACTATCCTTCATCTTCAAGACTTAAGTATGGCAGGTAAAATGTCATAAATGCCCAATGATACACGCTTAATGTTCAAAGGCCATGATTCCCTGTTCACAAATGTCAATAAAGCTTGTTGTGAGTGCCATGGAAGCCCTGTGCAGACAGGGCTCCAGGCCATCTGAGTTTTAAAAAAAATAGTAAAATGCATGACAGAAAATAAACTGGTGTATTTGCTCCTTCATATTTTATTCACCAGGGAAACAACCCTCTCTGTCAACATGTCTTTACTAGGATATTTCAATCTCACATGTCCTCCCTTCTAAGCCTATAACTTTTTTACTGACTTTGCAATGTCTGCTTTTGTTTAATGGCATTAGAGGTACACTGGTACACTGGTAGGTAGCTAAAGTAGCTAAGAGGAGCTACAGTGAGAGGCTGAAAAATCGCCTCTCAGCCAGCGACTCTGCGTCAGCGTGGAAAAGCTTGTGGCACCTAACAAACTACAGGAGCCCATCCCCCCACCCTGAAGAAACCCCCAGACTGGCCAACGACCTCAACAACTTCTACTGCAGGTTTGAACAGCAACCTTTCACACCTCTCACCCCCACAAAAGGACTACCTGCACCCCCCATCCCCCCTACCTCGAACATCCTGCCTGCACTAACAATCTGGGAGAGGGATGTGTGTCGCCTGTTCCACAAACAGAAGATCAGGAAGGCTCCAGGACCTGACTCTGTGTCTCCCTCCTGCCTGAGAGTCTGTGCTGACCAGCTGGCGCCCATCTTCACCCGGATCTTTAACCGATCCCTGGAGCTGTGTGAAGTGCCCTCCTGCTTCAAACGCTCCATCATCATCCCGGTCCCCAAAAAGCCCTCCATCACAGGATTTAATGACTTCAGGCCCGTCGCTTTGACATCCGTAGTCATGAAATCCTTTGAGAGACTGGTGTTGAGCCATCTGAAGGTCATTACAGGCCCCTTGCTGGATCCCCTGCAGTTTGCCTATCGGGCAAACAGGTCGGCGGATGATGCAGTCAACATGGGACTCCACTACATCCTGCAACACCTCGACACCCCTGGGTCGTATGCAAGGATCCTGTTTGTGGACTTCAGCTCAGCCTTTAACACCATCATCCCCGAAATCCTCCACCACAAGCTCTCCCAGCTCACAGTGCCTGCCTCCACCTGCCAGTGGATCATCAGCTTCCTGACTGACAGGTGGCAGCAGGTGAGGCTGGGCAGCATCACGTCGAGCACCCGGTCCATCAGCACCGGTGCCCCCCAGGGGTGTGTCCTGTTTCCGCTGCTCTTCTCCCTCTACACTAACGACTGCACCTCAGGGGACCCGTCTGTGAAACTCCTGAAGTTCGCGGACGACACCACCGTCATCGGTCTAATCCGGGATGGTGATGAGTCTGCTTACAGACAGGAGGTGGAGCAGCTGGTCCACTGGTGCAGTCTGAACCACCTGGAGCTGAACCCGCTCAAGACTGTGGAGATGACAGTGGACTTCAGGAGAAACCCACCCACACTCTCCCCCCTCACCATCCTCAATAACACAGTGTCTACTGTGGACACTTTTAAGTTTCTGGGAACCACAATCTCCCGGAACCTGAAGTGGTCCTCCCACATTGACACAGTCCGGAAAAAGGCCCAGCAAAGGTTATACTTCCTGCGACAGCTCAGGAAGTTTAACCTGCCACAGGAACTGCTGATCATCTTCTACACTGCCATCATTCAGTCTGTCCTGTGCACAGCCATCACTGTCTGGTTTGGATCTGCCACCAGACAGGACAGGATTAGACTGCAACGAACAATCAGAACTGCAGAGAGAATCATTGGGGCCGACCTGCCCTCCATCCAGGACCTTTACCGGTCCAGGATCAGGAAACGGGCAGGCACCATCTCTGCAGACCCATCACACCCCGGTCACAAACTGTTCGAACTCCTCCTCTCTGGAAGGCGTTACAGAGCACTGTATGCCAAGACCACCAGACACAAAGACAGTTTCTACCCCCAGGCTGTCTCTGATGAACTGTAAATAGTCAGAGTGTCAGGAGAGAAAAACAAACAAAACAAAACAAGACAAAACAAAAACAAACAAACAAACAAGCAAAAAAAAAAAAAAACAAAAAAAAAAAACAACAAACAACAAATATATATATATATATATATTCATACTACCTCATGCACAGTGGTTTTTGCACTAACTGTATATTTTTGAATTACATACTGTACATTTTGTATATATTCCCTATCTCTTCCTTTTGTAAATACAATTACATGTCTATGTCTGTCTTTTTTTCTATTTTTCTTATCCCTAACTTATTTCCCTCCCCTGTACTGTGGGCATTGCCAACCCGGAAAAAATTCCTTGTTCCTCATTTGTTGAACTTGGCCAATAAACGTGATTCTGATTCTGATTCTGATTCTGATGTATACAGATTAGCTGCAGATTTACAAGTTCAGTAAATGATTGCCAAAACCACACATATTGTAATGAGGCTACACAACCACGAACTGGAGGTCCCTAACTGATGGTTAAAGCACAACTTAACATGCCAAGACTAATTTCTGTGCAGTTTATGGTGGCGAATAATATTAATTTTGCATTCAAATGGTCAGCTGGGTAAAAATAGTATTCAGCTGACTTTAATGTTGTTAATGTCTCACTGGCCAACGATGTAAGGCAAGTAGTGGACAGCAGATGTTAACATTATCACTGCCTTCTTTGCCTCTTTTGCCTGTTATGACAGCTGCAGTGATATTTATGAGTTTAACCTCGGAATTTAAAGGTCCAGTGAATTGGGGGAATATATAGTTAGAAATTGAATATCTTATAATAAGAGTTTTTTAATCAGTTAATAGTCACCCGAAACTAAGAATTTTTTCGTTAACATAGAACCTAGATCTTACACATAAGTTCCAGGACCCCTAGGGGGCCCTTGGAGTTAACACAAAATTACTGCTTGACAATTTCTTGAAAGTTTTTATTAAACAATTAAAATATGCCTGAAAATGCACATCAACCTCATTCAAACATATTTTGCTTTTTGATAATACTTATCTTTGTGAAGTGGAATTTCCTGCCTAATTTATCTGAAAGGCAAATACAGGTCAAGACTGCAGCCTGAGGCATCTGCCCGACGACCTATCTGCACGGTTTAACATGCACTGCAATTCTAAACAACCCCAATTCTAAAAAAAAAGCTGTGTGAAAAGGGTTCCACACATTCCACTGGTAAAGAGGTTAACTGGTAACAGAATGATATGAAAGGGGCATCCTCGAAAGGCTCAGCTGTTCACAAGCAAGCATGGCAAGAGGTTCACCTCTTTATGAAAAATCGCATAGGTAAACACACCCACAGTTTAAGAACAATGCTTCTCAAAGAACAGCTGCAAAGAATTTAGGATTTCTCTATCTACAATCGTTAATATTATCAAGATTAAGAGAATCTGGAGAAATCTTGGCACATAGGGCAAAGCTGAAAACCAATGGCACAACATTTAACCCTGATGACTGCACTGCATTAAAAACTAACATGACTATATAATGCAGGGCTATTCAACTAAAATTCAAAGAGGTCCTGTTATTAAAATGTCCTCCCAGTAAAGGTGCAAACCTCATGATGTCTATCAAATGAAACGTACAATTCCATATCACTTCAACAATATTCATTGTCAATTTTCTACACACATTATGGCACCTGTATGTAGAACAAATAGCTGCCTTTACAAGAATAATGTTAGTCCCAGCACAATGAGCTTAAGGCCTCCATTACAAGTAAAAGAAAACTGACAATAATTTTGAATAAAAAATATGCCTATTTTAGAAAAAGTGCAAACAGAGCTTTGAACACTCTTTTTTCATGTTCTTTTCTACTTCCCTTCCTTTCGGAGCGAAATGAAATTAAGGCCTACATTTTAAGTGAAATAAAAAGTATCTACTTTTAGTAGTAAAAAGTAGGCTAAAAAAGGACCACTTTTGAGAAAAATTGTGAACAGTGTAGAGCAGCCTCTCTCTCTCTGTCTCTCTCTGTCTCTCTCTCTTCCTCGCTGTTCTCTCTCTTTAAATTATTTTCTATTTTTCTTACTTTGGAGCAGGCCATATCTTCTCACTTTCCCCACATTTCTCTTCCATGGTTCTGTGTAGCAAATGTCAGTAATTAATCTGATTAGCCCGTTTGAGACGGTACACATTTACTGCATTAACTGGAGTAGTGGCGCCTGTCGAAAAAGAAAAAAACGCTCCATTAAAATTTTTGTTCTCATCCTTACATTTTATTACAACTTGGCCATGGGTCCGGATAGGATGGCGTTTCGGTCCAGATCCGGACCAAAGTCCACCAGTTGGTGATGTTTGGTAAAGAGGATATTAGGCCTACTCAGGAACACTTTGGAAAACCTTTGTCAGTAAACACAGTTCATCGCTTCATCAATAAATGCAGGTTCACACTGAAAGCCATATATCAACAATATCCAGAAACACGACCGACTTCTCTAGACCCAAGCTTATCTGAGACAAATTGACACAAAATGGGAAAGTGTGCTGTGACATGACAAGTCCACATTTCAACTTGTTTTTGGAAATCATGGATGTTGTGTCCTCCGGGCTGAAGAGGAAAAATACTAACTAGATTGTGAACAGCTCTAAGTTCAAAGACAGCAGATGGTATGGGGGGTGTTAGTGCCCATGGCATCATGGGTAACTTTATCTGTAAAGGCACCTTGAAAGCTTAAAGGTACATACAAGTTTTGGAGCGACATATGCTGCTATCCAGACGCTTTTTCCTGGAACATCCCTGCTACAACATCCCTGCCACGTTACAACAGCTTGACTTTGTCATGAAAGACTTTGTGTACAAGACTGGCCTACCTGCAGTCCAGACCTGTCTCCAATGGAAATATGCAGCACATTATGAAGCGCAAAATACGACAATAAAGATCCCAGAGTGTTGGGAAACTGAAATCATATATCAGGCAAGAATGGGGCAGAATTTTTAAAACTCAAATAATTAGTGTCCTCAGTTTCCAAATACTTACTGAGCCTTGTTAAAATGAAAGGTGATGTAACACAGAGGTAAACATGCCCCTGTCCCAACCTGTTTGGAACACTATCAGGCATCAAATGCAGAACGAGTGTATATCCACAAAAAAACATAATGAAGATTAGCATTTTGAATATCTCACATTTAAGAACGTTAAAACAACTTATCTTTGGACTGTATTCAGTTGAATACAGACCTATATTACATAATGCAATGATTTGTTTTTTTATTTTATTTTACACAGTGTCAAAACCTTTTGGGAATAGGGTATTACTGTATATGTAGTCAGGGTCCCTGCTCCATCTCTTTTTTTAGCTGAGGGGTCCATACTCCCTGCCTTACCATGATCTGTTTATATTTACATAAGGAATGATCTGAACAGAGTCTGTTGTTTTTACGGTAGCATAGAACAGACCAATCATACTCTGGCTCCATCTGTGTTTTTCAAGTTGGTTATAGTGCTACAGTAGTGTTATAGTGCTACATGCTTGGCACTCCAGAGAACTTTCAGTTGGCTGCAATATGATGCCACTAAATCCTACACACTACACCAGGGGTCTTCAACATTTTTCAGGGCAAAGGCCCCTTAGCTAAAAAAGAGATGTAAATGAAACTGAGCTGTTCTTGCGATAATTCTCTGAATATTTTCCATGTGTTCTCTTGTTTGTGCTTGCCTGTATCTGCTAAGTAAGCAGTAGTTGTAGCACAGCTCAGTGTGTTGGCCTCCCCCTCTGCAATGGTTTCTGAGATAGATGGTGTGTTTCACTTTTATGAATTGGATTATGAAACAGTTGTAGGGTGTGTATGGTTGTGTACCTTTATGCCTGCTGCTCCTGTGGAGAGACACTCTCTGCTCAGTGCTCTCTGGCAACAAACTGTGAAACCAGCGCCGATGCAAGTGTTGGACCCCGAGGCTTTGGGAAGCGGGCCAGTGTTGCCTTGCCTTGACTCCCCCTCCGGACACAGGCTGAATGGTGGCCCATCTGGAACGTGCCCTCACACCCAGGCGTGCAGTCCTGATGACGGTAGGAGGCGCTGCGAGGGACAGCAGGGGCGGCTGGCTAACAAAGTTTGGCTGGGCGACTTTGATGTTGGAGCGCTGCAGGAGCAGGATGCTGCCTGCCATCAAATAGGCGATGCCTAGGCAGAGCAGCAGCATCTGAGCCCGCTTCAAGAGGCAGTGCAGTCTGTAGGGGGGTGCCATCATCCTGTTTACAGTCTCTAACCACAGCGAAAGGCTGTATCATGGATCAAGAGTGAGAAAACTGTGATCCAGTTACGACTTAATGATCTTGAACAGACCTGTAGTATCTGCTCATGTTGCAGACATTGGGTCTTGGTCCTTCATCCAATAGCAGCAATAGATAGATGTGTCACAACAAAGAAGGGTTTAATATCCAGGCATGTGGTCACAGACTCCAGGATGATCATGGGTAAAAGCTACGCCAGAAAAACATAAGAAAACATTAACAGCTGGATTTAAAGCATGAGGGTAATTCTCTGTATGTGAGCACAATCTAAGGGAACAGAACTATATGCCTGGTGAATAAGATTAACAGTTCATGTTGACATATAGGCTTTTGTTTCTGTCTTACACCATCTTGAAACATCCTTTGGTGTCTGCTCCTTTATTGCTTTCATTCGTGCCATTTATTTTAATTCAAAATCCTGCCTCAAGTTGTGTTCTGCAATTCCTGTAATTCCTGTTTCATCTGTTTCATTGTGCTCCCTATCACACTCAGAAGATATGACATAAACCTTTAATAATATGGCTTTCAAATGGAATTCTCTTTCAATACAGAGATTTCATTCAATTTCTGCACTGTAAGATTACATAAGCACCGGCTTTAGACTACCTATGTCTCAGTTATCACAGTCAAATGACATCATGTGATAAAAAAAAAAAAATGTCTGGAGAGAGCATTATGGGCGTTTATAAAATGAGGATTATCAGATCAGATCAGTATGCTGATGATCTGTGGAGAAATGAATAAATAATGAGTCAAAAAAACAACAACAAAAACAAGCAAAGATGAGATGTTGCAGATTTCAGTGTATTGTGGCCTATGTTCCTGTTATTGTCCCTGTTTTCTGTCTCAGTGGTCTTTCTACACCCCCCCCCCACCAACACACACACACACACATCCTTCACATCCGATGATATCCATTAATGCCCAGTTGTCTCGGTTGCGATCACTCACCGTCATGCCCTTCAGCTCTACTTTTCCTCTCAGGCCTCTGCTGTCCGGGGGTGATGTAGGGCTGCGGTAGAGCTTCCGAGGACAGAAGCAACAGTTTGCACAATGAACAGTCTTTTATCAAGTCCGAGTGCCCCAAGTTCGATTTAGTCCCTTTTTTTTTACTCAGACAGGCGTGGATATCCTTGGAACGCTGTTTGGATGTAACGGGATGAATGGGAGGTTGAAGGGTAAATCAGTAAACAGCGAGTGTGAACAAGCCTTACCTATATAAGAATTTGAGGTCTTCCATCTTAAACTCCTCATCATGCTTCCACCATTTACAGTATTTCAACATATGCAGCTTACCTTCAGCCGTGAGTGGTAGCCTCGACATCCTTGTATCGCGCTATTATTCAGGCTATCAGTCTATTGCAGTTATATTTGGTGTTTTCTCCGATGATTGTCCAGTAAAGGGCTTCTGGGCTCCAGTATCCTGCTGTTATATAAGCAGCCAGTCATTGCTTCTCCCCGCCGCTCTGAGAGGCTTGCACGGCCACACAAGGCGCAGACAGGCTTTGTGTAAGTGTGTATGCTAGTGTGAGAGAAACGAGGTGGGGGGGGGGGTCTGTCTCATTTGCATTGGTGATCTAAGCGCGTCATAGCTTCTCTACTGAAAACGGAAGCGTGTCCAGTGGTCCGCAGCTCGAGCTGCGCAACACGGGGCTTGATGACAGACAGCGGCTTCAGCATATCTCTCGACACCGAGCTTTACGATGCCATTTATCCTGCTCTGCATTGGACTGCATTGGACACTACACTTGTTTCTGTGTAATAGAAAAGGCCTACTGTAAAACACATATTTCAGTAATTTGGTGGATATGGAAGAGTCAAGTCAGTTTCATTTATAAAGTCCATTATCACAAATCACAATTTGCCTCCTAGGGCTTTACAGCATAAATGACATCCCTCTGTCCTTAGACCCTCACATGGACCAAGGAAAAACTCCCCCTCAAAAAACACTATAAAGAAGAAAGAAAGAGAGAAAGAAGAGCGCCTGAGGAGGGATTTTTTCTTCCCTCTATCAGTGTTATAATGTTTTTGGAATACAGTAATGATTGTGTGTCATTTTACTGCTATACGTATTTAAAGTTGAGACTCTCTAAAATGTCAACTTTTCATGAGAAAAACAGCTTGTTTTCAGATTTGTAACAATGCAAGTTTTCCAGCTAATCCAGGAGGGCTATAATACAATATTATTTAGCCTAAGAAGAAAGATGGAGAATTCTCTCAACACATGAAGGGAACACTGCATTCTTCAGTTTATTAAGAACACTATGAACAGCTGTATTCTGAAAAGTAACAAGTAGTCCTAACTATAACTGTCAGACAAATGTAGTGGAGTAAAAATGCAATATTTCCTTCTGAGATGTAGTGAAGTAGAAGTATAAAGATGTATAAAATGGAAATTCAAGTAAAGAATAACAACCTTGAATTCATATTCAAGTACACTACTTCAGTAAATGTACTGAGCTTCATTCCACCAGTGCCCAGTCCCACAAGTGTATTTGCATAATTAAACTGAATGCACCCTGTTATAGGAATAAGGCCAAAACTATGTAAAATGATTTTCATATCAATATTCAGGAAATTATGGATGGCAAGTTGGAGACCAGCAAAATGCAAACTGCATCAATGAGGCCCCTGAGCAAGGACTCAATCATCCTCACTGATGGCCAGGGAGAAAAATCTTGGATTCTGAGATAACCAGAGGTAAAGTTGAACATTTCACTCACAAGGTTCAAGGCACAAAGTAGATTTATTAGTTTATTTACATACGTAGTTCTGACCAAGCCGTCTGGTTGGTGCACAAGACATTAAGAACATGCTCAAATTTGCATAAGCACACCTTCTTCATCACTATGAGAATTCCCCCACTGCTTTTTCATTACATTAGAAGAAGTCATGTTAAGTCAGGCAGGGAGCAACAGCAACATTAAATAACAATGTTACTGGTTCAGAGAGTCCCACTTTAAAATAGTAAGTACAGCTATACAAATGAAAAGTAACAGCCCACTCACTAAATAAACCATAAACTAACAAAAAGATGACATTAACCAGCACAAATCACCATGGTCTGAACAGATACATCATAAATACTAACAAAAAGTGACATTTACGTGTATGATTAGAAAACAGAAAACTTCACTGCAAATGTCACACTGCAGAATATTTTAACTGCATGCATTTTATTTGAAATGTGCGGTTTATGTGTGCTTTAATCATTAATCTAATTTATTTCTATGTGAATGTCTAAGTTGCTATGGCTTAATCAAGTGTATTTTGCATGTATATATATATATATATATATATATATATATATATATATATACATATATATATGTTGTTGCCGTTGTCTTCTTCATTTTTTAAAGAGCCATCACAAAGTTAATTTGCCAGTACTGAACAAAGTGTTGTTTTGAGTCGGTATTCAACTGTCTGGCGTCCTTCATATGCTGCGGTCTTTGTTGAGCCTTTTGTTAGTTTTGTTCTAGGCCGTAACATATTTGGGGGCTCGTCCGGGAGACCCGCTAAACTAGTGGTTTCCTTGGGTTTTGTGTCCGTGTCCAATTTGTTTTGGCCTGGTTGTTTATTTTGCAGACAGTGTCAATGTAACTTTTTTGGCTGTGCATTGATGAGTGTGAGTTACACTTTTGCGTTGGTGCTTTGACATTTGTTTGTGCTTTTTGCTTGTTTGGTTTGCTGTGATTTAATTGTTTTGTGCGGTTTCGCGCACGTGTGGGACACCACTGGGTTTCCTGATTTTTCCTGTGCTGCCTGCCTTCTCCCGTGCCGCTTGATGTAAACGACTTATTCTTTTTCTCGCTTTCCCCTCTCTGCGCGCTGTGCTGTGGGTGCGTTGTTTTTTTCGCCTATCTTTTTGTCTTCTGCATTTTTCGTTTGTGTTCTGTATGGAGTTCAGTCTTGAAGACTTCGTTGCGCAGCCAACTCTTGAGAAATTCCATCGCTGCACAAAGGAGCATTTCATACTTCTCACTGACCATTTTAATGTGGCAGTGTCTAAGTACCTGAAGAAGCGAGTTGTTAAATCTGAGTTGTTTTCTGTGCTGTCTGATAAAAGGGTTTTGCACTGCGACGCATGTTCGCCTGGTAAGAGTCCGCTCATGGGAGGGAGGAATTTGGGGGAGGTGCTCCGTTTGAAGGAGCTGGAATTTGAGATGCGCCGCTTGGATTTAAAAGAAAAAAAATTGAGTAATGTTTGGAGTTGCGGAAGATGAAGGAGGAAACTAAGCAGCAGCTCTGTGTAAAGGAGCTGGAGTTACACCGCTCCTCTTCGCCTCCCCTGTCTCATTTTCAGTGTGATGAATTTGATGTTAATAAATACCTCAGATTGATCCTGCCGTTTAAGGACAGGGACTTGATAAATATTTTACCTTGTTTGAGTGTGTTGTGGATACTCTACAGTGGCCTAGTGGATTATCCAAGGCGTATTGCCAAAATTTTGTTGCTTTAGAAAGACAGACAGCCGGACTTACGTTGAATTTGGTCGCGAGAAAAAAGCCCTTTTTGATCATTGGTGTCATGCGCCTAGTGTACTGGATTCAGACAAACTACGTGACCTGATGCTCCTCGGGGAGTTGTCCGTTTGTTCAGTCCCCAAAGCAGAGCATTGATGTTGAGGTGAAAGCTGGTGGTAAGGATGTAGAGACTAGGGAAAAGCCAGTTTGCTTTTATTGCAAAAAGCGTGGCCACACCCTTAACCACTGCTTTGTTTTGAATACAAAGGAATGGTTCACTCAAAACAGTGAATTTGTTGAAGACTGAAGCCCCTGTTGGTGGGTGTGTTTTGCCTAGCTGGTCCACTGCGGCCAAAACAGACGGTGTGTTTTCTCCTTTTATTATGGAGGGCTGTGTTTCTTTGGCAGATGGGGGAGCCAAGGTTCCTGTGGTGATTTTGAGGAATAGTGCTGCCTCACAGTCAGTTATTTTGAAGGGGGTGCTGTCTTTGTTCACAGAGGTCTTCCGTTAACTCCAGTGCTCTAGTATGCGGGTTTGGGATGCAGTATGTGGGGGTGCTTATGCATACTGTTTACCTTGATTCTGAGCTAGTAAAAGGCCCTGTCGTTGTTGGAGTTAGTGAGGAGTTTCCAATTGCAGGGGGTGTCCTTTATTTTGGGTAAAGATTTGGCTGGGGGCAAGGTGTTACTCACTCCTGAAGTGACTGCTGTTCCTCTGTCTGTGCGCCCGGATGAGTTAGAGCAGAAGTATCCGGGTGTGTTTTCTGTCTCCGCTGTTACACGCACAATGTCAGAGAGGCAGAGGCAGGGCCAGGACCTTTCTACACGGGGTTAGATAGGGTAAGCTGACAGTTTTATGGCCTACCTGGATGGAGTAATGTTGCCATCTATGGTTTCTCTGCCAGTTTCAGCTGCTCCGTCTGTGGTTTCCTCCCCAGCCCTGGCTACGTCATCTGTTTCCTCACCTTCGGCTGGCTTGTTCTCTCCTGTTGGGGGGTCAGGCCCCAAGGTGTGTGTGTCTTGTAGCAGTTAATAGCTGAGCAAAAACGTGATGAGTCACTGGCTCCTCTATTTAATGTGGTTGTTTCGGGGCATGACACCAGGGGGCAGGCTACTAGTTATTTCCTGAGGGATGGAGTGCTTCTGCATAAATGGACCCCGCTGCATGTTTCCGCCCAGGATGATTGGGGTGTTATGACACAAATTGTGGTTTCACAGGCATACAGGCATGAGATCCTGAAGTTGACACATGACAACCTGCTTGCTGGCCATTTGGGTGTTAACAAAACCTAATGATCAAGTCCTTTGGTGTTTTTTCTGGCCAGGGATGAAGGGGGACATGCGTCAGCACTGTCAGACATGCCACACCTGTCAAATCTCTGGCAAGTCAAATCAGACCATTCCTCCCTATCCGCTCTATCCCATTCCTGTTGTGGGTGAGCCATTCGATTGTGTACTGGTGGACTGTGTTGGTTCTCTCCCCAGTACAAAAGCTGGCAGTCGGTTCCTTTTGACTATTATGTGCTCTGCTACGAGATTTCCTGGAGCTATCCCCATGCGTAAAATCATGGCACCTGCGGTGGTTAAGGCGCTGGTGAAGTATTTTTCCATGTTTGGGCTGCCCAAGGTGATACAACCCAGCCAACATGCACATGTGGGCCCCATATGGGTTGTAAAGGGACAACATGGGTACCAAGTGGGTTTGGGCTTGAACTGGGCAAATTGTCTGGGCCCCACATGGTTTCAGTAACATGGGTCCTATATAGGAAGCCTATATGGTCAGCCCATATGGGTCCCATAGGGGATATGAGTCGGCTAAATGGGCATGGGATAGAAGTAGGCAAGTTATATGGGTCCCATATGGTTTCAGTAACATGGGTCCTATATAGGAAGCCTATATGGTCAGCTCATATGGGTCCCATAGGGGATATGAGTCGGCTAAGTGGGCATGGGATAGAAGTAGGCAAGTTATGTGGGTCCCATATGAGTCACTTAACATGTGCCCCACATGGAAAGCCCATGTGGGCCAACTCAAAAGGCCCCATAAGGGATATAAGTGGGCAGAGTGGGCATGGGGTGGAATTGGGTATAGTTTCTTGGTCCCCATATGGTTCCTTCAAATTTGGCCCATATGGGAAGCCCTTGTGGGATAACCATGTGGGCCCTGCAAGTGATGGGAGTGGGCTAAGTGGGCATTGGCTGGAGTTAGACAGGTTGGGTGGGCCCAATGTGGTTTTTGTAACATGCAGCCCAGATGGTTAGCCCATGTGGGCCTAGTCTATGGGCCCCATAAGGGATATAATGGGGCAAAGTAAACATGGGATGGAACTTGGTAACACCATCTGGGAACCATGTTGCTTCAGTAACATGGGTCCAACATGGTAAGCCAATGTGGGTCCACTCTATGGGTCCCATAAGTGATGTAAGTGGGCAAAGTAGGCATGGGGTGGAACTTGGTAACACTATCTGGGACCCATGTTGCTTCAGTAATATGGGCTCAACATGGTATGCCCATGTGGGCCTACTCTATGGGCCACATACGGTATGTAAGTGGGCAAAGCAAACACGGGATGGAACTTGGTAATACTATACAAGACCCATGTTGTGTCCGTAACATGGGTCCGACATGGAAAGCCCATGTGGGCCTATTCTATGGGTCCCATAAGGGATGTAAGTGGGCAAAGTAGGCATGGGGTGGAACTTGGTAACACTATCTGGGACCCATGTTGTGTCCGTAACATGGGTCCTACATGGTATGCCCATGTGGGCCTACTCTATGGGTCCCATAAGGTATGTAAGTGGGCAAATTAAACATGGGATGGAACTTGGTAACACTATCTGGGACCCATGTTGCTTCAGTAACATGGGTCCTACATAGTAAACCCATGTGGGCCTACTGTATGGGCCCGAAAAGGGATATAATGGGGCAAAGTAAACATGGGGTGGAGCATGGTAATAATATCTGGGGCCCATGTTGCTTCAGTAACATGGGACTTTAATCAGAAAGTCATGACTGTGGGGAAGAATTATGTATAGGTTAGGCAGCATTTGCTGTGTTTTTGTTTGTTTGTTTGTTTTTAAATGCATTCCGTTTATTGTTTCATCCTATTATCAAAATCCCAGTTAAACAATGGTGGACTAACTTTAATAATTAACGTTAATACAGACATGATAAGACATGTGAAACATTCTGATTCTGAATAAGACCCTGATTAAAATCTACAGGCTCTATATTTCTTCCTAATAACTCTGTGACTACATGAAAGCAGCTGTCAGGTGTGCTGTAACAAGGTGAAATGTGCCTCAATTATTTTTTTTGACTGACTGACTGCCCACTGGTTTGAGACTTAGGCTACTGCTCATGCAGTTTATCACAGTCAAACTACTCGATAGCCTATGATTAATAATTTCCTAACTAATGTTCTGCTCACAATTGAATATGGTTTGGAAATGGTGTGTTATTTCCTATGATCACTTTCAGTTAACACTCTGTATAACCTCCTTGTGTTGAATAAAAAAAAAAGAAGGGCGTGTGTGTCCCACCACACAAACAATATTCACATTTGTATTCATAACCTTGATATTAAAGTTAAATCCATGAAACGTTAACATTATAACTTAGTGATTATTGTAGGGTTTTAACTAACTTCTGAGTTTTACAGTAGCCTATAAAGTTGTGGCGAGACAATTAACTAGTCAATTATACCGTTACGACAAACATGAAACTGCACAAAATGCATAAAATTATGTTATGTGTAAACATACATGTTTTTTAAGCTTTTATTTTTTGTTTTAGTGGCGATTAACTACCTTCCGCTTGAGACTGCCGGCATGGATTGTAAGCTTTTATTTTTCAAAGGGATAAATGTGGATCAATACAGGTAGAAATCAAGTTGCAAATATCTTTCCATAATTTGGTGAAGAGGGGGCAAGACCAAAATAAATGAAATATGTCTTCAGGGTGTCCTTCACAGAAAGAGCAATTTATATCTATAGCTTTTTTTAAAAAAAAAAAAAAACTTTAGATACTTCCAGCATGGATTGTAAGCTTTTATTTTGGCGGCGATTATTTAACTTCCGCTTGAGACTTCCAGCATGGATTGCATGGATGTATTATAAGGAAGTCTGGATACAGCCGTAGGGGCGGGGCCTCATTCATTACTATGAGAGCTGCTCAGTGGCGCATGAAGCAAAGAAAACTCTTTTTCCGGGTTTAGAAAAGTGTAAAATACCCGGATCTACTGGCCCATAGAGCATGTTTCTTTTTTATTTATTTTTTTATTCAACATGAACAGTGATATAGTCAATGTATACAACAGTACAAGGAATTGAGAAAACAGTCACAGCTCCAGTTACCATAAAATTACATATAGGAGGAAAAAAAATAAATAAATAAAATTCAAAATTCATTTTTTTTATCCTCGAGGAAAACACCAACTTGAATATCTTGAAAAGACCAGAAATCCATGTTAACAGAACTGGACGACAAAAAGTTATGGAGAGATTTCCACATATTTTGAACAATCTCACATTCAAAGAACAGGTGCTCTGTCATTTCTACATTCGTTTTGCAAATATAACAATTATCTACAGCTAATTTAAATCTTTTGTTAATGAATTCATTCGAGGGATAAATGTTGTTTATGGTCTTAAAATGTATTTTTTTGCATTTGGGAGGAATTGGAAATTTAAGGTATTTAGTGCGAATAGCTGATAATTTAGATTTATTATAAACTTTAAGAGTGAGTGTGCTTTTTGCTATACTTGGAAAGAAGGTGTTTACTAAGTACTGCCGTAAAAATTTATTGTTACATTTTTCATTAACGAGGTCCATATCCTCTATTTTAATTTTGTGTAGATTAGGAGTTGGTGTGTTTAGTATGTTGTTCTTTATTGAAAGAAAAAGTACTTTTGGGATATTTTGTGTGACTTTCTTGTAGATCTCCAATGAGCAATTAGTGTTATATTTAGTATTAAAATCATCCAATAAAAGTATTTCTCCATTCTCATCCATTAAATGTGTAACAGACCAAATTTGTTTTGCCATCCAGTCTTCCATGAACATAGATCTCCTCCTTCTCAGTATTGCTCTATTGTTCCACAGTGGGACATTATGGGGGCTGAAGTTGCGTTTGAATATCATTTTCCAATATAACAGAACCTGCTGGTCAAATTTAGAAAGTTTGATGGGTAGTTTGGATATTTCAAAATCACATACTAACAGAAAATCAATACCTCTGATTTTATTGAAAATAAGACGAGGTAAGGAGAACCATATTTCATCCCCATTTCTTAAAAAGGAACGGAGCCAATTAATTTTTAATATTCCATCCATAATCTCAAAATCAATTGCTTTTAAGCCACCATCCTCATAGTTCTTCACCAAGTCTCCATTTTTAATATAGTGATGTTTATTCTTCCAAATGAAATTAAAGTTTATTCTATTGATTTCTTTTATAATTCTTGGTGGGATTGCTAGAGAGTAAACTGGATAGATTAACCTGGATAATGATTCAATTTTGGTTAACATTGTTCTACCAAACAACGTTAAGTCCCTATGTAACCAATTATTTAAAGTTTTTTTTACATTTATCAATAGTATTATGGATATTCTCTTTTTCACTAGTGTCAGAGCATTTGGTTACCAAAATTCCTAAATATTTTATCTTATTTTTAACATGTATATCATACAGTGATGAGTCAGAACAGTTATGTATACTCATGAGTTCACATTTGTCCAAATTCAGAAGCAGACCTGAGGCTTTGGAAAACAGTTTCCTTGTTTCTAAGGCCAATGGAATTTGTTCTTTATTTATTTATTTTTTTTAGACTTTATTTTTTCCAGTTTAAGTTTTTGAAGAGAAAAAAAAATCAATTATATATACATACAAGTAATAATATTGAGAAAAAAAAAAAAAAAAATATATATATATATATATATATATATATATATATATATATATATATATATATATATATATAAAGATAAAATCAACTAAAAATGAGCACAAGGAAAAACAAACAAAACAAAACAAAAAAAAAAAAGAAGAGAAAAAAATCATCGTCATCATCATCATCATCATCATCATCATCAAATCATAATGTGGAGTTTTTAAAGATTTGACAATGGTGCTGTTGCGCCCACAACAAAACAGAGTCACATAATTACATTACGTTATAAGCAGATAAATACAATTTGTATAAATATATATCTTTTTTTTTTTCTTTTCCCTTTTCCCTGTGAAATTGGCCTTAGTTAGAACCACAATATTTCATTAGTCATTCTATTAGTCTACTTTTAACTGATAAATACTTGATTCATGGTTAATTTAATCTCATTTATTTATTTTATCAATTTCTTTTATAAACCACTTTTTATCGAAAACATGTTCTGTGTTCCTTATATTGTGAGTTATTTTCTCATTCCTGTGTACTTCCTGTATCATAGTTATCCATTCTTCACTTTTTAGTGGGTTGCTTTTTTTCCACTTTTTGGTAATCATTTTTAATGCTGAAACTCTAAAAATTTGGAATAGATATTTTTCTTCGGAATTTATATTTACCGGTATCTTCCCTATAATTACATTTTCTGGATTGACTTCTAGTTTCTTTTGAAATAAATGTTCAAGAATTTCAGTTATTTCTTTCCAAAATATTTTGATTACTTTGCATGTATAAAAGATATGTAAATAATCTGCATTCTCCTCCCCACAATTCCTCCAGCATTTTAGATTCCCTGTATATTTTCCCATACTTTTTGGTGTCAGGAAGAATTTACTTGTTATTTTCCAAGTAAACTCTCCCCAAAATAAGGAACACGTTGTTTTATGTACATTAGAACAGGTTTCTATCCAATCCTCTTCTGTTATTTTAGTACTTAGTTCTTCTTCCCATTTCACCCTGATATTAGTTGTTAATTGCTCTTCTTGATTAGCCAGAATTTTATATAATTTGCTCATGGTATTTTTAGTTCTTCGATTACTATTATTAGCCCAATAAACAACCAGGGGATGTAAATTTTTGACCTTCTTCCCCAATTTACTGAGTATATAACTTCTGACTTGTAAATATTTGTAGAATTGGTTTCTTGGTATGTCAAATTGTTTAGAAAGGTTCTCAAAAGATTGCAGTTCATTATTTTTAAATAATTGGTAAAATCTTACCAGTCCTTTTTCAGCCCAAATGTTAAATATGTTGTCTGTTTTATTTGTCTTGAATTCAGGGTCTTTAGATATTTCCCTCAAATAAATCATATTGTTCTCATCTATTTTCATTTTTTTTTAGTAATTTTATGGAACTCCTTAAAAGTGTTTTCAATACAATAATTATTTTTATTTTCTTTCTTTAAGTTCCTTATCTTCAGTTTTAAATATTGCTGATTTTATTAAATGATTTTTACTTAACTATATATCTTTCCATTTTGGAAAATTAATATCACTTATCCAAACCATTATATTTTTCATTTGGGCTGCTGTAAAGTATGTTTTCAGATCTGGTAGAGCTAACCCTCCCCCTGATTTTGGCAACTTCAAATTTTTTAATTTAACACGAGGTTTTTTCCCATCCCATATAAATTTTCTGGTTAAGTTGTCCCACTCTCTAAAGTATCTGGGTGGTATGTAGCTTGGCAAATTTTGAAACAAAAACAAAAACCTGGGTAAGGTTGTCATTTTAATAGATTGGATTTTCTGAAATATTGATAAATTCAAAATCTTCCACCTATTAAATTCCATTTAATTTGTGTTGTTAGTTTACCATAATTGATCCTATTTCCTATAGTTTTTGGTATATATACCCCCAGGTACCTTAGATGATCACAATCCCATTTAAAATCAAATTTATTTTTAATGTTATAGTCTATTTCTCCGATCATCATAGCCTCTGTTTTCTGAACATTTAATTTATACCCTGAATACTGACTATACCTTTGTATTTCTTCCATTAAATTATCTAAGGATTTCTCAATATTTGTCATTGTTACAATAACATCATCTGCATACAGGGCTAATTTATACTCACACCCCCCACATTAATTCTGGTTATATTATTATTTTTCCTAATACTTTAAGCAAAAGGTTCCATACACAAAACAAAGACCAAGGGGGACAAACAATCGCCCTGCACTCAAAAAAATGATTCTTGGGTGTCATTGGTATTATAAGGGTAGATTTAATTGATTTTACCCAATTTAACATATTCTCAACCTATATACACTAGAAATAAATAAAATCAACGTGAATTGTTCTCATTTAGAGTGAATTCAAATGAAACGCATAAAATAAACGAGATTGGGTCTCATAAATGTTTGGCCACTAGGTGGCAGAATATGTCTCTAGCGTTGTAAAGTGCTTTGCAGCTACAAACAAAGAAGAAGAAGCAGCTTGGACACAGCAACGCGGGAATTCTCCTCTCCTTTCTCCATTTTCCTGGTTGTCGGTAAGCTGTATATCTTTATATTAGTTTAATTTAATCGATTATTTGTAGCTCTCATCAATAAGTAGCAGCTGCATATTAAGATATCTGTCAGTTTCCATGTTAGCTGGATTGTAATACGTTTTTTTTTAACATTATCAACCGTCTTTACCTCGTGTCTCCTGGGCTAATATTCTCAAATATTTTTTATACAGCTGAAGTTAGTTGCACTTAGGGTGTAACGGTACACAGAAATTACGGTTTGGTACAGTATGTACGGAAGTCACGATTTGGTACTGTTTGGTTCGGTACGTTTCGTTCTCAGTTAAGGGGAAAATGAATAAAAAACATTAGCATTAGCATTAGCCATCCCATTCGCTAGCTAAACGGACCGTTTATTCTCCTGCTGGCGCTTCTGTGATGAGCCTAGTCTGTATGGCTAGCGAATGGGATGGCTAATGCTAATGGGTTTTTTTTAATTAATTTTTCCCAAACTAAGAACCGTACCGAAGTACCGAACCATGATTTTTGTGTACCATTACACCCCTATTAACTACTGTTTAGAACGAAAGACTATTATTTAATTAACATAATACGTCGAGGTATTCCTTGTCTTCATTCAAACTCGCGGTGGGACCGTCACTTGTGGCAACACTGTCTTTTTTACATGGTCAAATTCAAGCTAGTTTAGTGGTGTTAGTGGCTGAACACAGCATTGCCCGTTATGCAGTCCCTTAGTGTATGTGTGGACGGTTTGTGCGCGCGTGCAAAAGAAGCTGAAAAAAATATTTAGCTGATATAAAATTTAAAGCAGTTTTTGTTTGTGGCTGTGTTCAGTCACCAATACTGCGTTAGGGTGGGGAAATTAGCGTTGTCACAAGCGAGGCAGCTAGCATTTAGAGGCAGCTTGGCATGGATCTGCTGTGTAACATCTCTTGTAGATTAGGGTCTGTTGCACAAAACACTATTTAACATCTCAATAAAATTAAATTGTGTAGTATTGACTTGATGAATTTGTATTCTCGTTTTAGGTTAATATATTGGAGGTTTTTCCTAAACATGTATTTTTTCTTGCAGATAGTGAACTTCCTTAAACAGTATTCTGTGATATTCCCATTCCCATTGTGGAACACTGTGCACCGGGCAACCTCCATATATTAGTAAGTATCATGTAGTAGCCTGTAGTTATAATTCATACGTTTTTATATGGTCATAGATACCTATTTTGGAACACCTACAATGTGTTTTATTTGTTAAGATGTATTTTTTGTTGAAATTAGTTTCTTTTCAAGTACAGATACAGATATGACAGAATTCATAAATCCTCTGGAGTCCAGGGTGTAATTGGCCATTTTGGACTACTTTAGATTTTACATTGTATATTTTATCTTAAAAACTGTTTACCTTGCCTTGTTTGATGTCAGCACAAGCTCACAAGTGTGACTGTACAGTTATTTTTTTTCTCTTTTTAAAAAACTATTTACAATAAAACCACACAAAAAACAGATATGAGAAGGAAAAAGCTATAAACATTTTTACAACTTATATTATAACAACACAATTTAAAAACTGGTTTATAATTTTAAATCCACACTTTCAAGACATGTTTAATCTGAGACTCAGATCAGCTGAATTATGTGATGACATCATTTTGAAGCAGTCATGTCATGAGGGACACACAGGCATATCTGTCGACTCCAGAGGGTTAAAACAGATTTGAGTGTTAATTGGCAATATTTTGACCTGCAGTAGATACTTGTGGAATACAGTGACTGATGCGATGAATTTATTTCTATAAAAGTTGTAATGCTCTCCCTTTTTTCTGTTTTAACCTGCAGGTCTTTGGATGTGGCAGTGTAAAGTGTGTGACATATCATTATCTAGTAGGTATGAGTTGCTAAAACATTTTCAGCTCAGACATTGTCATTATGGTCGCAACTACAGGTATCCGTGTGTGTATACTGATTGTCCATGCACTTTCACTTTATGGAAAAAACTTTTAAATCATGTTTATCGAAGCCATTCCACTCATACAACCCAAAAGTCATCAAAATTAGCCACATTCTCTTGCCAGATCTGTGCTTGCAAGGATATTTCATGTGAAAGGGATTACTTTGTTCATATTAATGAGCATCTAAAACGTCATGAAACAGTAACCTGTGTTTTTGAAAAGTGTTCTTTTCAAACTAACATTTACAGCACATTTAATTCACACAAAAACAGGAAGCATAAGCCTCACACTTTGAAAGATTTTAAAGCTGGTGTGGTTACCACCACTGCACAGCCTCTGCAGTTGGTTGGCTCTGCTGATGATAATGCATCAGCAGATGTCGATGTAGAGTGTCACACTCTCTTGAATACAGACAATGACCATGACAATCATACACTAGAAGACCTTCCAAAATTGATAGAACAGAAAGTTGCTGCTGTACTACTGAAGCTGGAAAATATTCTTCATGTTTCCCCTTCAGCTGTTGATGAATTGCTAGAAGAGATTCACTTTGTAATAAGCTCTGCATCAGTGCCTGTCACCTTTAACATTGTTTCTGATATCTTTAAAAATCACAACCTTCAGATAGATGCATCAGTCATAAAAGAACTTGCAGCAGCAGTTTGTACATCTCATCCACTGGGGAAAGCTATTGGCAAAGAGGGTCCACTTGCTACTGGCTTTAAACGCAAACAATATTACAAAGAACAGTTTTGTGTTGTAGAGCCAGTTGAATTCATTCTTAACCCAAAGTCAAAGCAAACATTTCAGTATATTCCCTTATTGCAGTCTCTACAACAGGTACTAGGTAATACAGAAATATTAAAAAATATTTCTGACGTTAACAGGGCTTATGGAAGTGCTACTGTAGAGTCTGACAAGCAGCTCTACAAGTCCATAAGAGACGGCCTTTTCTTTAAAGAAAACACTTTCTTTGCTGGTGAGGATTTGAAAATATCTGTATATTTGTACATAGATGATTTTGAAATTTGTAACCCCCTGGGTACATCACGAAAGAGACATAAGTTGTGTGGCATTTATTGGACTTTAGGTAATTTGCCGCCAGGTTCTCATTCCACACTCACATCTATCTATTTAGCAACTCTTTGCAAGACTAACTACTTAAAGGTGTATGGGTATGCTAAGGTCTTGGAGCCCCTTTTACAAGATTTAACTACTTTAGAACACCAAGGTGTTTATATCTCAAAGCTTGGAAAGTTTGTTAAAGGAACAGTCCAATGTGTCATTGCAGACAATCTTGGTGCCCATGGGATAGCGGGCTTCATTGAAAATTTCACAGGGAAGTACGTCTGCAGATTTTGTACAGGTGAGAAGGCAGATTTTAATTCCAAAGCTGTTTTGTCTGGTGCGTTTGAATTTAGAAATAAAGAGACACATGGTGCACATGTTAAGTTTGCACAAGATAGTGGTGTGACCTGTTTTGGAGTAAAACGAGCTTGTATTCTAACCGAACATCTTGCTCATTTTCATGTTACCAGAGGCTATCCTCCTGACATCGTACATGACTTGTTTGAGGGCATCGTACCACTTGAGCTCGCTCTTTGCATAGGGTTATTGATCTCAAAGAAATACTTCAGTCTCAATAGTCTTAACATATCAATACTAAATTTTCCTTTCAAGTGGGGTGATAAAACCAACCGACCACATGCTGTACCACAAACCTATGCTTCTAAAAAGACCATAGGAGGCAATGCACACGAGAATTGGTCATTACTGAGACTGCTTCCTTTCATTGTTGGAGAAGTGATACCAGAAGGTGATTCAGCCTGGCAGGTGCTCTTGGACTTGAAGGACATCGTCGAACTGGTTGTTACTCCTGTGCACACAAATGAGACAATTGCATATCTAAACTGCAAAATTTCTGAACATAGAGATAGGTTACTTGACCTGTTTCCTGATATAAAGCTCTTGCCCAAACATCATTTCCTTGAACATTACCCTCAAATGATAGAATTTTTTGGCCCTTTGGTAGCACTATGGACCATGAGATTTGAGGCCAAGCATAGTTTTTTCAAACAAGTTGCACGGCACACAAATTGCTTCAAGAACATTGCACTTACCTTGGCATCTAAACATCAGCAGATGATAGCCTATCATATAAATTCTCTCAGTTATAGAAAATCCACATTGGAAGTAGCAAATGTATCCACGGTTCCTGCAGATATTCTAAATCAGGAGGTGGCATCAACCCTCCAGCAGAATTTTCCAGGAATCACTGAAGTCCATCTTGCAAAAAATGTGACATTCCAGGGTATCAATTACAGAAATGGAATGCTAGTTGCATACGGATCTACAGGAGGACTTCCTGAATTTGCAGAAGTCAAGCAAATTTGTATCATTCAGGACAAGCTGAGCTTTATTGTCAGGCTCATGTGTGCATGGTACAGGCATCATTTTAGAGCATTTGAGCTGACCACATCCCCCAGTAGAGAGGTTGCCCTGGTTTCACTTGAGCAGTTAAGTGATCCTTATCCACTTGCTGACTACATGGTCGGAGGGATTCGAATGGTGACTTTGAAAAGACACATAATAATTACAGGTTTGATCATATAACTTTTTATTATTCAATCATTTGTAGAGGAGTTGGGGGGGTAGGCCATATTCAGGGGCAGATAAAAAATTGGAGTAGTAGGCTATATTTACATGGCAGCCGTCTTCTTGTGATGTCATGCTGTGTGTGGAAAGCTTGTATATTGTTCTGTATTATTATAGTTATTCAGGTGGTAAGTTGTGTAAGTGTTGTAAAAAGTTACATAACCAGTTACTATAATACAGCAAAATAATATACAGCAAAAAACAGAGAAGCTGAGGAGAATCAAGAGAGATTAGACCATATTTTAAGTAAACAAAACATATATTACAGCCCATGAGCTAATCAGTATGCAGCTTGTATTAGCATTCAGCCACTTTCTAGTCAACAGTAACGTTTTGAAATCTTTGATACATGTGGAAAGGAGAGGAGTTTGAGTCTAAGTTGCATTTGTTGTTGGCAATTTTCTCTTTTTGTTAGCTCTCACATAATATACTTACAATACTGTATGGTGTTTTGTCATTGGGGGCAATTAACCCAGTAGTCAGGTATTGTGTTATTTTTTTCATATTTAATTGAGTCTGAAAGTGTGTTTATTTGCAAATGGAGTTTGTACTCATAAGATTTCAAATCTCTGCCAGATTAAGCCATAAAATTACGGTGTAATGATTTAAGGAGTGTCTGTGTTCACTTGAGGTTTTTAGTGGATTGCTTTAGGTCAGTAGTTCTGATCACATTTTGGTATATTTTTGGTACATTTTTGCATAAATGTCTCCACTAAGCTGGCAGAGCCAAATCTAGAGGTTAATAGTGGGCAACTACTGGTGTCACCACCACTAAATACCCTGCTATTGAAAGCAAACTGTGTCAGAAGAAACACATCCTTTAAAATAAAAGACTTTATATCACTACTTTTTGGGAGAGCATGCTTCTGCAACCCTGTAAAAATGGCTTCACCACCCACTTTTGGGTCCTGCCCCACCAGTTGAGAACCACTGCTTTAGGTGTTTTGTTTTAATAACCAGCTGAAAGTCACTAGTTAACTTTAAACCGTAACAGTCTGTCCCTCTCATATAATATAATTAGATACCTAACATGATGTAAAAATAGACACTCATGTAAACATTGGCTCCGAAAGTGAGTTTATAGTAAGCTTTTAAATATTATGAAAGTTTCTCTTTACCAATCATGTCTGTTTTTCAATGTTGTTGTTAATGTGGAAGTGGCTTAATACTAAAGGCTATGTTTTGATGTTGGCTCATAGGTAGTCAAACATATATAAACTTAAAATACAGTTTAATCTCTCACCATATCTTCACTGTGGTTGCTTATCAATCAAGGAGCTGTGAAAAGACCACACTATGTCAGGTTAGAAAGTGTTGTACACTTTACAACCATTATAGCACGCGACAAAAATATACAAGTTCTCCACCCAGAGCTTGATGGTACAGAAAGATGGCCACTGTGATAATATTGTCTATTTCATTCCTGTTCAGTTGGATCTCCCAGTTCATGTCATTGATTTTATGCACAACATCTATTAAAATCATAGGACCTGATTTTATTTTACAACTTTAATTATTCATTTTGTGTGACCATTTGATTATTTTTTATTGGATTGAGCTCAAATGTATGGATATTTTGCAACGAGTTTTCAAACTCTGCATTCTGAATGAGTTGGCATGAAATCAGAAATACTTTATTTATTGATCCTGGAGGGGAAATTGCTAGAAATGTAATATAATTAATAAGAATTTATTTCTGTAATATAAATTAATAAAATAAATAATACATTTATAATTAATAATAAAATGGAATCCATGTTTTTTAGTTTTATTTATAAGAAACAAAATGTAAACCTATTATAAAATATTAATTTTTCAAGTTTTCTATTTTTCCAGAGTGACTCTGTTGGAAGATGGCTGGTCAAGTTACCCTAAGAATCCTGGTGGGCGGGGACCACGACTCCAGGAAACTTGCTCTTGAAGCTGGAATTCCAGAAACTGTGGATGAACTCTATCTCAAGATAAAAACAGTTTTTGGGCTTGACAAGCCATTTAGGCTTCAGTACCAAGATAAAGACTTTGGCAATGAATATATGAATCTGTTATCAACCTGCGAAATTCAAGACCGAAGTACCCTGAAGATAATGTACCTTCCCAGTGAAGCCACAACCTCTGATGTTCACATGACTCTGCCATTAACTCTGGGAAGCTGCAGTACTCCCATGAACCCAGCTAATATGATGACCACTTCAGGTTCTTCCCAAGATGAAGATGCTGTGTCATTTGATTCAAGTGACAGTACAATACTGATGTCATCTCCTACAATATCATCTGAAATTTCATCTCCTGAGACTAGGTTGTGTTCTTGGCCTGAAGTCTTTGTGGTACCTAGATTTACATGTGCTGCAGAGCTACAACTGGAGAAAGCAAATGAAGAATTTAAAAAAAATGGAACTCTACTCTCACCATCTCCAAAGCTGAGGTCTGATATTCTCGAGGGCATGGCTGAAGAACTTATCAAGTACACTGCATACCCCAAGAATAATCAGCTGGAGGAAGCCGCCAAGGCCCTTACGGAGGCCCACCCCTGTTTGTGTGAGAGGGGATCCCAAACTGGTTCTGATGGATGGAAGCTCTACCTCAAGGTGAAAATGGCAAACTTGCGCTCAATTCTTGGGCGACATGGACACCCAGAAGTAACTGTCAATTCCCTGAAAAATAAACGTCAAGGTCAGGGAAAGCCTGCTGCTAACATAAAAAAACCCAGGAAGGCAGAAATAAATTTTCTTCCATGCTACCCAAAAGGAGAAACCAAAGAGAGCCTGGAGACGCAACGGGTCGCTCTTTTGACAGAAGTTAAGAAGAGGAACAATGGGGCAGTGATCAAGGAGAAAATGCAACTTACCTTCTCATATAGACGCCAAGAAGTGGTTCAAGACATGCCAATGGTTGCTGAAATCCGAAACAGATGGCCAGCTCTTTTTCAAGTTGATGAAGTACGTATAGTGAGGAAAGCCTAGAGCATGTAGCTATTAACTACCAGCACACTTAACATTTGTTAACCGTTGTTTTTCTGCTTCTTACAGCAAATTGTTTAAGAGTTTGCTTTGTCTTTTTATTTTGTTTTTAAGGTTAATGCAGAGTTCATGCGGATAAATGTGATACCCCTTGAATCTCGGTTCATCTCCCAGCTGGATAAATACACCAACAACCTGATGACGGTGTTCCGCAAAAAGGGTGGAGTTTCAGGAAACAAGATCCGTCAAATAATGGCATTGACAAACAAGGTATGTGATCAAGCGCTCTCTCAGTTAACCACACTGCACAATATTTCCACCAGTAGGGTCTGGATATGACAAAAAAAATACAAGGGATAAAAGAGCATCGAAATGGTACACTATTAAATGTATTAAGTGCTGTCAACTTTTTCCTCCCCGCTCTAGAGTGATGACATTAACCTCAAGCGAGACTGCGTTTTGAAATGCCTCTTTGTCTACCTCAATGAAGACGGCAAGGATCTCGTCAAGGAATACTCGGTCAGTAAATATGTAAAAGGGATATTTCTGTATTATTGAAGTCTGGTTCTATGAGGTTCTCAGCAATAGTAATGTTATCAACCTTAGTTTTGGAAAAAAGTGGACTGTCTCTGTTGAAGCAAGCTCACAAACCCAAGCATTCAATCTGAAGATGAGATTATACAAAGGCATAAGAACAAACCAAAGTTTACATTTTTAAATAGTGCAAAAACTGAATGTTTAGATGAAAATTGAACAACTCTACTGTTTTTTTAAAGACGTAAATTCATGACAACAGTGTTTTGGCCCATTTTTTCTAAAACTGTAAATTACATTGTTGTAGTTGTTGTAGTATGTTTGCAGGCATGTTAACTTCTTGTTTTGAATTACCAAATACTGTTCAACTTGGTTTTGTCTGTCTTGGTTTCTCTCAGAGTGTCGATGTGGAGAAAATAGAGCTGGAGTTTCCTCAGACAACCATGGGGATCTACGTAATCAGGAAAGAAAATGCAGAGACTGAAGAACAGCCAGAGGATGTTGGAGTGCTGATTGAGGGGATGGAGGTTCTTGCAGGTCTGAGAAGCATCACACATGCATGCGTCATGCTATTAGGACTGATCTATGCTCTCAACATGAGCTATCCACAGGACTGGAAGTGCACATTTGAGGTGTTTCAGAAGATATTGATGAACCTGGATGGAAAGAAGCTTTCACCCAAAGCTCAATCTTTGAAGATTAAGATGCTGCAGTGAACTTTGTTACACAGTTTTGCCACACCAGTGGCGTGTTGACTTTGCATAAATGCACTAAAAAAGAAACACTGGACAACATAATGTTATCGTTGCACTCAAATGTGTATCTGGAAACTGACATTTGACATTGTTCTACAAATTTTTTATCCAAGACCCAAGTCTTGAATTTGTTGTTGGATTTCAATGAGTCACAGTTGGAAGGGAAATCATAATCGGCATTTATCTTCAGAGACTTGTAGCACTTCTCAAGTGCCTCTCTTCAGCAATGGGTTTGTTTGGAAAGGTTTTCTTTTAAAATATTACTGTTGCAGCCTATGTTTAGATGTTCACTGCATAATTGCAGGAAAGGACTTTTCAAAGGGTTGCTCAAGATTTTTCTTATTTTGAAATGTGAAATTTCACAGCAACTTTAACAGATACCTTTGTTGTATTATATGTCCTAGTGCTTTACTTTGAAGGGAAATTGTATCAGCCATGGACAGGTTTGGGGAAAAATAATTTGTTGAACGATTCTGTTTTGCTTTCATGTTGCTGTTAACAGTTGAAAAAAATGCAGAGGCTCCGAGGAGACATGGTATGAATAACTGAAGTCAAATGTTTTAATAACATTCGTTATTTTACAGCGGTATGGATAGTTTGTTGAATCAGGCGCTGTCGAAAGGTTTCAATTGTAGTTGGACATGGTAATCTGAAAAAATAGTTTATACATGGATGTTTTAAGAAATAACTAAGTTCATTTCAATACACTGCAGTGCTGACAAGTTAATGTCTGTGGCCAAAATCAGTTAGTATGGTAATTACCTATAGAGCAGGGGTGTGAAACTCCGGTCCTCGAGGGCCACAATCCAGCATGTTTTAGATGTCTCCCTCTTCCAACACACCTGATTCAAATGATCAGCTCATCATCAAGCTCTGCAGAAGTCTGAGAACGATCCTGATCATGTGAATCAGGTGTGTTGGAAGAGGGAAGCATCTAAAACATGCAGGATAGGGGCCCTCGAGGACCGGAGTTTGACACCTGTGCTGTAGAGAGTAGTGAGTCAAAAATGGCTTGGGTTGTTGACTGTGTAGTTCTGTCACACATTATATTAATTGCAGAATGACGTTTGATTTACTTTACAAGTGCATCTCAATAAATTGAGAAGTTAATTTATTTCAGTAATTCAGTTCAAAAAGTGAGTGTATATATGTATGTGTATACACATACATATATATGCATATATATGTACCTCCACATATACATATAAATACATATCTATACATACATGTATTTGTATGTATACATGTATATGTATCTATATTTGTGTGCATATATGTATGTGTGTACATATATATACCTATATTGTACAAACAAAGGATATATATATTTCTTTTTGTGTATGAATATGCACTTTGCGTTATTAAAGGCAGTTGTAGTTTCACTTGGCCTTGTAATGCTAAAGATTTCAATAAAAGTGTTATAATTGAAATGGTCTTGTTTTATTCATCTAATATGACTAAACTGAATTTAAATTCATTTGTTGCACCAACATATTTGATTTACATAGAGTTTATTTAAATGTAAGGCATAAACCTAGTTCATTTGGATTAGGTAAATTCTATGAGCTACATTTACATAAATTCTTACTGTCTATTTATCTCTGTTTTATTCAATTTCAGTATGTAAGAGCTATTAGTATTAGTTTATGTTAGAATTATTTAACTCAATTGGATGGAAATTTGTCATGTAACTGAATTACATAAAACTGACAAAACTGGCTGAAATATTTTTTTGAGTGTATGAGAGCTGCTCAGTGGCGCATGAAGCAAAGAAAACTCTTTTTCCGGGTTTAGAAAAGTGTAAAATACCCGGATCTACTGGCCCATAGAGCATGTTTCTTTTTTATTTTTTTTTTTATTCAACATGAACAGTGATATAGTCAATGTATACAACAGTACAAGGAATTGAGAAAACAGTCACAGCTCCAGTTACCATAAAATTACATATAGGAGGAAAAAAAATAAATAAATAAAATTCAAAATTCATTTTTTTTATCCTCGAGGAAAACACCAACTTGAATATCTTGAAAAGACCAGAAATCCATGTTAACAGAACTGGACGACAAAAAGTTATGGAGAGATTTCCACATATTTTGAACAATCTCACATTCAAAGAACAGGTGCTCTGTCATTTCTACATTCATTTTGCAAATATAACAATTATCTACAGCTAATTTAAATCTTTTGTTAATGAATTCATTCGAAGGATAAATGTTGTTTATGGTCTTAAAATGTATTTTTTTGCATTTGGGAGGAATTGGAAATTTAAGGTATTTAGTGCGAATAGCTGATAATTTAGATTTATTATAAACTTTAAGAGTGAGTGTGCTTTTTGCTATACTTGGAAAGAAGGTGTTTACTAAGTACTGCCGTAAAAATTTATTGTTACATTTTTCATTAACGAGGTCCATATCCTCTATTTTAATTTTGTGTAGATTAGGAGTTGGTGTGTTTAGTATGTTGTTCTTTATTGAAAGAAAAAGTACTTTTGGGATATTTTGTGTGACTTTCTTGTAGATCTCCAATGAGCAATTAGTGTTATATTTAGTATTAAAATCATCCAATAAAAGTATTTCTCCATTCTCATCCATTAAATGTGTAACAGACCAAATTTGTTTTGCCATCCAGTCTTCCATGAACATAGATCTCCTCCTTCTCAGTATTGCTCTATTGTTCCACAGTGGGACATTATGGGGGCTGAAGTTGCGTTTGAATATCATTTTCCAATATAACAGAACCTGCTGGTGAAATTTAGAAAGTTTGATGGGTAGTTTGGATATTTCAAAATCACATACTAACAGAAAATCAATACCTCTGATTTTATTGAAAATAAGACGAGGTAAGGAGAACCATATTTCATCCCCATTTCTTAAAAAGGAACGGAGCCAATTAATTTTTAATATTCCATCCATAATCTCAAAATCAATTGCTTTTAAGCCACCATCCTCATAGTTCTTCACCAAGTCTCCATTTTTAATATAGTGCTGTTTATTCTTCCAAATGAAATTAAAGTTTATTCTATTGATTTCTTTTATAATTCTTGGTGGGATTGCTAGAGAGTAAACTGGATAGATTAACCTGGATAATGATTCAATTTTGGTTAACATTGTTCTACCAAACAACGTTAAGTCCCTTTGTAACCAATTATTTAAAGTTTTTTTTACATTTATCAATAGTATTATGGATATTCTCTTTTTCACTAGTGTCAGAGCATTTGGTTACCAAAATTCCTAAATATTTTATCTTATTTTTAACATGTATATCATACAGTGATGAGTCAGAACAGTTATGTATACTCATGAGTTCACATTTGTCCAAATTCAGAAACAGACCTGAGGCTTTGGAAAACAGTTTCCTTGTTTCTAAGGCCAATGGAATTTGTTCTTTATTTATTTATTTTTTTTATACTTTATTTTTTCCAGTTTACGTTTTTGGAGAGAAAAAAAAAATCAATTATATATACATACAAGTAATAATATTTAGAAAAAAAAAAAAAAAATATATATATATATATATATATATATATATATATATATATATATAAAGATAAAATCAACTAAAAATGAGCACAAGGAAAAACAAACAAAACAAAACAAAAAAAAAAAGAAGAGAAAAAAAATCATCGTCATCATCATCATCATCATCATCATCATCAAATCATAATGTGGAGTTTTTAAAGATTTGACAATGGTGCTGTTAGCCCACAACAAAACAGAGTCACATAATTACATTACGTTATAAGCAGATAAATACAATTTGTATAAATATATATCTTTTTTTTCTTTTCCCTTTTCCCTGTGAAATTGGCCTTAGTTAGAACCACAATATTTCATTAGTCATTCTATTAGTCTACTTTTAACTGATAAATACTTGATTCATGGTTAATTTAATCTCATTTATTTATTTTATCAATTTCTTTTATAAACCACTTTTTATCGAAAACATGTTCTGTGTTCCTTATATTGTGAGTTATTTTCTCATTCCTGTGTACTTCCTGTATCATAGTTATCCATTCTTCACTTTTTAGTGGGTTGCTTTTTTTCCACTTTTTGGTAATCATTTTTAATGCTGAAACTCTAAAAATTTGGAATAGATATTTTTCTTCGGAATTTATATTTACCGGTATCTTCCCTATAATTACATTTTCTGGATTGACTTCTAGTTTCTTTTGAAATAAATGTTCAAGAATTTCAGTTATTTCTTTCCAAAATATTTTGATTACTTTGCATGTATAAAAGATATGTAAATAATCTGCATTCTCCTCCCCACAATTCCTCCAGCATTTTAGATTCCCTGTATATTTTCCCATACTTTTTGGTGTCAGGAAGAATTTACTTGTTATTTTCCAAGTAAACTCTCCCCAAAATAAGGAACACGTTGTTTTATGTACATTAGAACAGGTTTCTATCCAATCCTCTTCTGTTATTTTAGTACTTAGTTCTTCTTCCCATTTCACCCTGATATTAGTTGTTAATTGCTCTTCTTGATTAGCCAGAATTTTATATAATTTGCTCATGGTATTTTTAGTTCTTCGATTACTATTATTAGCCCAATAAACAACCAGGGGATGTAAATTTTTGACCTTCTTCCCCAATTTACTGAGTATATAACTTCTGACTTGTAAATATTTGTAGAATTGGTTTCTTGGTATGTCAAATTGTTTAGAAAGGTTCTCAAAAGATTGCAGTTCATTATTTTTAAATAATTGGTAAAATCTTACCAGTCCTTTTTCAGCCCAAATGTTAAATATGTTGTCTGTTTTATTTGCCTTGAATTCAGGGTCTTTAGATATTTCCCTCAAATAAATCATATTGTTCTCATCTATTTTCATTTTTTTTAGTAATATTATGGAACTCCTTAAAAGTGTTTTCAATACAATAATTATTTTTATTTTCTTCTTTAAGTTCCTTATCTTCAGTTTTAAATATTGCTGATTTTATTAAATTATTTTTACTTAACTCTATATCTTTCCATTTTGGAAAATTAATATCACTTATCCAAACCATTATATTTTTCATTTGGGCTGCTGTAAAGTATGTTTTCAGATCTGGTAGAGCTAACCCTCCCCCTGATTTTGGCAACTTCAAATTTTTTAATTTAACACGAGGTTTTTTCCCATCCCATATAAATTTTCTGGTTAAGTTGTCCCACTCTCTAAAGTATCTGGGTGGTATGTAGCTTGGCAAATTTTGAAACAAAAACAAAAACCTGGGTAAGGTTGTCATTTTAATAGATTGGATTTTCTGAAATATTGATAAATTCAAAATCTTCCACCTATTAAATTCCATTTTAATTTGTGTTGTTAGTTTACCATAATTGATTTCCAATAATTTTCCTATAGTTTTTGGTATATATAACCCCAGGTACCTTAGATGATCACAATCCCATTTAAAATCAAATTTATTTTTAATGTTATAGTCTATTTCTCCGATCATCATAGCCTCTGTTTTCTGAACATTTAATTTATACCCTGAATACTGACTATACCTTTGTATTTCTTCCATTAAATTATCTAAGGATTTCTCAATATTTGTCATTGTTACAATAACATCATCTGCATACAGGGCTAATTTATACTCACACCCCCCCCACATTAATTCCGGTTATATTATTATTTTTCCTAATACTTTAAGCAAAAGGTTCCATACACAAAACAAAGACCAAGGGGGACAAACAATCGCCCTGCCTCACACCACGGTGGAGACCGAACGACTCTGACAATGCTCCATTCACTTTAACAGCTGCTTGTGGATTCCTATACATCACTCTCAAAATGTCTATAAAAGAGTTATGAAACCCAAAAGTCTTAAAAGTATTAAAAATAAATTCCCAAGACAGCCGATCAAAAGCTTTTTCCGCGTCTAAGGTTAACATCAAAACCTGTTCTTTAGATCGACCTGCCCAGTCGACTAGGTTCAAGACCCTCCTCACATTATCAGAGAGGAGCCTTCCTTGTACAAAACCGGTCTGGTCTTTATTTATTAAATATGGAACAACTGTTGATAATCTATTGGCTAAAATAGCGGTGAATAACTTTTGGTCAAAAAGTGGAGTGTTGATTCAACTCCCACAGAGTTAATTTTAACACTTTTTCAGGGTTTATATAGCTCCACACTCTACAGAGTTAAATTAACACTTTCAAAATAGTTAATTATTTAACACTGTGTCAGTGTTAGTTCTTTAACTCACCAAATAGGGTTAAATTAACACTGAGCGATTTATCATTAACACTGACTGAGAGTTCCTTTTTAACTCCCTAAACAAGGTTAAATTAACACTATGTGGGAGTTGTTTTTATGAAGGTAGTTCTAATCCCTATATAATAATTATATATTATTTATTTTTCTTTTTTTTTAATTATATATATTTAATATAACTTAATTAAACTCATTAATTAATATTACCTGTTTGAGAAATATTTCCAAGAAAAAAACATTTTCAAAACCATTTATTTTTCTCCCATGCAGTCAAAACATGGTAAATGAAGGCAAAATGTACAAACTTTCATCTGTAGCTCCATATGAGCTTTGAATATCAAAGGGTTTGTGACATTTAAGTTCAGTTGTTTTTATCACACACCTTTCTTCTGTTCGTAATACTTTGAACGCATGGTGATGTTCATCAAAGTTCTCTGTAAACAGCTTGTGTGTCAATAAATAAATGTCATCTTCAACCAAAAGTACATCAATTATTTGACAAAAGACTGGCATTTCTTCCTCCATTAAAGTGCAAACAACAAGTCCAGGTTTGTACTCGACACCATCAACTTTAACCCAACTGGTTGAAAAAACATCTTTTGACAACATTTCAAGCATTTCATTGTTAACCACATTTTCATCTCTTACAGAAAATGATTTCATTGGCCCATATTCCTTTTGTTTAAGAGTAAAGGTTTCCCAGTGATAAGCAATGGCCATCTGATGCCTTTTAGCGAGTGATTTGGTTATGTTTTTGAAATTTTTGAAATAATCTTTAAACAACTTGTGTTTCGCTTCAAATCACATTGACCAAACAAACAACAATGGGCCAATTTTCCTAATAGAAGACGGGTAGTGAATCATAAAATGATGCTTAGGTATCAGTTTTCTGTGAGGATACAAGTGCTTAAATAGTTTGTGGTGGTCAACAACCAAATTCTTTAAATACACAGTCATACCCAGAGAGAGAGAAGGTGAAAAAACAATGTTCATTATTTGCAGTAACAGTAGTAACAATTCCCAGTGCCTGTTCCCTGCAGGAATAATGTCACCAAACAAAAGTGGGATGTTTTTCACAAGACATAATGTCTGGATAGAGTTCAACCCGATGCCATTGCCAACACTGTCCAATATGATTTTAGTGGGGCGGTTTTTTCGCTCTAAAAAACCATAGTCAAAGCCATAAATCCTAGAAAGTAAGTCCTGTTCTGATATGAAGTGTTTCATGAGATAATCAAACAGCAATTTTATCTCATACTGAGCAACACCTTCGAGAAGGTCATGCATAATATCAAATGAGTAGTTACTGCAAACATGGAAATACTGTAATGAGTTAAGTGCAGAGTTTCTTTTTAACCCATACAGTGACTTCAACTGAGGATTTTCCTTAAGAGACTGGCAATGCATGTCAAACATATCTTTTCCACGAATAATCACTTTCGGATCATCCTCAGTGTATACCGTTTGACAATCATCTTTCTCAATCAAACAAAGGCGACAGAAATGACGGCTACTGAATGACTCATTAAATCCAAGAATCGAGTGCATCCCTAGATTATCTCCAGTGATCTGTGAGATTGTACCATATACCGGCTCATCAGAAAATGGAAGACTGAGCCCCAAGCTTTCGAGTTGTTTCACATCATTTATCAGTGGTTCAAGTATAACATCAAAACCATACTTCTGCAGGTCTTGTGCATGGAAAAGTGATACTAAATGAATGTTCATCAAAATCGAATTAAACTTTGGAGGTAGATTTCTTACAATGAAATAAATGCAGCCGATTTTGTGAATTCCACGTTTTGAGCCAAGAGGATTTGCTGTTTCGAAATCATCATAGTACAGCTGAATTTGTAATGCATGTCTTTTGGCTGAAAACGGGATGAGTTTTAAAGCAACTTCCATCACAGAAGTCCTGATAAGCATCAGGCTCTGACCTCCACTCTCTTTTCAGGAAAACACAAATCTCTGGATTTCTACACATGAACTTCAAAGATTCCAAAATAGGTACATAAATGAAAGTATCCCGTACAGGTACTTGGTCATAAGTGCCGGATTTCTGATTATGCCTGGTGTCGTATCTCACTCCAAGTGTTATTTCTCTTGGCTCCACAACTCCCCATTTTAAGTTGAAGTATTTATTCCTTTTCCATTCTGTGTTCAGATGAGTGAAAGGGTTTTCTAATTTTTCAAAACATTCATTTATTACAGACATGTTGGTGTCAGTTGTAGATAAAGTAGAGAGAATGGTCTGCTTTGCTTCTGAACGAAGCTCACTGGTTAATTCCTCCAAATCTCCTACAAGTGAAGATACCAAACTGTTTGAGATGCCACTACCCTGGAGTTTGGCCACGATGGATGCACTTATTTGTTTGGATGCAAGTCCTGAAACATTGTTCTCTGGCACATGGGAAGAACTAGACACTGGAAGAACACTAGATGAACTTTGAGGAAGATTTGAGGAATGAGATTGGTCCTCAAAAGCATGTGAAGCTGGATCATTAGAGGAACAAGCAACATCTGAAGTTTGAGTAATTTGCTCAACATTGCTGTGAACAGTATTGAGGTGCTTCCTAAAGCCTGCATATGTTTGAAACTGAAGCCTGCAGCTTGGCTGAAAACAAAGCAACTTATACTTAGGTCCAGGGTAATAACTATGTTCACCTCTTAAATGTGAAATCAACTGTTGACTGCTGGGATAAACTTTCTTACACAAAAAACATGTCAGCATTTTGCTCACAATGCCTTCAAACTTCCTTGCATTTAACTCAGGGTTGTGAGAAGTATTTCCTGGTTAAGGAGTTTGGCTCTCATATCTCGGGCTCTTGGTGATTCCTTCATTTTTCCCATGTCAATGTTATAAACTGTTGTCTGGAGAAAGGTGTAGAAATTCACAAGCACACCATCATAAGACACATTGAACACAAAATGAGCTTTAAAAAGCTCATCAAATGCCCCAAGGGAGCGGTTTGCCCGGCAAGGGATGAGACGCTTGTCCATGCAGATGTAGAAGCTCTCAATGCTGCTCTTCTGACGGCCAACAGCTAGCAGGTATGGCTGCTGGTTCTGCTGACTCCGAAGATGCTCTTCCAAACTGCGGCAAGACTGGGGATTACACAAGGACAATGGACATTAGATACAGGAGTAACTGAGAAAATAGAATTACAGAAGTGAATACAAACATCCTTATGTTTAAGTAAACCCAGACAATTTCTTTCATCCTCTTTGCCACTTTTACACATGATTAAAACAAATATTAAATTACCTTGTGAAAGACAACAAGTTTTTCAACTGCATCAGAGGCGCTGATTTTTGGATTCTTCGGTCCCCCTGGTGGTGGCGGAAGGAGATATAGCAGCAACAACAGGCAGGCCATCTCTTTGTCATAAGCTATGGACAAAGAGACCATAAAGAATGATTAAGACAGAACAAACTAAAACAGGAGAGTATTGTACTGTAACTGCTTATAGCAAAATGTATAGAGCAAAACTCATTTGTTGCCTCATCACTTTCTGATGGACACTCAGCTGACTCCACCAATTGGCGCAGCTCTGCTGTTGACGTGAGCAGCTTGGCCTCTTTGATGACATTAGATCTGAAGACTGGATCCCATTTTTGCAGGAGCCTTGTGGATATCTCATCATTGAACATGAGCGTGAAGTCTTGATTCACCTACAAGTAAGAAAATATACTAGTACTACATTCAGCACAAAATCTGAAGTCATTCTCAGTATAATGCATTTCCTCACTGCATACTTACCAATCCCTTTGTGTCGAGGAACCTTGGGAAGATCGTCAGGATGTCAGTACTTTTGTCAGGGTCATTTATTAGCTTCTGACGATGCTGAAAGGTCTCTCTCATCTTTTGGAGAATTAAGGAGGTGTCTGTTGTATGCTTGAGCAACGAGATTGCTTCATGGCAAGCATCCCCATCAAGCTGCTCTTCAACAATGAAGGATCTCTGGAAACCTGGGCCCCCTAAAGAAAAGCACACACACTTTCAAGAAAATAAGCCCTATTTGCTGATCAGATAGGTAAATGAAAACAGAATAATATAATTAGGTACAAGAAAATGTTAATGAGAACCGTATCTACTTTTTGGACAGTTAATTTCTTACCTCTGCCTGGAGAAAGGCCAGTGAGTGTCATGGACCTGCTGTTTCTCCTCCTTATCTGCTGCCAGTACTTTTCCACTCACCCTCCCTCTGCTCTGCTCTACCTGATAACCACGCCCACTGCTGCAGCCTGCTCTCCCCTCAGCTGCAGCTCATCTCCTATCAGTGCAGTATTTAAGACACTCCAGTTCACTCACTCATTGCCAGATTGTTCCTCTGCACTATGCATGTCTTTCCAGCGTTTCTCTATCAGATCTCCCGTTGCCGACTCTGCCTGTTCCTGACCTGCTCTCCTCGCCTGACTCCCCATGAACCTACCTGCTCTTTGTCCTCGACCACGTGTTCAGTTTCAGCGTTCCGGAAATCTGACAGCTCTACTGGTAAAGACTCCTTCGCTCGGCTAAGACGCTCCTTCTGCCTGATCCCTGTCGGTGCTGTTACATCCGCGGACGGACTTCCTGGTTACCGAACCCCTGCCTGTCCCAGACCATCCCTCTGCTCGATCCCAGTCGGCGTTCCAGCACGTGGAGACGGCTCGTGGAGCTACAGGGTTTCCTCCTCGCCAGCCACTGTGGGTACAAGCTTTGTTTCTTCGCTTCGTGTGATACCCAGAGACTTTGCTAGGGCTTCCTGCCCGAAGAACGAACTCTTTGCCTGTAAGCTGAGCATTAACTGTGTTGGTTTAAATAAAAGTTATTACCAACTGAACGAGCGTGTTGGCGTACTGCATCTGGGTCCTACAACCACCCGTTACAGTACAATCTGGCCAAATATGGACCCAGCAGATTCCAGCGCTCTCCAGTCCCGCTTAGCCCGTGTTGAGGGAATGTTGCAGCAACATGAGGCTCAACTAACCTCCAACGCAGCGGAGGCTCGTCAGTCCGCTTCGGCGTTGGAACGGGCGCTAACGCTACTGGCTAACCAAGTGCAGCAAATGGCTTCCTCGCTGACTCAGCACACCGCTCCGAGTCCGGTCCAGTCTGCTCCCGTTCCTGCACCACCCCCAAGTATCGCTCACGAACCCCGGGTTGGGACGCCGGAGCGATACGCTGGTAATCCAGAGGGTTGCAATCCCTTCCTGACTAACTGTTCAATCCTGTTCGCACTGCAACCACTCACATTCTCCACAGAGGCAGCTAAGGTCGCCTTCACCATCAACCATCTCACTGGTCGAGCACGCCTATGGGGAACTGCGGAGTGGGAGAGAGGCACGCCGGCTTGTGTGTCTTTTTCCGCCTTCGCTGAGGAGCTCCGCAAGGTTTTTGGGCCGGTTCCTGTGGGTCCTGACGCCTCCGGAGGACTTTTGAGCCAGCGACAGGGCAACCGGACGGTGGCTGATTTTGCCATTGAATTCAGGATGAAGGCTCGACAAAGCGACTGGAACTCGGCAGCCCAGTGTGACGCCTTCCTCAATAGTCTAGCCCCATATATCAAAGATGAACTGGTCTCATTCGATCTCCCTCCATCTCTAGACGGTTTAGTCGAACTCACCACACGATTAGACCGAAGCATCCAGGCGAGGAGAAGAGAGCAGATCCGGGAGGGAGGTGCTCGTCGGGGCCAGAACGTCCTGCATAGTTCTCCTGCACTCGTCAGTCCTCCTTCTGATCCTGTGATGGGAGGAGCTGAACCCATGCAGGTGGGACACACTCGACTAACCACTGAAGAACGGGAGAGACGACGACGGGGAAACCTGTGCCTCTACTGTGGACAGGCCGGCCACTTTGTTTCCCTATGTCCAGTAAAAGGGCGGGCTCAACAGTAGAAGGGGGCCTACTGCTGAGCTGATTTCAGAACTCTGTTTCCAGCCCCCGCCCACTATTCCATGTCCAGCTCCAGCTCAAGGAAGGTTCACACACTCTCGCCACGTTCATCGATTCTGGGGCTGATGTCAACCTGATCGACAAAGAGCTAGCTCGTCAGCTGGGAATGAAGCTGGTCCCTCTTCCTTGTCCCCTGCCGGCCAGCGCCTTAGACGGTCATCTCCTGGGAACGGTGACTCATCAGACGGCTCCGGTTCCCATGCTACTGGCAGGGAGTCATCGTGAGACCATCCAGTTTCACGTTCTGAACTCTCCAAGATTGCCGCTGATCCTCGGGTACCCTTGGCTTCGTCGTCACAACCCGCAGATTGACTGGTCCACGGGTTCGATCCAGTCTTGGGCGCCATCTTGTCAACAGGTCTGTCTACAACGACCAGCTTCTCCCACGCCATCCACCAATTCCGGTTCTGTTCCAGACCTGTCCATGGTGCCTGCTGAATATGTTGACTACAGTGAGGTGTTCAACAAAGCCAGGGCCACTTCTCTCCCTCCGCACCGAGCTTATGACTGCGCCATCGACCTCTTGCCTGGCTCGGTTCCTCCCAAGGGCCGTCTCTACTCCCTGTCCGCACCAGAAAGAGAGGCCATGGAGACCTATATTAAAGACTCGTTGGCCGCTGGAATTATCCGGCCCTCTTCGTCTCCTGCAGGGGCTGGATTCTTCTTCGTGGGGAAGAAAGATGGTTCTCTCCGACCCTGCATCGACTATCGGGGTCTGAACGAGATCACCATTAAAAATCGCTACCCTCTTCCTCTCATCTCCTCGGCTTTTGAACTGTTGCAAGATGCCACAATCTTCACCAAGCTGGATCTACGCAACGCCTACCATCTGGTACAAATCCGAGAGGGAGACGAATGGAAGACAGCTTTCAATACTCCCACGGGTCACTACGAATATTTGGTGATGCCGTTCGGACTCACTAACGCCCCAGCTGTTTTCCAGGCTCTGGTCAATGACGTTCTCAGGGACCTGTTGAATAAATACGTCTTTGTCTACCTAGATGACATCCTGATCTTCTCTCGTTCCATTGAGGAGCACATCCACCATGTCCAGACGGTCCTGCAGCTCCTCCTAAAGAATTCCCTGTTCGTGAAGGCTGAGAAGTGCGAATTCCACGCCAGTTCTGTTTCCTTCCTTGGCTACATCATCGGACACAACCGCATGGAGATGGACCCTGCCAAGGTCTCCGCGGTTTCCTCCTGGCCCATTCCCGACTCCCGCAAGCAGCTGCAGCGATTCCTGGGGTTCGCCAATTTCTACCGCAGGTTCATTCGTGGCTACAGCACGGTGGCGGCTCCCCTCTCTGCCCTCACCTCATCCAAAGTGCCATTCCGGTGGTCCCCAGCTGCTAACGACGCCTTCCTAGACTTAAAGAGACGCTTCACTTCGGCGCCCATTCTCCTCATTCCCGACCCCGAGAGGCAGTTTGTGGTGGAGGTGGACGCTTCGGATGTGGGGGTAGGGGCCGTCCTCTCTCAGCGCTCGGCAGAAGACGACAAGCTGCATCCCTGCGCCTTTTTCTCCCGGCGCCTTTCCCCTGCTGAGAGGAACTATGACATCGGCAACCGCGAGCTATTAGCGGTCAAGTTGGCATTGGAGGAGTGGCGTCATTGGCTGGAGGGCACCACTGTTCCCTTTCTGGTATGGACAGATCATAAGAACCTGGAGTATATCAGAACGGCTAAAAGACTGAATTCTCGCCAGGCTCGTTGGGCTCTGTTCTTCACCCGTTTCTCGTTTACCCTCTCCTACCGCCCTGGCTCCCGTAACGTTAAGCCCGACGCGCTGTCCAGACAGTTCCTGGAGGAGGAGGGGGACTCATCCCAGCCTGACAACATTCTTCCCTCCTCTCATCTCCTAGCAGCTCTAACCTGGGAGATTGAGGAGAGGATAAAATCGGCGTTGGAGGACCAGCCGGGCCCCAGTTCATGCCCTCAGGGTCGTCTGTTCGTTCCCCAAGACTTCAGGTCCGAGGTCCTGCAGTGGGCCCATGCTTCCCGTCTGACCTGTCATCCTGGGGTTTCCTGCACCAAGGAGGTCCTGCAAAGGCGGTTTTGGTGGGCCACCCTAGATGAAGACACGAGGAACTTTGTCAATGCCTGCCCAGTCTGTAGTCAGAGCAAGACCTCCTGCCAAGCCCCTGCCGGATTCCTGCACCCCTATACCTCATCGTCCCTGGTCTCACATCTCTCTGGACTTTGTTACCGGTCTGCTACTGTCAGAAGGAAACACTGCCATCCTGACAGTGGTAGACCGGTTCAGCAAGATGGCGCACTTTGTGCCATTACCAAAGCTTCCCTCTGCCAAAGAAACTGCTGAACTAATGCTCCTGCATGTCTTCCGACTACACGGCTTCCCTACAGATGTGGTCTCCGACCGGGGTCCTCAGTTTACCTCGGCGTTCTGGAAGGAATTCTGTCCGCTCTTGGGGGCATCCACCAGTCTGTCTTCTGGATACCACCCACAGTTGAACGGTCAGTCGGAGCGGCTAAACCAGGAGATGGAGACGGCACTGCGGTGTATGGCCTCCAATCAGCCCGCCTCCTGGTCATCACAGCTTTTGTGGATGGAATACGCTCACAACACCCTGGTCAGTTCTGCCACCGGGCTCTCACCATTCCAGTGTGCGTACGGCTTCCAGCCTCCCCTGTTTCCTGACCAAGACAAAGAGACTGCTTACCCGTCAGTAGAGAATTTCATCCGCCGCTGTAAGCGCACCTGGTCCCGAGCTCGGTCTGCACTCCTGCGGACCGCTGCTCGCTACGCCTCCTCGGCCAACCGTCGCCGCTCCCAGGCTCCTCCGTACCGGGTCGGACAAAAAGTTTGGCTGTCCACCAAGGACCTTCCCCTGAGGGTGGAATCCCGCAAGCTGGCTCCTAAGTTTGTTGGTCCGTTTCCTGTGGAACAGGTCGTCAACCTGGTGGCGGTCCGCCTCAAACTGCCCCGCTCCATGCGCATCCATCCCACGTTCCACGTCTCCAAGGTCAAGCCGGCCAGGGAGTGTCCTCTGCAGCCCGCCTCTCGACCACCGCCGCCTCCCCGTCTCATTGATGGGGCTCCGGCTTACACGGTGCGTCGCTTGCTTCGCTCCCGTCGACGGGGTAGGGGTCTGCAGTATCTGGTGGACTGGGAGGGTTACGGCCCAGAGGAGCGGTCCTGGGTTCCTGCGCGGCAGATCTTGGATGACCAGTTGGTGAAGGAGTTCCACCGCCTGAATCCCGATCAGCCCTCCCCTGCGGTCCGGAGACGGTGTTCCTCCGCCTCTGTCCCGGCCCCTCCTTCTCCTGTTCCTGGGACGTCCGGGCTGGGTTCCTGCTCGGGGGCTTCGGCGTCGCGGCTGGTGGATGGCCCTCCCTCCGGTGATGACGACGCGGGTTCCGGCGTGTCGGAGGAATTCTGACCCTCCTCCTGGCCCCCTCCGCCCGCCCGGTTTCGGTGGCCCTGTGTTGGGACGTCATGGGCCGTCCCTTGAGAGGGGGGGTTCTGTCATGGACCTGCTGTTTCTCCTCCTTACCTGCTGCCAGTACTTTTTCACTCACCCTCCCTCTGCTCTGCTCTACCTGATAACCACGCCCACTGCTGCAGCCTGCTCTCCCCTCAGCTGCAGCTCATCTCCTATCAGTGCAGTATTTAAGACACTCCAGTTCACTCACTCATTGCCAGATTGTTCCTCTGCACTATGCATGTCTTTCCAGCGTTTCTCTATCAGATCTCCCGTTGCCGACTCTGCCTGTTCCTGACCTGCTCTCCTCGCCTGACTCCCCGTGAACCTACCTGCTCTTTGTCCTCGACCACGTGTTCAGTTTCGGCGTTCCAGAAATCTGACAGCTCTACTGGTAAAGACTCCTTCGCTCGGCTAAGACGCTCCTTCTGCCTGATCCCTGTCGGTGCTGTTACATCCGCGGACGGACTTCCTGGTTACCGAACCCCTGCCTGTCCCAGACCATCCCTCTGCTCGATCCCAGTCGGCGTTCCAGCACGTGGAGACGGCTCGTGGAGCTACGGGGTTTCCTCCTCGCCAGCCACTGTGGGTACAAGCTTTGTTTCTTCGCTTCGTGTGATACCCAGAGACTTTGCTAGGGCTTCCTGCCCGAAGAACGAACTCTTTGCCTGTAAGCTGAGCATTAACTGTTGGTTTAAATAAAAGTTATTACCAACTGAACGAGCGTGTTGGCGTACTGCAACTGGGTCCTACAACCACCCGTTACAGTGAGGCTACTTGATGGCGCAGATCCTTGTCGAATTTTTCTCTGGATCGTAGCCTTTCGTGGAGTATGGGTCTTTGAGGGACGGGAACACTGTCACTATCCCAAGAGCATACTCCTCTCGAACATCTTTGGTGGGGAGGTTCCTGAAAAAAGAGAGTAAAGTATTATTTATGTAATGGCTAAGCAGTGAATTGTTTTTCTTTTTTTTTTTTCTTGAATGAGCGAACACAAATAGGACCCATTTACCCGTGTTTATCAATCATGTGGGCCACTATTATATTGACCATTTTTCTTCTGGTAGCATCTGTTAGAGTTTGCGTTGTGTGATATTCTTCGAGGACCTCTTCACCACCTGATCTGGTGCCAAGTACAGCTTCGATCAACTTAAGGGGAGAAAAAGAAGACACTAACTGTGAAACAGCACAAGAACAAATGTCAACATTTTAAGAAATCTGTGAGAACTGAGTTTTGTTGCAACCTTTTTAGCAGATGCTGCATTAACTGTGCCCTCAACTCTTGGTCTCTTCCTAGGAACCTCATCTAGAAGTAAAGTTGATGCACTTGCACTTGAATTGAAGCTTGAGTCAGACCACTCAGATGGAGATGAAAGGGAGGAAGTAGAAAACACTAGAAGGAAAAAAACAACAACTTTGTTCTGAGAGAAAGAAAAAGTGATGTGGCTGAGGGTTTGTATAGTTACTACATTGTAAAAGTTAAATAAATTAAAGTAATTACATTAATTCTGGTTTTTTATTTACATGTTGGAAATTTAAAAAAATCCACCGTATACTCCAGATTTATTAATCTGTATAATGACACATCTGTGAAAAAAATGACACTGGATTGCCACGTCATTGATCCCTTACCATCTTCTGAGAACACCGTTAGAACAACACTGCCTTGGCTGACAAGGTCACTGAAAATTTCTCCATCAACTTCTGTCCCTGTTGCATCTTTGTAAACTACTTTTGCATCGGGTGGCAGGCAAAATCTCTCAATGACTGGATGGGGGGAAAAAAAAGACTTTCAATACAGATTTACACAAAAAGATTTTGCACAATGTTTGGGTTACATCATCTGATAGGTGAGTAATTACACTAATGTTAAGACCCATAATGGAATGAAATTGTGTTTTCATTTCTGCAAAACTTTAAACAGACTTGGATAAAATCCCCTACACAAAATTCATTCCCTCTTCTTTCCAAATTTTAACAACAAACCTTTTTCATGGAACTTCATGAAGTCGAAGTGTCCATCGATATCTTCCAACTTAACATATTTCTGCTGTTCGCAGTACCTCTTTTGACACAGATGCAGTGAATACAAGAACATACATCAGCTGGAGAGATCGTATGAGTGAACATCTAACGTTTAGGTGAGCCTTCCATAAAAGAGCAGGAAATAATCTGAAAGAAAGCATGATATTATAATTAGTGACCAGAATATGTATTTACCTCTGCCATGTAGTGTACTGATTAAGTAAAGCGAGGTTGCTTCATAAAATGCAACTTTACTTGAGTATCTTTACCAAACTAACCAGTAGCTGTCATTACTTGTACAGGGTCTCTGCACATTTCTGATAACCAAATATAATGCTTTTTAAGGCCATTTTAAGACCTGTGAGAATAAAAAATAAGACCACTACCGCAGGAAAAAATATGTAAAAAAGCACACTCTAGGTTGTTAAGTTCAAAGCACATTTATTTTTAAATCAGTGCATGGTGTCGGGTAATCGTCTGTGAGTTAGTAACTGAATTACTCTATAATAAAGGTAACTAGTTACCAGGGAAAGTAACTATTTCCGTTATTTTAAAAAGAAGTTGTTATATGTCAAAGAATTTGAAATTTTCTGAGCAGCATTCTAGTCAGTTGAATAGAGAAGAACAGACAGGTACTTGTATTATAGAACCTTGGAATATTTATTGCACCTCAGCAGGCAGCAACAGATTTATCCTACACTTCAAGTGCACTTGTAACAAAAGTAAACAGTAAACAATATAATAAAATAACAATCAACAGTAAACAATATAAAGTGAGTTTAACTAATAAATTAAATCAGATTGCTCTGCCATCATATCGTTGCATCTCTGTTTTGTGTGTATGTGTGCCTCACGCGCTGTTCCCGTCTGTGTGTGAAAACACCGGCTCTGATTGGCTTACCATGACACATGACTCTACCCCTTAGCCAATCAAAATCACTTCTATCGCATCTAGCCAGGGGGTGCGTTCAGGTGGAGCAAACACAGAAACGTTGGCAAGTGTTTGGAAAGCGTTGTGGACAAATAGCCTAGAGTCATAAAAAGCAGCGCGCCATTCTCGAACCTGAACGCACCCCAAGTCTTGGATGACAAATAAACAGCAGAGCAGGCTAGCTACGGCTGGTAGTTTCTTCAATTTATTCATAGTAACGCACCGCATTTGACTGTCAGTAACGGTAACGGCGTGCAACGGCGGAAAAAATAGTTAGATTACCCCGTTACTGAAAAAATAACGCCGTTATTTTTAACACTGCCCCCTAAATGTTGTGTGATGCCTGTGAGCGGTTTGGGGAAACATTCTACTTTAAATAAATAACGTTACCGCGAAAAAAAAACCCAGACATATCTTTTTTTCATTAACTGTACCCAGATGAAATTTAATGCCTCCCATGTGAAATTTAATGCCACACTTCGAAAAATAACGAAATATAATGCTTTATAATACCTTAAAAACCATATATTGTATGTCAGACTTTTTAAGACTTTTTAAAGATCCGCGGAGACCCTGTTGTAAATCCAAAAGAACACATAATAATGAACTTTAACTTATTGCAAAGTGCGTTAGCTAAAGTCTGTTAGCTAAAATTACAACAACAACACTATAGCTAAACGCATTAGCTGTTCAGTTACTGAACTTCGGTACCAGCGACAAAAAAAGCTTGGGAAAGTAGCATGAATCTCGCTTCCCTTATTTAATATTATTGTTCTCATAAGTTTGATTTATTCTACTTACCATCAGTGTAAAAATGCTGTCCCTCCAACACGTCCAAACCAGCAGCAGCAGCACCATAGACTGAAGCACATGGATATGCGTGGTATGGTAGTAGACGCACTGGGTTTACCTGGCCTGAAGTCCAGGGGCCTTAACTCTGTAGAGATGTAAAGAGGAGAATAATTACATCTCTACAGAGTTAATTTCCCTGGGCTTGGATAACTCTGTTAACTAACTCCAACACTGAACATCATTTGAATCAGAATGTGTTAAAATAACACTTTGAGAGTAGAAATCAACTCTGACATGTTTAACCCTGAAATTTCAACACTCCAATTTTTGCTGTGTACATTCAATAAAGATACTGGTCTATATGAACCACATTTTGTGAGGTCTTTACCCTCTTTTGGAAGAACACTGATAATTGAATCGTTCCATGTCAAGGGCCAAAGTCCTTTTTGCAATATGAAATTAAATAATCTACATAACACTGGGATTAATATTTCTTTAAATGTTTTATAAAATTCGTTTGTGTATCCGTCGCTTCCTGGACTTTTGTCTGACTTACTATTTTGTATAACAGCCAAAACTTCTTGTTCAGTCACTGATTTAATGAGTTTTTCATTCTGTTCAAAGGTCACCTGTTTTAAATTAAGTGTTTCTAGATAGGGTCTGCTTTCATTATCTCTATTTCCTGTTTCTTCGTAAAGATTTTTGTAAAATTCACTAAAACATTTGAGAATTTCATTTTTTGTTGTATAATGGTTGAAATCACACCCTTCAGTTTTAGAGACAATTGCCTGCTGTTTTTGTTTCTTCAGTTTGCATGCTAACATTTTTAATGCTTTAGGGCTGTTATCATAGAATTTTTGCCTGGTAAATGCAAGAGATTTCTCAATTTCTTCTGTCATCTTTTCATTTAATTAATTTTGCTTTTCCTTTAGTTTTTCCTTAACTTGATCACTTTTTGTCTGTTCATGTTCCCATTGTAATTGTTCTATTTTGCTTTTTATTTCATTGCATGTACCTGCGTTTTTTCCAGGAAGCAAAGGATATTATTTCACCGCGAATAGTCACTTTTGCGGCTTCCCACAGAGTGACCGGGGTTATGTCATCTTTGTCATTATTTTGAAAATAAGTTTCTATTGTTTGTTTGATTTTGTTTTTAAAATTTTCATCTTGAAATAATGAATTATTCAGTCTCCATAGTGTTCTTCCTTTTTCATTTTCTAATAATACTGTTAAAGTGACTGGAGCATGGTCTCCCAGTGATATAGGTCTTATTTCACATTTTTTAATACTTGCAATGTCTTCCTTAAACATAAAAAAATAATCCAACCGTGAATATATTTTGTGTGCTTCCGAGTAAAATGTATATTTTCTTTTGTAAGGGTTCAAATGTCTCCATACATCAAATAATCCTAATTCTTTCTCTATCCTTTTTAATAATACTGCAGTTTTTTCAGCTTTGTGTTTTCCCTTACTCTGGGTGTCTTTTGCTGACATTGCCATATTGAAATCCCCTCCCATAATTGAAATTCCCTTTGCCTCAGTAGTTAATAGCAACACCATACTCTCCATAAACTCTACATTTTGTCCAGGTGGATTATAAATATTCAAGAAAGACATTGTTGTACCCTATATCTTTCCCACAACAAACACATATCTTCCCTCTTTGTCTTTTGAGAATTTTTCTAATTCGAAAGGGATTCTTTTCGCTATTATAATGGCTACACCTCTTCTGGCTGTGCTAAATGAAGATGCAAATACATGGGCTGATGCCAGTTTACCAAGTTTCTCATGCTCTAATTTGTTTAGATGGGTTTCCTGCATAAATATTATATCACCTTCTTTTTTCAAACTTTGCATAATCCTTTTCCTTTTGATACAATTATTAAGGCCATTTATGTTTTGTGATACAATTTTTAGCTGTCTCATTTAACTTGTATTTTCCCTTTTCTATTAAGCAGAAACAAATACTCAATAATCAGCAAAAGAAAACAAAATTTGACTTCCTCCACAAAAAAAAAAAAAACAGAAAACAAAAATACAAAAAAGATCTCCATATGGTCCATCATTCTCAATGATGGTTGTGGATTTTCATGCATTAGTTTATGCATTCCCTTTATTCGACTTTACCATTAGACTAAAAGGGGGACGGTAAAATAAATAAATAAATAAATAAAAATTGAGGGGCGGGGGAGGGGGGGGGATTAATAAAAGGGGAAAAAAGAAAAGAAAGAGAGAGAAAAAAGCAGTGAACTAAATAAGTATTTATCTATTCATTTTCATTTAGTAATTGCTTTCATACAGTACGTCCCCTCTACATTGTGTATGTCCACTTTAAATAATCCTCTAAACTTAATCGCCCCCACCAATTCATATGCGTTTTTACCATGAATAAAAATAAATCAGTTTTCCCACTCCCCCTCAGTTCATCTCATTTGTCCATACCTCTTATTTTCTTTCCACTTTTCTTCCCTACATTATGAGTTAAGTTTTTGCTCCGTTTTTCCCCCTGTTCCTTCCAAGGCATCGAAACTGATGCATCCACTCTCCGGGCTCCACTGTTGAGGCACATGGGGTAGGAGACCATAGTCCATAGGCCTGCTCTGCGTCTTGGGGAGTATTGAAAATCTTCGGGCCATGTTCATCCATCACGTACAACTTTGCTGGATATCAGACATGCGATTTTAAGCCCTTCTCCTTCAGATGGTTTCGGATGCGCATGTAGCTTTTCCTCTGCGCCTGTAGCTTTGGTGTGAAGTCCTGGTCCAAGTAGATTCGCTCTCCACGGTAGAGGACTTCTTTCCTACCCCATGCCACTCTCAGCACCTGTTGTTTTGCCTCCCAGGTAGTAAAGCGAGCGATGATACTGCGGGGTTTATCCCGTGCGTCTTGCCTTCTCGCTGGAGCAGAGCGGTGCGCTGCCACGATGGTTAAATCACCTTTTGGGATCTGAAGCGTCTCATGCAGCAGCGCTTGCACAAAGTGTATCATGTTGGTGGGGTCTTTGTCTTCTTTCACATTATAGAGGCGGATATTCATTTGCCTTGATTTATTCTCCAAATACTCCACTCGCCTTTCCATCTCGGTTGCATTTTGAGTGAGTGTTTTTATCACTTCCACCAGGATCATGTCTCCTTCTTCGATGCAGTTCACTCTTTCCTCTGCAGCGGTGACACGTGCGTCCATGGTATTCATTTTGGCCGCAAATTGCCCCATTTCCTTCCTTATTTCAGCCATTTCATTTTTTGTTTCTTCTCGAAATACCTTAAATTCTCTGCGGAAGTTGCGTAGCTCATTAACGATTTCAGCCGCAGCCTCTTTGAACATTTCTTTACACCACTGCTCGTCCATGTTTGCTGTGGTTCCCTCTTTCTTCTTTCTCTTATTTTCAATTTTCACTGTTTCTGACACTTTTCCGGAGCGTAGATGCATTCCTTGTCACATTTAAACATAAGTCTCTTTCATGGTTTTGTCTTAAACCATAGTTTTTATTTTCAGTTTAGGGCTCGAGACGAGCTGCACTCATGCGGTCATGCTTTTCGTCACCGGAAAGGTTGTTTTTTTAAGAGAGAGTGCTCTGTTCTTTATTTTTAAGGAAGATTGTTGTGTCATCATCAAGCTGACTTATAATTAATTTGTGGTTGTTTATGTCTAATCCTTTAATGTTTGAATTTACAACAGATATAGCCAGTAATTCTGTGGCGACAATAAACAAAAGAGGTGAAATGCTGCATCCTTGCCTAATGCCTCTTTCTACCCTGAATCTGGAACATGTGCCTTTGGAAAGGGAAACACAGCTGTTGATATCAGTATATAACATGGCAACCATGTCAAGAAATGTGTCACCAAACCCAAAATGTTTAAATGTATTTATGATAAAAGCATGTTCAATTGAGTCAAATGCTTTGTGGAAATCCAGAAACAACATGAAACCATCATTTTCAATTAAGTAATTATAGTCAATAAGATCCAGAACCAGGCAGATATTATTATGAATTTATCTTTTTTTAAGAAATCCTGATTGTGATGAACTAATTATCTTAGAGATGCCAATTTTTAATCTAGTTGCCAAGACTTTTGTAAAGATCTTGTAGTCTGTGTTTAAAAGAGTTATAGGTCTTAGGTTGCTGAGAATTTTCTTATCTTTTCCAGGATTGGGATCAATTTTATTACACCTTGTTTCATTGTTTCCGTTAGTTCTTTTTGATTAATACATTCGATTAAAGCTTGGAACAACAGGAGTTTTATATCTTCCCAAAAATATTTGTAGAAATTTGCTGTTAAATCATTAGGCCCTGGTGAGCGATCAGATGCCATGTTTTTAACTGCACAATCAAATTCTGCAATTATTAACTCTTCGTCACAAGCATTTTTAAAATCATCATCAATTATCGGAATCAAGTTACTGATTTTGTCAAAGAAGGCTGTGACATTTTGTTCTGAATATGAAGATTTATATAGGTTACTGTAGAAGTCAAAGACTTTTTTTTTTATACGGTTGGGATCTGTGCATTCTTCCCCATTAATTGAGAGACTACATATTGAGTTAAATTCTTGTCTACGTTTTTCTAAGTTGCAAACGTAAGCTGTATTTTTTTCTCCTTCCTCAATCCACCTGGCTCTGGACCTCACATATGCACCCTTGGCTTTATTCAAATACATCACATCCGGTCTAGATTGCAGGTTATTAATTCTTTCTCTTTCTTCCTCAGACCAATTCAACTTCCTATAAATATCCATGAGTTCTTTAACTACATTTGTTTCTTCTGCTCTTCTTTCCTTTACCATCTTTTTACCAAATGCTATTGAGTATTTTCTAACACTAAATTTGAGAAATTCCCATTTTGATATCGGTGTACTTATTGTGTTGTCCTTTTTAATATCCAAAATTAATTATTTTATAGAGTTACAGTATTCCACATTCTTTAATAATTGAGAGTTAAATTTCCAATAATCTTTAAAATGAGTGTTTTTATCCCTTTTTTTAGTTTTAAATTAATGGTACAATGATCACTCAAGGGAGAATTAGAGATCGTTGTTTCCGCAACATGTTCTGAGATTGATCTTGATATCAACCAATAATCAATACGTGATCTGATTTGGCCATTAGGTTTGTACCAAGTAAATTGTTTAACATCTTTGTTCAAAGATCTCCAGATATCAAGTAATTTGTTGTTGTTAATAAAATTTTCCATTAGTGGGTTTCTGTATTCCCTTGAGATTCTTGAAGGCCATCGATCCATCCACTCATCAGGAGTTAAGTTGAAATCACCACCTATCACCATATAATCGGTGGGAAATTTTACCTGTAGTTCTTTTATAACCAAAGAAATTTGATGTAACATGCTCCTATTTTTTTGATCATTGTTATAACCATAAACATTGATCAAAATAATAACAATGTTATCCATATCCAAAGCAAAAGCAACCCAGTGTCCATCTTTATCTGCCTTATTACATAAAATCTTACCAGGACATCTATTGAAACAGATGGCAACTCCAGCCGAACGATTTGTCCCATGACTGAAAAGGACTTTGTCCCCCCATTGCTGTGACCAAAACCTAACATCAGATTCATCAGAATGGGTTTCTTGAAGAGAGGTGCAATGTGCTTGTTGTCCCTTGCAAAACAGAAAAACAGCTTTGCGCTTAACTGAGTCTTTAAGGCCCCTTGTGTTAAAAGAAAGAAAAGAAATGTCAGTTTTTAACTGGAACATAGAACACATAGAACACAGTTAAATCAGTCAGAACTGAAGTGAAGTGAAGAGAAGTGGAAAATAAGAAAAGCCCACAAAAACAACTTAAGGCCATGTCCCTTCAATATCAAAATATTATCTTTAACTTAACCATCCAACTTTTTTCTCTTTTTTTTTTTATCAGGAAAGATTAAAAACCTGTTTAATGCTTATTTATTCATTGGTTTGGACTACCAGTATACTTCAAGTGATTATACTAGGTGATTCTGTGTCCATCGATGTAACCAGCCCCTCCCCTGTAGTAAGCACGTTTACCAGTTGCCCGTGCTTGTTGTATCTTCGGCCACAGTGCCATCCGAGCCTCCCTGTCAGCCTTGCAGAGATCTTCACTAAAGCCGATCCCAAGATCTTTGCAGGTGGAGGAATCTTTGGTCATCTTCCAGATCGCATCCCGGTGTATTCTCTGTAAACTGGACGATGACCTGCCTGGTCTTGTTATCCTCACGTCTGCCGAGCCGATGAGCGGAGTCCACAATGTAGTTAATGTTGGGAGCCCAGGTGGGGGAAATCTTTATCAGCAGGTCAGCCACCACTTCTCGTGTGTTTTCTCCTTCTTTCTCCTTTATCCCTCGGATTCTCAGATTCCACCGGCGCTCGTATCGTTCCATCTCCAAGACCCTGTCCATTAGCTCAGCATTGTCTTTTTTAATCGCTGACATCTCCCGGTCCGTGTCTTGTAACTGGGATTTACAGTCCTTTATTTCCGCCGCGTTAAACTCAACAGCTTTAGCCATGCTGGCTAGCATAACTGAATTCTGTTGTATTTGGGCACTGAGACTATCCACTTTATCAATGAGTTGTTTTATTGCTTCCAGGATGACTTTCATACCTTCATCAGTAGACGAATCTTTCATTTTGGCGGGCGGTCGGTTTTTTGTTGGAGAGAATGGGTCTTTTCTTTTTAGGCTCTCGGTCGCTATTTCCATCTTAGCCGCGTAGTTATGATGAGTAGCAGCCGTATTCCCACAGGCTGGAATGATAGGTTTCATGACTCAATTCTTGGCAATATTGAATGACGAGACAAAATAAAAATGTTCAAGAGTCAGGAAAAGGTAGTTAGACGGTGAAGTTATTAAAATCTGGGACAAACAGACAGCTCTCAAAAGTTATGCTGCATCCGGTCCACCATCTTGCCCTCCATCGGATTATAAGACGGCCCATAGAGCATGTGTGGAAGTGATTAACGACAGCTGAACGCAGCCGAGTGTACCCGAGCACTGACTTCGACTCACTGGCTCGCTCACTCAGATGACCCGAGTGCTCGAAGCGAACGGCGCCGGTGCACGAGCATTCCTCTCGTAGTAGCTTAGCTTATTAGCAACAGCAGCTAATCGGCGGTATAACGACAGCGCTGTCGGTTTTAATATTTACGTGATTATCAAATAATGGTATATTTATCTCTCTCTCTCTCTCTCTCTCTACACACACACACATATACATACAACTCATCAGGGAATCATACCATAATCACGACCCGAGAAATCAAATTAACAGAATCAGAAAGTGTTGTGCCCATAAAAATGTAATAAAAGGTGCTGCTTGTAATATTGCCCCGTGTTTTATCACACAGCTCAACTTCTAAAAATACTATGTTCACTACCTTTCAGTAACTGTCACTAGTGCTCCGCGCTGCTCACTGATAACCGGTAGTTTGAATACAGACCGTAGACTGTGTATACGGTCTCTGACACAGACACGGTAAGACGTCCATATTACAGCTTTACAGCCATGGATGTAATGTAAAATGGTAAAAATTATGAATTGTGATTAAAAACTGATGAATTACTGCAAAAATATCCATTACTACGGCCGGTACGAAGCCTGTGCTGTCAGAAACTCTTAGAGTTACATGCGCGTTCACGCGGTAGAGTCCCGCGGGTCTGATGCGTGTTCATTTTATGTCTGGAGAAATGTCCGAATTCCAAATCTTGATTCGGAAAATAACGCATTTTACGTCTTTAGGACTTAATTTTTTTAATAATGGCTATAAAAAAATGCGTTCTGAAAAGTCAACATGTCTCAAAAAAAAATTTTCCAGTGATTTAAGGAGGTCTCTTTCCCAATGTTAACAAATGGAGAAAAGTCTTTCTGGGCCAGTGTACATCACATGACGCTGTAGTTCCACTTTTGGCCACTATGTAAATTTTGCTTCAGAGGGTGGCGCACTTCCTGGGGGCTTGATGGATTGGATGTATGCTGTCGGCCATCTTAATTGGAAGGTACTCTTGTTTAGTTTAGGTGACGTAGCCTACGTAACCTAACGGTCACAGTGCGTGCTTTTTTTTTTCTTTTTTTTTTTCGGAACAGTGGCTACAGCAGCACAGAGCACTGAGAGCAGCAGCCAAGAGCAGCAGCAGTCCAGCAGTGCGCTTTGGACTCTGGTGAGTGGCATATCTGTCTCTGTACAATAATTGTATTAAACCAGTACTATTTAAGTACTGTGATGAACAATTTCGAATGCAAAAATGCAAGCTGAATTACCGCAGCAGCCATGTGACCAGGTAAAGACTGTGTTGTTGTTGTTAGCAACCTAGCATGCTATCTGATGTTAGCGGCTCTGTGCTGTGGCCCCGCTCCGCAGCCAGCTTGGAGGTGTGGATGCCCGCTGAGCTGCTTGCTGCACAGCCCAAGGTGCAGAGCGGAAGAGCCGTTGGAACAGAGACCCAGCTGGGGGGGGGCATTACATAGAAACATTTTGTGATTTTTAACACATAATAAATGAGGCATTCTGGTGTGCTGTGAGGGGAAAATAGAGGGAAAAGACAACATTGCTTCAGATAATATATGTGTACAGGGCTCTCAAGTTTTGAACTGAGTTCAGAGTGAGATTTTTGCGGTGACAGCAGAGGTTTCTTTGGGGTGGGTATGGGGCTCTTATCTGATAATGGCACATAAATTCGTACAAATATGCAGGTGTATGTGTGTGTGTATTTGGAGGAACTCGGGAGAGGAAAAGCAGCAATGTGATAACAACTTAGGATTTTAATTTTAATTTTAATTAGCCTGCTTGCTCTGCCTGAAAAGGAAAAAACCTGACGATCAGCCGATTCAATATGTGTAATATAGTGGGGCTGTTAAGCTCTTAAAATATGGACAATCGTGCTTTTTGTGAAAAAAGGAATGAAACTTTCAGAGTTTGTTCTTCAGGACATAGGCTTCAATTTAAGATGTGGAGGCATTCTCAGTTTGACCTCTGAGGTCAGCTAGCTTGATTTTTATCATTTTGAACATCTTTTTATCTTTTATTAGTGCTGTCAATCAATTAAAAAATTTAATCTGATTAATCACAGTTTTTTACATTCCTTTAAATATTTGCTTTACTTTTATCATTACTGTGCACTATACAGCTATATTATTGTTAGTGTGTGTGCGCATGCACGTTTGTGTCGGGGCAGCCCTACTTAATTCTAAATGGTGTTTGAAGAGCATCATGTTCATAGCTCATACTGTCGACCAACTTTGTTTTACAGAGGCTCTCAAGAAGAACACATTGACGGCACAGGTGAACCAGCAGGAAACAGAGAGGGCACTGTCGAAGTGGTTCACTGGGGCAAGAGACAGAGGAGGAAGGACATCCAGACAGCCAGTGTCAAATTAAACAGTAGAAGCAGTGGTGGTGAGTGAGTGCAGTTTGTTTTAAGTACAGTTACCCTTTAAGATATTGCGTAGTTACAAGTAAAACTTCTTAAACAAACTGGTTGGTGATTAATAATTTATTTTTTCATTGGATGCTGGGACCAAGATGGCCTTATGTATTTAACCCAGTTGGGGCATACTTAACACCTATTATTACACAGCTCTATTGGATGCTGCGCTCTGATTTGTCAATTTATTAATCGAGAAAAGTTGAATTTTTATCGACATTATGTTTCAAATTAATTATTTTACTCACAAGCCGTGTAATAAGCGGGATAATGTGTAGTTTGTCGGTTGTTATGGAGAAATAAACCCCTTCAGGATGTATGAAACCCACCCTCCAACCCTGTCAGGGTTTATTTCTCCATAACCTCCGAACTATACATTTTCCCTTGTGTATAATCCTGCTTTAAACCCACATCAGGCAAGAATGCAACCAATGTAAAACCCGTAGACTATCCCACTTGCAACCCATGTTTCAGCTCATGTTGTCTCCATGTAGGACTCACATAGGACTAAAAGCTGGGACAAAAATGGGTCTTGCATATTGCCCAGTTGGAGCCCACTTAACAGCTAGTGTAATACTGCATTAAACCCACATGGACAGTTAGCATGGAACCTGTAGACAATCCCACCTGCAACCCATATTTCAGCCCATCCTCTCCAATGTAGGTCCCACATAGGACTTAAACCTGGGACCAAGATAGGTCTTGTCTGTTTTGCCCAGCTGGGGCCCACCTAAAACCTGGTGTAATCCTGCCTTAAACCCACATGGGCAATTGGCTTGGGGCCAACATGGAACCCGCAGACAATCCCACCTGCAACCCATATTTCAGCCCATACTGTTCCCACGTACGCCCCACATAGAACTTAAAGCTGGGACCAAGATGGGTATTGTCTGTTTTGCCAAGCTGGGGCCCACTTAAAACCTGGTGCAATCCTGCCTTAAACCCACATGGGCAATTGGCTTGGGGCCAACATAGAACCCGTGGACAATCCCATATGGGTGTGATCTGACAATCCTATATGGGGCCCATTATTTTGCCCACTTTGTACCCACATGGGCCCTACGTAAAAATGTTGGCTGGGAATCAGACCAGGGGTCCAACTTCATGTCGCAAATTTTTGCCCAAGTAGTGAAACAACTCGGTATCTCCCACTGCTGCTCAAGTGCATATCACCCGGAGAGTCAGGGAGCGATTGAGCGCTTCCATCAGACTCTAAAGTCTATGCTCTGCGTCTGCTGCCTCAAGTTTTCCAACGACTGGTACGAGTGGGTCCATCATCTCCTGTTAGCTGCTCATGAAGTGGTTTAGGAGTCGCTGAGTCTTAGTCCGGCCGAGCTTGTATGGTACGCATATGGTAAAGGGACGTCTCAAGCTCCTGCAGGAGACATGGCTGGGTGATAGTGAGCCGCAGAATCTGGTTGATTATATGTGCAGCTTTCATTTTAAGCTTCATTGTGCCTGTCAGATGGCTAAGCAGAACATGTCCATTGCCCAAGCGAAAATGAAATCCTGTTATGATGCAGATGTGAAAAATCGCAGTTTCAATCCTGCAAAGTCTTGGTTTTGTTGCCCATTCCCGGGCCTTACGTAGTCCAGGAGAGGGTGAATGACCCTGACTATGTTGATGCTACTTCAGAGCGGAGGCGGCGGAGTTGGCTTTGTCATGTTAACATGCTTAAGCCATATCTGGACAGGTACACTGTTCCACTGTCATCTGTCAAGGTGGGGAAAACTGTCCTGTCGCTGTCCAGTGCTGAACCCATCAACCAACTGTGGAGAAAGAGATGCTGGCCCTTATACTGGACCTTCGACATTTTGAAATTTATGTTGCCTCCGCGAGCTCTCCCACTGTTGTTTATACGGACCACAATCCGCTGGTGTTCATTCACCAGATGCGCAATTCCAATCAGAGACTGATGTGCTGGGCATTTTTTTTTTGCAGGCGTTCAATGTTGAGGTCAGACATGTTGAAGACGGGACAGTGTTCTGGCCGACACACTGTCTCATTGTTTATTGTGAATGTTTTTATTGTTCTCTCCCCTATATGAACTGACTAACAACAGAAGTACGTCAAGATGCGAGTTTCAAAAATGGCCGTAGAGCGAAAAAGGCCTTAGCTGACCATGTGGTTGGTTAGCCAAAGGAAGAGAGAAAAGTTGGGAACTTCAAGTTACTTCTCTGTGTGCTTCTGTTGAGAGCCAATTTTTGAGAGTATGTATGGATCTAATATGTGTATAAGGTACCTTAGTTAGTAGGTGTTTGGTTGCATGCAAGACCCTTTCTGTTTGAGGCATGCACAGACTAAATCCAAACTAACTGATAACCTAATAACAAAGAGATCACAACAACTCATTCAGTAACATTACATCAATACATGGTACACACGATATCATGAAAGAAAAAGTAAACAGTCCTGCTCAGCCTGTACTTATGCCCAGATGTTACTTGCCAAGAATTCTTTAGGTTGCTGGCTGAGGAAAAGTGGTTCCGGTTCAGTCCTTGCTGTGCAGCTCCAAGGATCCAGGAGGAGGGTGGCCGGTCCTGATGTCCTTAGAGAGATAGCAGTTAAGTGCTGTCTCAGTTCCGTTCTCCTTTTGGCTTCAGAAGTTAGCTGTGGCTCTCTAATGTCTGTAAAGTCTCTTGAGGCCTGGAGAGTACAGCTGAGACAAGGCTGCAGCTCCTGCTGAGAGCTTGTGTCGAAGTGGGGAAAGGACAGAGCAGGTTCTCCAGACCTGCAAACTTCCTTAGAGGAGGTTTAGGAGCGAGAAACTGAAGAATAGCAGATGCATCTCTTCTTGGCTTCATGACATCCTAGGGGGATCACCATGTTGAACCAATCATGTCTGGAGATGAGTCCATGGGAAGGGACTAACACTAAGGTCTATGTATGGCTCCAAGAGGATTTTTTGTCCATCCTGACATGTTCTATGCACTTCTAAATTTTCATCCCTCTACATGAAATAGTTTGCTGGGGCTGGCATTTAGGGGGCGCTACCGAGCTCATTTTTTGACACCTATACACGGCACCTATAAAATACAAAAATTTTCACCAGTCCCTATGAGCATGCCAAGTTTCATGAGATGTTTTTGAGTATGATAAAGCCCTCAAAAAAGCAATTCATTAGGTAGAAGAAAAATAATAATAATAATAAACAAAGCAATTACAATAGGGTCCTTGCACGGTTCGGTGCTCAGGCCCTGATAATAAGAAACGAACCAATTACAATATGGTCCTTGCACCATTTGTGCTCGGGCCCTAATAATAATCCTTACAATTACAATAGGGTCCTTGCATTGTTCGGTGCTCAGGCCCTAATAAACAGACCAATTTCAATAGGGTCCTCACACTGGTCAGTGCTTGGGCCCTAATAATAAAGGGAGCAATTTAAACAGGGTCATTGTACTGGTCAGTGCTTGGGCCCTAATAACTAGAAAATTAGTGGCCCCTCAGCCTGCCGCTGAGGGGCCACTAATGTGAGGAGGAGGAGGGGGGTTAGATTGATTAACTTAACTGACCCTTTAGACTGCCAATGATGGCAATCTAAAGGGTCAGTTAACCATTAATTATTAGTGAACAAGTGGACCAGGCATCGCTTAACACTGGAAAAGTCACGCACATACCAGGAGGTAAGTGTGTGTAAGTGTCCATTGCTATGGTAATTAATGGTCCAACTGCACTCCTCCTCTCTCCCCTCTCCTCTTAGATCAGCTCAAAGGAGACAGTTAAATTTGATGGAAATGAACCTGTCAAACTGGTCCATTATACAGCCATAGCTTTCACCAAATAGTCAAAATATTACAACAGGAATCTAAAGGAGGGCATAACAAACACAGCCATATCATTTTTTGTCTGAAAAAACATCTGCTACATTGCCCAAATTGCTGTGCAAAGAAAAGTTCTCAGTCTCTATTGGAGTAAATGGGGAATTTTTTGGGTCTCCCTTCCTTTTGAGGCCCCATGAGCCAGCTGTGTTAGGTTGTTAGCTTTCAAACCTGATTTAATCCAACCAACACAAGTTTTCCTACGTGCTGGTGTACAAATTGTGTATATTGACAGCTAGCTGTGGGAGTAGCTACAATTTATTCGGAAAATTTTGAGATTATTTTTCAACTTCTCTCTAATGAGAGTTCCGCCCTTAAGAAACCATTGTAAAATTTGAAAACGTCTGAAAAACATCACAATATTGTAACAGCGTATTTGTAAAAAACGTAAAAGTTGTCAAAATTTGCATTTACATCAACACAGTCCACGACCTTGTGAACCGTTTAAAGTTTGAATCATTTCTCTACGTCAACGTATGGCCATGTTCTATGGCCTCAAAGAGTCATGAGCTTGAGGTCTTTTTACGTAGATTTCCAGAGGCACCTCATTTACTTTGAATGGGAAATTTTCAGAAGTTTTTGGAGATTTTCGGGAAAACCACTTGGCGAAAGTCCTAGAAAAGTCATAGCACACCATTCCCGAATTTTCCGCACGTTTTGATGTATGTTTGGTTGCTGCGGGACAAGTAGTGGTTCAAAGTTTTGGCGGAAGATTAAGAATAAGAATAAGTTTAAGAATAAAAATAAGTATGACGAATAACAGATAGTGACAGCTGACTACGACGGCACCCGTTCGGTACTCGGGCCCAAATAATTCCAAGGATGACAAAAAGGTTGTCGCAGGCCCTAATAATTAAAGTAATGGAACCAAAGACAGTGCCACCCTGCTTGCTGGCAGTAAGGCACGATCAAGACACCATCAGGGGATCTCAGAATGGGTCAGCAAGGTCATTTCAGCAGAATCAACCGGTTTTGTTTTTTTGCTTCTTCCTCTCTTCCCCCCATTTTTTTCTTTGGATGATTTGTGTTTCCTAATCCTTTTTTGTGATCAATGTTTTATTATGATATTTTAGATACAACTGATTGTGTTGGTAAGGTTACATGTTCATAGGTCAGTATGCAATAAATAGACAAAGCATAGAAAAACAGCATCAACATTAAAGAAGAAAAATAACAACACAACTATTGCATTGTTCAGCCCATACACAGGCCAGGAGGTCAAAGAAAAAATAAACAATAAAACAATTAATAAATATAAATTTACAACCAACAACAACAACCCCGCCCTCTTTACACCACCCACCCCACCCCACCCCACCCTCCCAAGGAACCTATGGATATGAGGGGTGATTATATTAAGGATTTTATTGTACTGATTGCTTGGTTCCAGTATAAAATGTTATCTGTATTGGCCTGGTGCCTTATAGCAATCGCGTATTCCATGCTTGCGATATGTATAAAATCAAGAACCCATCTTTGGATGTTGACAGACTGTGGAGCATTCCATCTACAAGCTAATGTTTGTTTGGCAGCTGTGAGGCCAGCTAGCCAAAGGCATCTCTGTTTAACACACAGTTCTAAATTAGAGCTGTCATTAAGCAGTAACACCTCTGGAAAGTAAGAAATTGTTGTGGAGAGTATGTGTGATAGCAGCTCTGAGACGTGCTTCCACAACCCTGCAACCCCAGGACACATCCACACCATATGGAAAAAAGTACCCAGTGCATTCTGAGAGCATAGGGTACAGTTTGGAGATGGTAGAATGTTCATTTTGGGTAATGTACTACGAGTAAAATAAGTTCTGTGTATAAAATTGAAATGAAAAACTTGCTGATTAGGGTTCCTGGATGATAGTTGCATATTCTGCCAGATCAACTTCCAGTTTAGGTTAAGGCTATTTGAGGAGAGGTCTCCTTTCCACCATCTGTCAATAGACAGGGGTTTACAGGAGGCCCTACACAAGAAAGAATAAATTGTCAAAACCAACCGACAGGTGTTTAACAAAGCGGTTTGGAATGGGTGCATGGAAAGCGATGTGTTCCAAGGCACACCATAGGTGCACATTGCTGTACGGAGCTGAAGGTAGAAAAAGAAAGATGTAACTGGTAAGTGTTTTTGTATGTCTTTAAATGTTCCCAGACCCCCCTGACCATAGACCATAGATTTTTTAGTGTGTGCACCCCTTTACTGCTCCATTGTGGAAATGAGACAGGTTGGTTTCCCAGTAGGAGATTGCGGTTATAGAAAATAACCACAATCTTGCCGAGGTTGCCAAGGTGGTCAAGAAGCTCCTCGGTGACAGGGCCCCAGGGGTGGATGAGGTCCACCCAGAGTTCCTTAGGGCCCTTGATGTTGTAGGGCTGTTATGGTTGACACGACTCTGCAACATTGTGTGGACATCGGGGGCAGTGCCTCTGGACTGGCAGACCGAGGTGGTGGTCCCTCTTTTTGAGAAGGGGGACCGGAAGGTGTGTTCCAACTATAGGGGGATCACACTTCTCAGCCTCCCTGGTAAGGTCAATTCAGGGGTACTGGAGAGGAGGGTCCACTGGACAGAAGAAACCCAGATTCAGGAGGAGCAATGCGGTTTTCACCCTGGTCGTGGAACTGTGGACCAGCTATGAACCCTTGGCAGGATCCTTGAGGATGCATGGGAGTTTGCCCAGCCAGTCCACATGTGCTTTGTGGACTTGGCATTCGACTGTATCCCTCGGGGATTCCTGTGGAGGGTTCTCAGGGAACATGGGGTATCGGACCCCCGATATGGGCCGTCTGTTCCCTGTATGACCGGTGCCAGAGCTTGGTCTGTATCGCTGGTAGTAAGTCGGACTCGTTTCTGGTGAGGGTTGGGATCCGCCAAGGTTGCCCTTTGTCACTGATTTTGTTCATAATCTTTATGAACAGAATTTCTAGGCGCAGCCAGGGTGTTAAGGGGGTCCGGTACGGTGACCTCAGGATTGCGTCTCTGCTTTTTGCAGATGATGTGGTCCTGTTGGCTTCATCAGGCCGTGACCTCCAGCTCTCACTGGATCAGTTTCGCAGCCAAGAGAAAATCAGCACCTCCAGATGTGAGGCCATGGTTCTCAGCCAAGCCAGAAAAGGGTGGAGTGCCCTCTCCAGATTGGAGATGAGATCCTGCCCCAAGTGGAGGAGTTTAAGTACCTTGGGGTCTTGTTCATGAGTGAGGGAAGGATGGAGCGTGAGATCGACAGGCGGTTCGCAGCATCTGCAGTAATGCTGCTAAAACCGATCTGTTGTGGTGAAAAGGGAGCTGAGCCGAAAGGCAAAGCTCTTGATTTACCAATCAGTCTTTGTTCCTATCCTCACATATGGTCACAAGCTGTGGGTAGTGACTGAAAGAACAAGATTGCGGGTACAAGAAATGAGCTTCCTCCATAGGTTGGCTGGACTCTCCCTTAGAGATAGGGTGAGAAGTTCAGTCATCCGCATTGAGAAGAGCCAGATGAGGTGGCTTGGGCATCTAATGAGGATGCCCCCCGGACGCCTCCCTGGTGAGGCATTCAGGGCACGTCCCACCGGTAGGAGGCCCTGGGGAAGACCCAGGACATGCTGGAGAGACTGTGTCTCTCTGTCCTGGGAACACCTCGGGATCCCCCAGCAAGAGCTGGACGATGTGGCTAGGGAGAGGGAAGTCTGGGCTTCCCTGCTTCAGCGGTTCCCCCCGCGACCTGACTCCCGTTTATCGGAAGAAAATGGATGGATGGATGGATGGATGGATGGATGGATAAATTTGGAAATCAACGAGTGGGTTTTTTTCCAACAGTTTTTGGGTGGTGACAGATGTATCATTGAGCTGAGAAAATTAATTATTGGAAGAACATTCATTTTAATGCTAAATACACGAGAGTGAAACAACAATGGGATGCTCTCCCAACTATGTAGATCTGCTTCCACCTCTGACATAAGTGCTTTGTAATTATTTTTTATAACATTTATGACTGAAGGGTAGATTAGTACTCCTAGGCATCTGATCTTCTGAACAATGGGGATATTAAATGTCAACTGTGTTTCTGCGGTATTAAGTGGCAGTAGAGCTGATTTTCCCCAGTTAACTTTATATCCCGAAATCTGAAGTTATCAAAAATATTTCGGAGGTTGGGAAGAGACTGAGGAATATCCTTAATAAAAAGCAGTATATCATCAGCATATAGGGAAATAAAGTGCTTAGAATTATGAATGGAAATAGGATTATGTTTAAGTGATTGTCGGACGGCCTGGGCTACAGGTTCTAGAGAAAGAGCAAACAACACGGGGGAAAGAGGGCAGCCCTGGTGAGAACTACATGATAAAGAAAATATCTTAGAGAGAGTGTTTCCCGTCAAAACCATGGATGTGGAATTTGAATTAAGGGCTTGAATCATGGAAATAAATTCATTGCTAAAACCCATACGTTGAAGTACGGCCCATAAAAAATGCCACTCCAGGCGATCAAACGCCTTTGCAGCATTGAGAAAGAATAGCTGTCGAAGAATCACTGTTATTAGAAGACTCAATGATGTCAAGAAGGCGACACAGCGTCTGAGGCCAAGCGGTTCTTAATAAAAGCTGTTTGGTCCTCATGAATTAGAAAGTTCATGTAAGGTTCCAAGCGGGAGGCTAACACTTTGGCATATATTTTGATATCCGTGTTCAATAAAAATAAAGGTCGATAATTTGAACATTCCTGTGGGTCCTTGCCTTTTTTTAAAAGTAAAGAGATTATGGCTATGTTGCTGTTTTGAGAAAATAAGCCCTTTGAAATTGCAGAAAGGAACATATCCAGCACAAAGAGGTCCTAACTGTGACCAGAAGGTTAAATAAAATTCTGGAGGCAAACCATCTAGATCTGGTGATTTGCCTTTCTTCATTGATAAATTAGCTTTATATAGTTTGGATAAGGACACTGGGGCATCAAGGTTAGTACAATCCTCCTGGAAAAGCACCAGCAGCTGCAGTGGAGTTAAAAAATTGGAACAGGCTTGGTTATCAAAGTGTACTTCTGATGTATACAGGGAGGAATAAAATGTGCCAAAATACTCATTTATCTCTGCTTGATCTGTACATAATTTACCTGCGATGGATTTGATAAAAGTTATATTTGCTAGTCTTTCATAGGTTTTAAGTCTCATTGCCAGCTGGTGGCTTGGTTTTGCACCATTATAATTATATTATAATTATAATAATTCTGCCGTGTTCTATGTAAGAGGAGTCTGCTCTATGCATAAGTAGATAATTAAGATCCTTGTTGAGTACCTCCCTCTCAAGGACTAATCAGTGAAAATCAGGGCCATTCTGTTTTCTACTTCAGAGATGTCTTTTTGTAGTTTCTGAGTTTGCTGCAGTCTGGATTTGTTTAGATTGGATGCATATCCAACTACTTTGTCCCTAATGCATAGCTTCACTGCTTGCCACAGAATACCTGGATCTTCCACTGATGATTTGTGACTTGCTATAAACTCATGTAATCGGTCTTTCATTTCTTTTATAAAGGTTTCAGTCTATAATAGGGTAATAGTATTGAAATGCCACCGGGCAGCACGTTTGGGAGTAGAAACAATGGTTATTTTACCTGTCATGGCTCTGTGATCTGAGAGAGACATGGGGAGTAATTCAAAGCCTGAAATCTTGTCATGCAGCTGTGTAGAGACAAAAATATAATCAATATGTGAAAATGATCAGTGGTGTGAAGAAAAGCAAGTGAATTCTCCCACTTAGGGGTGTACAAAATGCCAGGAATCTACCGCTAAACAGTCTGCAGCCCATTTCCTTAAAGCATTAGAACCCAGATGTTGATCTCTTGATTCTGTGCTCCCGGCTCTGTCCAATGAGTTAAGCCAGACTGCATTAAGTGTTATGTTAGTTAAGTAGTTATATAATTCAGCATTGAAAACATTACGTGCATATACATATCCAATTTTTATTCCATTTATTAATGTTTTTATATATGCAACTCTCCCCTCAGAATCGCTACCAGATCCCAGATCCGTATAATTAATTGTGTGTTTGGCAAGAATCATTACACCCCTATTCTTTTTAATATTTGAAGAAGATGCAAAAACATGGTTAAGTCTGTGCTGCATTCTACTGACATCCTTTTCCAAAAAATGGGTTTCTTGAAGAAAAGCCACATCAACTTTTGTTTTTCTGCAGGAAATCCAAGATGCTTACTCGTTTCTGGGGAATCAAACAGTACTGCTATCCAGGCAAGCGCAGAAATGTTGCAAGACATATTTGATATTGATATATTTGAAACAAATATAATGCTGTCCCATAGGGTCCAATCCCATATTAACACCCAGTAGGCCCCCTGGCATCCCCTTGTTCCCTTGTTCCCTAACCCATACCCCTCTCCCCAAAGAAAAGGGGAAGCTACCCACCCAAAAACTATTTTGGAACAGGGGAAAACAAGACAACGTCAGCATCATCATATCGCGCCACTTCATGCAGAAGAGTCAGAGTCAAGAAGTTTGGACAATGTTCTTTCTTGTCTCATCTGAGTACTTCTCTGCCTCTGAGGGATCGTTGAAAAGAAGCTGCTCTGCGCTGCAGACCAGTTTGATGGTCGCCGGGTACAGCAAGAACACTTCGAAGCCCATGGCTTGAGCCCAGTTCATGAGTTGGTAGCAGGGACATCTCCGCTTCTCTGTACAGTCACTGTAGTCCGGTGCAAAACGAACAAAATGGCCAGATACTTCCACAGTTTCTTCTGAACTCATTCAGAATACGGTCTCTGTCAGTGAAGCATAGACATTTCACCAGTACAACTCTTGGCGTAACAGATGACTGTCGCAGTGGCCCAATGCGGTGAGCCAGCATGAGCTCCAATGGATTTTCATCCAACAGGGAAACGATTTGGGGAAGTTGGGCATCAGGTAATCTAGTGCATTTCCTCTTTCTTCACTCTCCTTTAAATAGATAAGGCGCAGATTGTCTCGTCTGCTTCTGTCCTCAGGAGCCACCAATTTATTTTCAAGTTGGTTGCGAATTTTGGTGTGTTGTGAATTCGTCTTCAGCGTTCTTGACCCGTACCTGTAGTGCTGTGGTATTTGTGCGATGGGTTTTAATATCTTCAGCATGTTTGGTTAGGGTCTCCTGTATGGTTCCCAGCTGACTTTCAAGGCGTTCAAATCTTTGTTTGGAACTCTTCTTAGCCTCGCTGAAAAACTTTTTTAGGGTGGCTTCCAGGTAGGCCACTGTGAGTTGGCATGCAGGACTCCTGTCTTCACCTAATTGTTGTTAATCTGCCTTTAGTTTTCGCGTTGCAAGTGCGAGGCATAAGCAGTATGTATTAAAGGAACAGAAGCAATGCCCCGTGACACCCCACATTAGAAGAGGGGTGAGGAAAAAGGGATAAATAAGGAAACAACTAAGAAATAATGAATTAAGTAAAGTGTGTAAATGTGTAAATGATAATTATGGTAATAGTGATATTACTATTATTGCTATTATTATGAATATCATTAATGATAATAATTAGACAGTAAAATAAGGTAAAATACAGAGGAAAAACACACAGAAAGGAAGAGGAAGATGAAGTATGCATGTATTGATATATTTACACATTACACACCCTTCATTGTTTACTTTCCACAATAAAAGACCAACTAAAATTACTCATAGCCCCCAGCCAGGGGCGAGACCCCCTGCAGCAGAACTGACGCCTCCCCCAGCCCGCAGACCCCCATCCACCCCTGCAGGGCCAGGGACAGAGGCAGTGGGAGATTTCACCCTGCCCCTGCCGACCCCCTGTCCAACATGGATGCAGGGTGTATGCATGTGCAGGTGTGTGTATATAGATGTAGGGGTTGTTATGAGACGTGTGAGTGACTACGGTGCAATTTTAAAATTGGGGGGAACGGCCAGGGCCTGGGCCCCCCACCGCTGGCAGACGGTAGAGTCTCCCAAAATGCCCCACCCGCCCCCCATGCCCTCAGTGTTTCCTGTGCAATTAAAATTAAGGGGCGGTGTAATGACCAAAGCAGGGAGGAGGGCCAGGCCGCCACAATGCAGCCCCACCCCCACCCACTGGCCCCACTGGTCCCGCCCCTCAAGGCCCTAGTGTCTTATTTTTTTTTTTTTTTTAATTGTATGTTTATTTGGAATGAACAAACAAGCTCAGCAATACATTGTTTAGAAAAAACTGAAGCAAGTGGCATTCCAGTTTTTTTGTTTTAGACCAGAATAAAAAGAGACATCCATCGTCCAGGCATCAAAGTTAAGAAAAGGAAAAACTCAAATTGTGGATCAGGTGTCAGTCCCCTCCAGAATCCACTCTCCTCATATTAATGTGATGCGGTAACATAAATAAGTGCACTAAGGTAGCACAGGTGGAGACAGCTTTCTCTCAAAGCCTGGATTGTTAGGGGTTAGGCTTAGCCTCTCCCTTTCCTTGTGTTTTCCTGTTGTTTCTTCCCCTCCCTATTGTGTCATGTTTGTCTCAGTCTGTCTGTGTTGCTGGGCGTGGACTTCTGGCTCTCTCCTCCTGCCTCTGTGTTGCTGGGCGTGGACTCTGGGTTCCCTCCTCCTGCCTGCCCATCTGATCTCCTGCAGCTGCTGGTTCTCCTCACCTGCACCTAATCTCCAATCAAGCCCTGCAGTGTATATAACCCTGGTTCAGACCTCCAGACTCCGCCAGATCGTTCAGTCTCTGTAGCGGTACAGACGTCTAGGCCTCCTTACCTATGATTATTTGGCTCATTTGTGGTTTTGTTCCTGAACAACCAGTTTACCTGTTTTTCCTCTGTGCCTCAGATCCTCCATGCCAGCTCCACCACTTTACAAGACTTGACCTGCCTCACCTCTGTCTTCAGCAGCCAATTTGGTTTCTCCACCTTCCACTCCACCGCCTGCCCTGCTCCACCGAATCCAACCTCCTCAGCCTGTCCACTCCAGCCAAGCCTTCAACCAACTTTCCTTTTTTTTCCTAAAATAAACCGGCTAAACAGTTCAGTCTTCTGGTGTCTGCTTTTGGGTCCCAATTTTGAACTGCCTTAACATGGATTTACTAAAAGCCCAGGACAGATAGAGTCCATAGATAAGCACAAGTTCGCTTGTAGAAAGTTCTGGCATGATTTAAAGCGAGCAAGAACAGTTAGTGTAACATGTTAATATAACATAACAATGTACAAAAAACATGGGGGGGTATTCCTGCCTCCGCTGCCACATAATTAGTCGACAATAGCCAGTCACAAAAATAAACTAGGTAAGTTACAGAGCAATATTACCAGTGGGGTCAAATGAAGTCTGCTCTTATGGGGGTTATGAATGAGATCCAGTTTTTCCAGATTTGGAAAAATTTGTTATTTTGGAGTCTTATTTGGTAAGTTAGTTTTTGTTGTTTGCTTAAATATTTCCAAAGTAATTCCAAACCAGTCATCCAAAGTAGGTTGCGTCGGGGTTAACCATCTCCTTGTAATTGTTTTCTTGCTTGCTACCAAGAGTATTTGCAGCAGTTTTATTTCTCTTCTATGTTTCAGAAATGGAACATGCCCCAGGTATAGGATATCAAATTTCAAGGGAAATTGGGTGTTAAAAACTGCGTTTAACGACGCCTGGATATCCCTCCAGAATTTTTTTAACTTGGGACAATCCCAGAAGATATGATAGTGGTTAGCAGTGGCCGAGCCACATAGCCTCCAGCATTGCATAATTACCCCTTTATATCTTTCCTGGTGTGGTGTCTTAAAGTATCTGATAATATTCTTCCAGCAATGCTCTCTCCAGATCATGGAGCTAGATGTTGTTGACTGGAAGGACCAGATATTGCTCCCAGCCTCCTCAGAAATCTGGAGCCCTGATTCCCCTTCCCATTTGTCTTTGATATAGAGAGTGTTATTCCTGTTGGCATTGGAGAGGGCTGTGTACAGCTTGGAGATGGACTTGGAAGGGACAATGGTCCTGGCGTTTTTCAAAATGTGAAAGAATTCTGATTCCGTATCTGAGAAGCCAGTTAATTTACAATCATGATCGATATAGGAGCGTAATTGCAGATATCTATGGAATTCATTCCGTGTCAGGCCATGCTTGTTCTGCAGGGTCTCAAAACTGCACACAGTGTTCCTCTGAGTGAGTGAGATGAACGTTGAGAGACCATACATTGACCATAGTTTAAAGCTGGAGTCTTGTCTATTAGGAATAAAATCAGAGTCATAAGCAAACCATCTGAATATTCTCAGCATTTTATGTATCCCACAATTATTAATCACCTTCTGCCAGACTTGAAGAGTGTGGGACAACCAGGGGTTCCCCAATTCTTCCAGGTGACATGTTAGGCCCTTATCTGCAATTACAGCTTGGATAGGAAACTGGGTTGATAGTTTGAATTCTAACTCCTTCCATTTAGCTGAATATGTTTCATTACACCAATACAGGAGGGGGACAATTTGGGCAGCATACTAATAGTTTCTTAGGCAGGGGAGGCCCAGCCCTCCATTTTCCTTAGCGAGTTGAATGGTGGCATATTTAATCCTGGGTTTGCGACCCTGCCAGATAAATCTGGATATCCATTTGTCCCATTCCCTGAATTGATTTTCACTCACTTCGATAGGAAGGTTTCTGAAAAGGTAGAGTAGACGTGGTAAGATATTCGTCTTGATTGCACTTATCCTAGAACTAAGACTAAGGAAGGGGATCAAGTTCCATCTATGTAAATCTGTCTTTATACTTAGAGAAATTGGCACATAATTTGCCTGGAAAAGCCTCGAAATATCCCTGGTCAGATGTATCCCTAGATATTTTATTTTCTCATTGTCCCAGTTTACCTTAAATTTCTTACGTAAGGTTGAGGAGGCCGTATAGTTGAGGGTCATGACCTGAGTTTTTAAGATATTGATTTTATAGCCGGAGAGTTTACCGAAGTCATTCAAAGCAGACATTAATTCACTAAATGAATTCTCTGGATCACCCAGGCAGACCAGCACGTCGTCAGCGAACATTGCTGCCTTATGTTCAGCTCCTGACAGGGTGATACCCATCATTTTTTGATTTTGTCTTATTAATTGACCTAGTGTTTCTATGAATAGATTGAAAAGGAGAGGTGAAATTGCGCAGCCCTGTCTGCATCCACGATTCAAGAGAAAGGCCTCGGACAGATCACCATTGACCTTGATACGGGCTGAGGGTCTGTCGTATAGCGCCTGAATTATTCTAATAAATTTATTCTGGAATCCAAATTTCCCCAGTGTCTTGTATAAGAATGCCCATCTGACGGAGTCGAAGGCTTTCTCAGCATCCAAACTCCCTATAATTGCTTTTTTAATTTTTTATTTGTCCTAGGATGTGCAGTATTCTTCTGGTATTATCTGTCGTTTGCCTGTGGTGAGTAAAACCAGTCTGATCTAAATTAATGAGGTCTGGCAGCACCTTATCCAGTCTGCGAGCAAGGATAGAAGTAAACAGTTTATAATCTAAGTTGAGGACACTAATTGGTCGGTAATTCCCGCAATCTCGACTATCTTTCCCCTCCTTCGGGATAACTGAAATAGTGGCCTCCCTCCAAGAGGGCGGGATTTCTCCCTCCCGGAGGGTGTGGTTAAATGTCTTCAACAGTAGTGGGACTAGTTCTGTTCTTAAAATGCGATACCATTGAGAATTGTACCCATCTGGTCCTACTGCCTTTCCCAATTTTAATCTGGTGATAGCTGCATTAATTTCCTCTGTTGAGATCGGTTTAGTTAGGTTCTCATTTTCAACATCTGAGAGTGAAGGTAAGTCTAAATTGTTGAGAAAAGCATCAATGCGATCCTCCCCCGCGGCATCCGGTTGTGAGTATAAATCCCTATAAAAGATCTCAAAGCATTCCTGAATCCTTTCTAATTTGGTTTCCAAAATGTTAGTTTTGGGATTCTTAATTTTAAAAATTGTACTGTCCTCCTGTTGCTTCCGTAGTTTATACGCCAGGTATTTTGTTGATTTCCCTCCTATCTCATAATATGTTTGTCTTAGGAAGGTTAGATTCTTCTGAACCTCCTGTGTGTAAATATCATCGATTTCCCCCTGCAATTTTTTAATTTCCTGCTTTGCAGCAGGGTTTGGATTGTTAATATCTTCATGTTGCTTCAATTTTAACCTCATTTGTAGATCAGATAGTTTTTGTCCTTTGGATCTTTTTAGATGAGAAGTGACAGAAATTAATTTACCTCTCAGTACCGCTTTAAGCGTATCCCATAACATTATTGCTGATACCTCTCCTGTGTCGTTAATTTCTAAAAATTCTTTTATGTCTTCCTTTATTTTAGAGACTATGGCAGGGTCATTTAATATGTGTGAATTGAGTTTCCACAGAGTGGTTCGTTTTTTCCTCTCCACCTGCAGGGATAGAGAGATAGGATTGTGATCGGATAGGTCCCTCGTTAGTATACTGCAGTCTTTAATCCTAAATCTGTCCATGTTAAACATAAAGAAATAATCCAATCTGGCATAGACTTTAAATGAGCCAGAGTAGTGTGTGTAGTCTCTACTAGATGGGGAAAGCTCTCGCCATACGTCTATTATCCCCATTTCTGTCATGTAGGTGTTGACTTTCCTTATGAGTGGGATAGAATAATTAGTCGGGTTGGATGAGTCTAGTTTGGGATCAAGTCGAAAGTTAAAGTCCCCCCCACAGACAACTGTGCCCTGAGAATCCACCATTAAATCAAAAATATTCCTATAGAATAGCCAATCACTGCCTGGTGGGGCATATACATTTAAAATTGTAATGTCAGATCCCTCTATCCTTCCTGTTACTCTGATAAATCTGCCCTCCTCATCGCTGGTTTCTAAGAGATGTTCATAATTGAGTGAGCCAGAGATGAGTATAGCCACGCCCCTCTTGTGTTTAACTTTGTCAGAAGAGGAAAAGACATGTTTAAAACCCCTTCTCTTCAACCTCAAATGATCTGTTTGGTTCATGTGTGTCTCTTGGAGCAATGCGATCTGTGCGCCTACTTTCTTTAATTTAGATAAAATCTTATTCATCTTAATCTTATTCAGAACCCCATTAACATTAAAAGAAATTATTTTCACTGGCTCAATTTGCATGTAGTATTATTAGCTGACCGCACAACATATCCCTGGCAGCAACAGGCAGGTCCCCCCTAAAAAAACAACAAATAAAATAGACAAAAAACACACAGAACTGTATTGTGAAAACCTGAAACATAACAACTCCTAACCAAACTTCCAGCAGTGAGTCCTTACCACTGCTTCCCTTAGTCTTTGAAGGAATACCCCTATATATTCCCTGAGATAGGGGGCCTTCCACTGTGATGACACCCGCACTAAAGAGAAACCCCTCCCTTTTTAGCTCGACAATAAAAGCATTTTACAGCATCGTCCATATCTTAACATATTATTAGTTCTCGTCCCGTCTGTATACTTGCAGTCTCTCCTTGTATCCTGCAGCTCCTTGGCTCTGCCGCGGGCGCCGGCCGGCCACCCCCCGCCACGACGACCATCTCTGTAGTTTCTCCCTGGGAGTCGCAGGTGGTTTAATCACTTTCACTGGGAGGCCCCGGCTCTCCAGATCCGCCGTTGCCTCTTCCACAGTGTTGTAAATTTTCGCTCCTTCCTCGTAGAATACTTTGAGTCGGGCTGGGTAGAGGGTTCGGAACCGCAGGTTCTTTTCTTTCAGAATCCTCCGTGCCTCTGCATACTCCTTCCTCATAGCCATGATTTCAGGAGGGTAGTCGTGGTCGAGGTTTACCTTGTTATTATTCCACATAAAACCTCTCTTCTGCCATGCTAATCTCAGCACTTCTTCTTTGACAGTGAAACACAGAAACTTTACCAGGATCGATCTGGGCTGGGAGCCGTTTGGTGCGGGGGGTGATAATGCTCTGTGCGCCCTCTGGATTTGTAGTGTTGTTGACTCAGGGATGTTTAAGTTCTCACGCAGTAATTTCTCCACGAAGTGCATCATGGATTGTGATCCCGACTCCGCTCCCTCTGGTATCCCGTATAGCCTGAGCGTCTCCCTCCTCGAGTAGGCCTCCAGCGACGTCAGTTTAAGTTGGAGTTTCTCCTGTGTTGTTATCATCTCAGCTAATACCTCGTCTGTGCACTGGAGCATATCCTCATCCCCGGCGACCCTGGTTTCCACTATGTCTTGTAGTTGTTTTTTGGTATCTTTCCGGAATTCTTTTACTTCTTTCCCGACGCCTCTTAGCTCTTTCAGTATCCTCATCAGGTTGACCGCTTCATCGACCCTGAGCAGTCATAGCTGGGGGCGGGGGAAGCCCCCCGGCCAGCCCCGGGAGGGCTAGCGTTAGCTTCTTCTGCTAGCTGCATCTCGTCGTCTTCATCATGTGCGGAAGTTGACTTTTTCCCTCTCCTACTCTTTTTGGACGTCATCTGTGCCCCTTATCTCTCGCTGTCGTGCACTTAGCAGAGTAATTAATTCTCTTTGGGGCAGATTTAACTCACTCTTGTCGAGAGCTCTCTTGCTAAGTTGCCATCCCCTCTGAACCGGACGCCCTAGTGTCTTATGAGGTGAGATGTAATGGGATAGGGGGTCGACAAGGAGGTTATTCATTCTTAATAATGTCATGATTATTATGATTTACTCACTACTGTCATCTTTATCACTTTCAGAGGGACAAAAGGAGGCTGACTGGTTAGCATTAGTGATTGTAAGCTGACAGCACGGTGGATCAATGGACAAGCAGCAGCACCAGCAGCAGTTTATAGACACCACCATGGTTTGCTGCGCTGCATGGAGATGATCCAGTCTTGTAGAGAAAGGGGGTACATATGCACAATTTCTCCACTGACACGCAGATGAGGAAAATATTGTTGAGTAATGCCAGCAGAAGTAGTGTTACACCCACTACATATTACAACTACAAAAAATATGTGAAGTTATCATTTTTCAAAAACTACATTAAAACATTTTCCTCAGACAAAGATGACACAATTGGGAAGCCTTGTATATGGTTTAATAAAAGTAAGAAACAGGGAAAGGCTTGCAGAAAACAGGGAGCTAACACCCAGGATGAGGGTGCTGTCTTGCAGGGAGATTCCAGGCTCCATTGAATTCCCATGTAGCTCTTTTGCTGAAAGAGAAAAGGAGAAAAGGACAGGAGAGAGGGTTAGACATGCCTATATAGGCCTGGGTGGGAAACCACTTTGGGAGATGAGGTGTGTTTGTTCTCCAACTTCAGTTATGGAACTTAGTGAATTACTCGCATGGAAATTAGCTTTTGCTGTGCTAACCTTAGCATTTGTCTGTAGTGTTTCATATGAAAGGCCTACAAATATTGATCCTTTTTTAATAATTTATCAGACTTTGATCCTTTGTCAGCCTGCCCGTCCCTGTGTCCAAGCTTTTTCCTTTGTTTAAAAAGGTCTAGGCTACTTCATTGTTTTATGTCATCACACTACCATGAATATAAGAGACTGGTTTTAATACAAAGTGTAAACCACTGCATGTGAATGCATGAATTAGTCAGATCTGTGCTCCAGATGAGAGCCTTCATGAGGCTGTGTAATATTGCCCCCTACCGGATTTATATGTTAATGAACTGCATTAAACTAGAGCCTTCTGTGTTTTTATAACCAGCATGACCTTCTTATATTTTATAATGCTTAGTCATTGTTCTGAGATCACTTTGGTGAAAGTAATGCATAATTTGTGTAATGCATTACTCTCCACAGAGAGTAATATTGTACAGTAACTTATTTCATTCAAATCAAAGCTAACTACTAATATGCAGTATATAACATGTTCCAACAGTGCATATTATATATCCAGTAGAATTACTTCTATCATTAATATAAAATGAAGTATAACAGGCTATCATGTAAGCATGATTCCTTATTGCTGAAACTATTTGAGACATTACCTTCTTAAGTTTTCAGTTCCACAAAGGTCCACTCAGCACTGATCTGCAGCATCCTCCATCACATAGCAGTCCATCCATAGCTGTTCCTCCAGCACCCAGTACTCCATGTAGAAAGTTATCCATATACAATAAAAGATTACATATATAACATTAAATAAAATATATGTTTAGCAAGGTTAATAATAGGTTAATAATATAAGTTACTAGTGTAACAATTTCAGTGTTTAGAATAATTCCCCATTAAGTCTAGTATGTTTAATTTTTCTAAATGACTTACCCTGTGATCTCATTCAGGTCTTTCACCTTCCCTCTTTGTGCCATCAATGGAAAATCAGCTGAGCTGTAATATAACATAGGCAAACGGAGTCAACAGAATACAAAGCTAAAAACATTCACCCTTAAATTCTGTTTCTGTTTACAGTAATGTTTTTTTTAACATTCTGTTTAGATGTCTCAAATATGCACTTTTAATCAATAGCAATACAAATGTACCACAAGATAGCACACCGCTATTAAGCACCATGTTATATTTAACAAAGCTGACATGTAACTCACACTGACCTGAAAAATAAACACACAAGCTTTTTCCCCCTTTAACTCCCCAGTGTTAGATGAAATTAAGTCAAGTCAAAACAAGTCAGTTTTATTTATAGAGCCCATTATCACAAAACATGGTTTGCCTCAGAGGGCTTTACAGTGTACGACATCCCTCTGCCCTTAGACTCTCACATCACCCAAAGAAAAACTCTTGAAAAAGAACCCCTGTAATGGGGGAAAAAAAAGGAAGAAACCTCAGGAGGAGCGGTAGAGGATGATGAGGGATCCCTCTTCCAGGACGGACAGACGTGCAATAGATGTTGTAAATAACAAATGAAATACAATCATGGCAAAAAGGAAAGAGGAAGAGAGAGGGGAGGAGAGGGGGAGAGAGGGGGAGAGAGGCACAGCAATAATAGAAACAGATGCATGTCATCTTACAATAATGATAGGTGTGAAATTATTAATTGCATTCTATGATGATGTTGAGGGTGATGATAATAGTCTCATGCATATGTTGATAGGGAGGTGTTCAAAGGCAAGATCACAGCATCGGCGCAACCAGGACCAGACCACGATCAGGGCGAGCGGGGGGCACAGTATCAGTACAGCCACAGCACGAGCACAACCAAAGGCAGGGTCACAGCATCAGCACAGCTATCACCACGGTCAGGCACAGTCAAGGTTGCAGCCAGGATCCGGGAAAACTAGGAAACAAGGGAGCAGGAATGCTCCTGAGAGGCAACAGGATTAGTGTAGTGCAGTTCAACAGACCCAGGCTCCGTAATCGTGAGCCCCAGGTAGTGACAGTACCACATGGCTATCACAGATGTAAGACTAAGCTAAACTACTGAGGCTGAGCTAAGCTTGCAAACGGCAATGCAGTAAACAGACATGCATGATTTTGCGATGGTGGCATTCAAAGAAGGAAAAGGAGCTCAGCGTATCATAGGAAGTCCCCGGCAGGTCAAAGTTATGTCATTCTAAATATGGGCTGGTCCAGGCAACCTGAGCCAGCCCTAATTATAAGCTTTATCAAAGAGGAAGGTCTTAAGTCTCCCCTTAAAAGTTGAAACGGTGTCTGCCTCCCTGACCAAAACTGGAAGATGGTTCCATAGGAGAGGAGCATGGTAGCTGAAGGCTCTGGTTCCTATCCTACTTTTGGAAACTTTGGGAACCACAAGTAAACCTGCATTTTCAGAGCGCAGAGATCTTGAGGGTTGGTAAGGAATTATGAGCTGCGACAGATAGCATGGAGCCTGACCATTTAGAGCTTTGTAAGTAAGGAGGAGGATTTTAAACTCAATCCTGGATTTCACAGGGAGCCAGCGCTTCAGTTTTGTCTGAATTCAACATCAGGAAATTATGCCTCATCCAGGCATTAAATTATTATTCAAATTATTCAAGAGGAGGTCATTTTAAATTAACAGGCTGTTATTGGCTAACGATATGTGTGACCTCACCCATATAAAGTAGAGTGGGTTTGCTACAGCCAGTCACAGACCAGAGAGTGTTCACAACAGCCAATCACAGAGCAGAGAGGGTTCACTACAGCCAATCACTGAGCAGAGAGAATTATCCTCAACTGCTTACAAAGCAGAGAGCGTTAACCTCTGCCAATTCGTAGAGCAAAGATTGTTCACCTTCCACATATAGAGCAGGGATGGTTTCCTACAGCCAATCATAGACCAGAGAGTTTACGACAGCCAGTCACATAGAAGTGAGTGTTAACCTCAACAAATCACAGAGCAACAGCTTTATCTGGGATTTAAGGCCTTAACCATGTCTCAATTAAGATGTGTGCAAAGCAGTCTCTAATATCTTGTTCCAGAGTAACCCTTAATCGCATCTCATCCACTTTATTTACCTGTGACAGGACATTAGCCGCCAGAAGCCTTGGTAGAGGAGCAGCTCTCAACCCAAGTTGGGTCAGACTCGCCCTGATGCCAGCTCTCCTCCCTCTCTTTGTACAAGACTTTTGGTTTCCTTTCTCCCCTCCAGTCTAACTGGCCGCTCAGTGTATTTAAATTGCACCAAACTGGAAAAGACACAACCTTTGATCCCCAGCAATACACCTGCCAAGTCTAAGGTAGATTTGGATGAACTGCCCTGGTGATAACCTAAGGACACCCAGAAAGACAGACAGATAGAATTTCCTTGCTTTATAGTTAATATTATTATTATAGATAATATTTTAAGTAAACATTGTTTTTCAAAATAAACCTCAATGGGTGACTAAACAGATGTTTAACTTATTTTAAGTCCCACCACAGTTGTGATCCAGACAGGAAGAAATAATTCAGGTGTAATGAGCTTGTGTGTAAAGGTCTGTCCCGTCATGTCCTGTGACACCCATACTTCCTGCATTGTGTGTGTGTGTGTGTGTGTGTGTGTCTGTGTGTGTGTGTGTGTGTGTGTGCGCGCACACAAGTGCTTTGGGAGCAGGGGGTGACCACAGTGCGTGGAGATATCAATACATCTTTACTTCACAGGCTGACTCATGTATCACGCAAACATACCTGGATGTGTTCTCTCTTTCACTTCTCTCATGTTTGCTTGTTTTCTTTTCCATCAGCATGGCAGCAGAGGGAGTCAAAGATGCAGAACAGTCTCAATAGAAGATGCATTACTGACAGGCTCATGTTGAAGTGAGGGTAATCCTCAAGTGAGACACAATTCAAAATAAAAGTTGACCTGCTAAAGCACTTTTTAGCATAGAGACTCCAATCTGTAATTAACTTATTGTTCCTGCCCTGTTTTACATTAAAAATATTGAGACAGAAGAAATTCTGTAGTTGATACATTTCTTTCCTAAGGAAACAAGCACCAGGCTTTTTGCTCCCAGATTTTTATGACATGAAGTTTGATTTTTTTTTTCTGTTAAGAAAAATAGGGATAGAAGAAGAAATAAATGTGGTCTCAGTAGAATGACATGATACATTTACCCCACCTCCACTCTGGAGTCCCATTAGGACCCAGACATGTAGTGAACGAGATCTGTCTGCCAGAATGGAAGGAGGGAGAGACATGCTGTCATGGAGTGTCTGTCACACCCGCCTCTCATTGATGAGTCAAGATGTTGTAATGATTCATGTCTGTGAAGAAGCTGAATCAAGGGCTCAAAGTGAAGTCACTCTCTTTTTTTTTCTCATTACACATTCTCCTCTTCCTACTATTTCACTTCACTCCATGCATTTTTTTTCTTTTTTTCCTGACTGCTAAGTGTTGTTGTACTACCCCATTTTTTCTCCAGAGTCTGTCATAGCTCTCCCCAGGCCAAGTGTTTTCAGCAGCATCTGGGGGCCTCCAGGATCTTCAAAAAACTCTCACACACCCATGACCACCTGCAGGCCAGTGCAGCCCGACAGGGGATTTTAGCACACTGATGACGGGGCACAGCTTTTCTTCCAGAGCCCAGATAAATCTGTCAGTGGCCTCTTTCCTGTAGCGTAATGTTAAAGCTGTTTTCCATGACATGCTGCTTTCAGAAGAGGACGCGGGTGGGGGGTTGTGGGTGGGTGGGTGGTTAGACTGTACTCTCCTTGATCGCCACAGAACCCACTGACCAAGAGTTTGCATTGAGTATTGATTTTTAGGTTCACATAGCACAAACACTCAGCGTTGTCTCTCGCCCCGTTGATCGGCACTTTTATTTTGTTGTATGTAAATTCAGAGCACTTCTGCTCTCCCTGAAAAAACACAAGAATGGACTTGTAAGGACATTTTTCAACTGAGTGAAAGACCTCTGTCATCTCAGACTCAGAGTGGTAGAGGCTTCTGACCTTGGGCTATAATCAGACACACCCAAACAGATCTGCATACACACATAGAGAGGCAGGCATGCACATCTGTAAAGCAAAACTTTGTGTTACTGCTATATAGAAGACCAGAGAGCCAAGGCAATTACAACTACACATTGTTGCCGAAAGGACACATAACAGGAATCATAGAATTTTAACATTTTAATTTTGAAGTTTAGAAAAGTATGTACAAACTCTTTACAACGCTTTACAAACATGACTTTGCATTCAATACAGAAAATAAATACATAAACATATGTTTAACTTTGGGTTCAAAACTTCACATTTCTTTAAGATGCTCCTTTATGGTGTTGTTAAGTGTTATTAATATTTCATTTTAATATCACACAAGAAGAAGTAGAACACAATTCTGTGGGTGGATTATCTACAAGCAGACAGTGAAACATTCTTTATATTTCATATTTTAAAATGCCACATTTAATACATTTTCAAATATATATCACAGCCATTGCACTTTTATTATTATCTTCTTAATTACATTGTGATGACTTTGCTCTAAAATAAGAGAGCGTTACTGTAATTCTGAGTTGATTCCAATGGCAGAAACACAAAAACCTATTCGCATGAGGTCATTCAACAGTCCACTGGTGTTCTCGACAGTCTTTAGGGCTCACAGTGATAAATCTACCCTGTTACAATATATCAGAGCCCAGAGAGAGGCTGTGGTCCGACTCTTGCAGGTAGCTCACATGCCAGGGAAGCCCCAGAGCTGGAGGAGATTCCATGAAAGTGTCCATGTATTTCTGAGTGCAGGATGCCCACATCCCCGGCTGGTACCCCAACCCCTCACCCACCTGACCATATCGCAGAGGGCTGGGTGGATGGTCGCTGGGGCTGCCACAGTGTCCAAATGAGGCATAAACTTGTCCCTCAATGGGATAACAAGGATAGTGTGGTGACGGGGGACATGATGATGCAGTGTTATCCATGTAGACATGTGGATCTGTGGACACCCTGTGCATGTGAGGCCCTTGTAGTGGCTGCATCTGGTTAGAGAAGGATGGGTGCCAGGGGACAAAACTCCGATGCTCCAGACAAGGAACTGTTATCCTGGGCTGCTCAAGCTGAGATGCTCCTATCACGGCTGGCCCCACAGTTGACCTGTTGCACTCTCGGTGGGTGCAGGGCTTGCTGGGGGGATTGGAGCTCAAAAACACAGAGAGTGCAGAGATGCGGTTGATGGCCCTCTGTAGCGTTGCAATCTTTGAGAGCCGTTTGCCGCTGAGGTCATGGTTCAGAGCCACACGTAGGGCATTGAAGGCCTGGTTGTAGTCCATGATGCGTTTTCGCTCACGGACATTGGCGGCCATTCGACGAGCTTTTGAGCGAATGGGTCGATTGCGCTTCTTGTTCTGGTCTTCGTCCTGGTTGCTTGGACTGCTGGTTGAACTCTCACTATCATGGAAAGATACCTTTGGACTTCTCTTTTCCTCCCCTTGGTCCAGCACAGCAAACTCCAGCTCTTCCTCAGAGAATTCTGATCCTGCAACACTGCTGCAGCTCATTGTGTCAGTCACCTGGACACTGAATGAGTGTGAGTAAACCTTCCTACTTGTACTGAAGTTGTAGTCAAGAGTCTGCCTAGTATGCTCTTTACAGACTGCTTGACACGCTTCCTGGGTGCTCCTTGGTTTGTTTTGTGGGGCTGTCGGTGTTTGCTGCTGTGCCGACAGCCCAGGTATTCTCCTTCTCTGGTGCCTTGTGATTACTTGTACCTCAAAAAAACAGCCAGCCTCCTTTTAAGCTCTTGAAGTCACATGGCACAGTCACCTGTGAGGAATGGTGCACTCTCTCTCCCACTAAGGGTTTATGAGTGCCCTCCAGGTAAATTGCACTGTCACCTCCTCCTTCTACTCTGACTCTTTCTCACATCTCATAGAGGATCTTCCAAGAGTTTCAACACTTCACATGAGTGTAAAACATATGCAAAAAATACTAATTATCTGGTCTAACAATCTTTAATACATTTACAGTGGATATGACTCAATTTTTCACCCCATGATCCCTTTTTACGTGAGACCTTCCATGAAGTTGTAGTGTGTTGAAAAGCAAGGTAATTTATAATCTCTTGATGTTGCTCATGGCATTAAAACACTGTATCATGCCATGATTATTTCTTCTTCTGCACAGTGCCATGTGTGCCTCTTACTATTTACCAACATAAGTAATGAAGGACATTCATCTAAAAAAGTGTTCCATAAATGTTACTCTCAGGGACATTTATGACAAATTGCACATTTATCCAAGTGGACTCATTTGTTACATATGTTTCCCCTTTTCACAGGTCTAGAAAGAGAGGAACCTTCTTATCTAACATAGGTTAGCTTTGTCCTTGCAATTAGTTGTCTCAAGAGTTGGCTTTCTCCCTCTCTCTGTCTGTTGCTGCTCAGGTTTAAAAGCCATATAATTTAGAATGGCTTTCCTGGAGCCCTTCCTCATAAATCAGGCCCAAGCAGCACCTGAGGACAAGAGTGGAGCAAGCCTTACACTTCAAAGAGAAGGAAAACAAGGGCAAATATTTTAGAAATTAGAACCTGCAATTGTTGCTTATGCTACTGATCTTTCATGAACCTTTGCAAATGAAAATATGGTTACATTATAATGCAATTTAGACTGTTTCAATTACCATGAAAATTACCATGTAATGTGATGAGTTAACATATGATTTTTCTCAACACAGGCCTATGAGTTACAAAATCTCTGTTATGTTTTATTTACACAATGCTACTCCTCTTGACACAAAATGGTGTGGAACCGAACAGCTTAAAAGGGGCCTCTAGACAAATGCAAAACCCAAGGTAACTAAGGGGTAGCCCCCCAGACACTAAACTGGGAAACACTGAGAAATATTGCTTCTTTCTTGCACTCTTTTTATTGCATATGTTGCAGCTCTGAGATACCAACCCTTAAAACAATTTCAGCCCAGAGTTTCAGCTCTTAAAACACAACAATTGGCATGAGGTGAGAATTTTTAGTCAGGTCTTTTCATTGTTGTGGTTTGAGGGTTTGCATTAATTTTACAATAACCTTTTAAGAAATAATAATATCTTTATTAAGTAAGAATAGCACTTTTTTTTTTCTTTGAAACTGGATCTAAAAGGCATTCATAGGCCAGCCTTGCATTCCACACTGTGCTCATGTTTCCCAATTTACATATAACCTACATAATAAAATCCACAAAAAAATCATCAGATTAACGTGCATGATCATTTTCAAATGGTATTATAACTCTAACTTGAATAAGACATCTGAACAGTTCAAGATGCAGTTATTTTTGTCATAAAAATATTGTGTAGATTGCAGACAGGATCTTAAAATCATTGTGTATCACAACAAATTCTACAAAACTCAGTCCAAACCTTAGGATATCATATTGTATTGTCTTACTGTGACTGAAACCTCACAGGTAGAGTGTGCAAAAACAATGATGAAGCTTAAGCATTTTCTAATTTTTTGTCTTTGTTTTTTGTTTAATTCCTCTTAACTTGCAACACCTTTAAATAACCCTGCTGATCTTCTGCATACCTTTATGGCTAAAACTGCTTGATATATTCTGCCCACACTGCTCAGCTCCAAGGGGTGTGCAGGCTTGATCACAAGCTATAATTTATGGATTTACAAACATGTCAGATTTACTGCTGTGGTATAAGGAGCACGAAGACTACAGCCCTGGACTTTCCTCGTCCATTCATTTTTGACAGGTGATAAGAAACCAGTAATTATCAGCCGCCAGGAATAAATCACAAGATTTTATTTTGCAGCTCGCCATGCCCTTGATGGAATAACTATTTTCAAGCAAAGAGAACCTTTCCAGTGCAACTGAACCAAAGATTTGTAAATCTGCTGCTCAAGCCCCCATAATAACTGGTTGTTAGCCAGTTGTTATTAGAGGTCTCTGTGTCAAACGTTATAGATGTAGGCTATATTTCCAAAGGGGATAGTTAGTTGTAATAAGGGAGTAAGTTCGGGTTCACTAACCTTGGCTTTGCAGTGGTATGTTAATGCATGTTTTTTTGTGTCTGCCGAGGAATTTTCTCACCTCAATAAAAAGCCCCACCACCACCACCCCCCCCCCACACACACACACACACACACACACACACACATACACACTACTTGTCACAGCATAATCCCTTAGCATAGTTAATGTTTGTTAAAATCAGTGTTATCAGCTGTATACTGCCAAACTCTGGCTGTGTCATGGCAGTTATTTTGTTATTTTATTTTTCATTACAAAAACACTGTGTTGCAAGGAGGGAGTTTTTCGTGAAGAGTGAAAATGTAGAACATTTTCTTTTGAGTAAATATTGATCTGTTCATGTACCAGACATACCACACAATGCATGTAGATGCAGCAGCCTGTAGCTCCAAATACCTTGCTACTTTTTTGTTATATTTTTCTATTTTTTCAACATCATGGCCCCGTCTGCTGATATACAAGAAAGAAATACTTATCAACACTGGGAAAAGTTGTATGGGGTTTGGACTGAATGGAGCAGACCGCCAAGGATCCCCACAAATGACATACACGAAGTGGCCAGTCAGACCAGAAAGGAGAAACAAAACTAAAAGCACCGGACGAAGAGGGAGGAGAGCCGGTATCAGGGTAAGGCTGGCCCGACTTGGTCTAAGAGCTGTGCCTCTACAGGAGAGTGGATGAGAAGCAATTGAGGCTCACTCAGGAAATCACACATCTTCACAGAGACATGGTTAACCCTAACATCTGGATCAAGCTATTACACTGGATGGGCAGACTCTGTTAGGAGCCATTAAGAGTCAAGATTTTGATGCAAATTCAAAAAGGAATTGAATTATGCCACCAGCAGCAACATGCCCGAGCAACCGGATGGATGTTGCCTGGTACAAATCCATAGTTCATCGTCATTTCGCTACTGATTACATTATTGAAGGAGCAGATGAAGAGGCTTCAAAAGCTGGGGATCACTTTCATGCAGATCACTGTTCACAATACTTCGGACAGACAACAAGGACGCTGCAGCTTGTATTTGGAAGCCCAGAGGGAGCTGACTGCTGAATGAGAAATGGCTACATTTGCTGGCGACACCAGTGTATCACGAAAACCTCATGGGGATTCCTTTTGACTAGCATATGTAACATACAAATGGTATATATGAATGAATTGTATTTATTAGATTTACTGTTATGATCTACTGTAACAACACATTTGTGTAGTACAGGCTAGTGCTAAGGTCAGTATTGGATGAAGGTGTTTTCTCTGTCAAGGTGAGTACTTTCGCCCACCGAAAGTGTTTGAATTTATCTATTTCTTTTCTGACACTAATCAAATGTCAGAATTAGCATGTACGGGTATAAGTGAAGTGAGTGAAGGAAATTTTAAGCTCAGGCCTTTCTGAAACTTACCTCCTGCTGTGGTCAATGAACACAATATAACTAGAAGTCTTTAACAATCATCTGAACATCATCAGAAAAGACTTGTCACTTTTATTTGAGGTATGGCCAGGTTTAGTATAAGCTGTTATATCTGTCAACATATATGGTAGAGACAAGTAAAACCATTTCTTAAGCTTTGACAACATGTTGAGGGGCTTAGAGATCTATAATACATCATAAACAAAATGTCAAAACAGCAAGCCTACAGACACAATTGTGAATCATTCTGTCTGAAATTACTGGCAATTACGTGTAGTTGGCTGCTGTAATCTCTTTCTGTGTTCATGCCAACTATAAAATCTTAGCTGTCAGGTTGAAACAGTGCCTGTGGTATTTCGACACGCACGGCTCACAGCTCTTTATTGGAAGTGTTATTCACAGAATAGTTGTCACAGTGTTGGCTATTAATCATAGGTTTGTTGAAGCATTAGAGATGTTTCCAGTGGTGAGAAGTTGAAAGTATTGAGAATCATAGGGGGAAAAATACCAAAGTAGGTGGTATACTAGTTAAGTAGGTGGTAAACAGGCATGGTGAATGTAAACCCAGTCTTTATTTGTAATAGTAGCTGTTGTTAAATTAAATTACATTCATTCATTTATTTCCACATATGAACTTTAAGAATATAGAATACATAATGAGCTAAAATGTAAAGGCAAATTGCAAAAAGCCCTCCAGGAGCTTGGAAAATTGCATTCTCCAGGGTGTAGGCAGTGACTATAAGAAATATCAACAGTAAAATAATAATCCATTAAATTAAAATAAATAAATACAAATTAAAAGACAAAGACATTACTATGAGAGTCAATCTTTCCATATACACTCATCTGTTTCACAAGTAAGGTAAATCAATCAGGGTCACAGTAGCACACATTAATTGATTCAAGGAGTATGCACAATCACTGTTGATATCAATCTAAGAACATATTCTCATTGGTTGTGCTTTCAAGATGATATAAAACAGAGCTAAAAGAGAAGAAAAAACCAACAAATAATATTTGCGAACTTTGTTAGATTTATTCTTTTGTGAAAAATGATGGTCAAGATAATGTCACTGTTAAAATGTTTAAATTAAATGCAAATGTTAAATCTAAATTTTGTATGTTATATCTCAATGTTAAATGTTAAATCTAAATGTTGAATCTTAAATCTAAATGTTAAATGTTAAATCTAAATCTTAAATCTTTATGTCATGATTCTAAATATTTAGCTAATGTGCAAATTCACACTGCTGGAAGTACCAAGATAAGACCTTGATGTATTGATGTTCAGTGTAGCCTACATGGCGACTGACAGATTTTCATTTTGAAATGAGGAAAATTAAAATCAGAAAATTAGTTTTTTACACTGCGGTTCAACTGTGCTTCATTCATGGCTTATGTGAGAAACTTTTGCCGTGCAGAGAGTGGCCTACACCTCTGGAGATTAGACGGACTTGCCTTAGCAGCTGAATTCAGGCAGAGCTAACCTCCTAACCCAGTGAGGACTGTCACAGCGGGCGTCAGCACTGAGCACTTTTTGTATTCGAGCTGCTACTACCGCTGACTGAGGGACCATCTTCACAGCTGCTTAAGGACTACTTTATTTATCAGAGGCGGGGGTGGCTGGGGTGCGATTTTTTTCTTCATCTTTCATCAATAAATTATTTATTATTTAATTATTAATTTAATTAATTATTATTTATGGTGACAGGAGGGTAATTGATTAGGTAAAACATTTAGAGCTTCAGGGAGGGTCAAGATCAAAGAAAAATTCCCCTAGCCATCAGCCTCCTCTGATAAATAAAGTACAGTTCCTTAGAGGGTTTGGGTCATGTTTAGGTAGAGCTAACACATATCGACGGAGAAACAATCTTAAATCTAAATGTTATATGTTACATCTAAATTTTAACTGTTAAATGTTTAATCTAAATCTTAAATCTATATGATTCTGAATATTCAGCTAATATGCAAATTCACACTGCAGCTTGACGGGAGTACCAAAATAAGAGCTCGTATTGATGTTCAGTGTACATGGTGACTGACAGATTTTTGTTTTAAAATGACAAAATCAAAAAAACAAAGTTTTATGCTACAGATCAACTCTGCCTCATTCCTGGCTTATGTGAAAAACATTTGCCCTGAGGAGAGCAGCCTGCATGCCAAGGTCCACGGCTTCTGTCTGCTCCCTCCCCATGCAGCGTGGGCTACAGAAGGTGGAGCGAAGCCTGGCTCACTGTGGCTGGTATGGAGGAAAGCGCCAGACGGAGAGGGCCGGGGGTCTGCAGGGTCTGTGCCCAATGTGACTGCTCTCTAGTGGCAACACACACCTGTGTGGACCCAGTTGTGTTTTAAGATTTAAGATTTAGTATTAACATATAACATTTAGATGTAAGATTTAACATTTAGATTTAACATATAACATTTAGATTTAGGATTAAGTATTCAGATTTAACATCTTACATTTAGATTTATTATATAACATTTAGATTTAACATATAACATTTAGATTTAATATTTAACATTTAGATTTAATATATAACATTTAGATTTAATATTTAACATTTAGATTTTAATATTCAACATTTAGATTTTAATATTCAACATTTAGATTTAATATTTAACATTTAGATTTTAAACATTTTTATTTAACAGTGACATTATCTTGAACAGATTTTTTCACGAAAGAATAAATCTGACAAAGTTTGGGTGGGCAATTATTTTTTCCATGGGGCCACATGAGAAACAGAAAATATTGTGGAGGGCCAGGCCAAAAGGTTGAACTCAATTCTGCACAATATTAAGTGTATTTCTTTATAAAAAGCAGCATTGTTTTGACAAGCTGGTGAGCTGGTAAGAGTATATGTTTTGATTAAGCAATGAAAAAGTGAGTGAGGTTGCCTTACAAAAAATATCATTTATTCAGTGAAATTTCCCAAAACAATGGTAAACAAAATTTGAACACTTTTACCATTTGTGACTCATATTAGTGATCATTTTCAGTCACATGAACTCCAAAACACATTCTGAGTTTCATGCAGTTGGAAAGAGGTTCTTAGCTTTCTGAAGACACCACATTTTTGTCTTTGTACTCCAAATATTAAGCAAGATACATCTTATTATAATGATTGTCACTGAACTGTGATTTTGAGAAAACGGCCTCCAAAGAAAGTGCCCCAGTTCACTGCTAGTTGGTGTCTACATTTATAGTCTAACCACCTCATTTGGTGTTTTTCAGTTCTTTTTTCTTGTTCAGTGAGAGAAATCTAGTCTCTGTTGGGCGTTCACGAGTGCATCAAAGTCAGGTTGAATGTCTGAAGTGGAGATGCAAAGCACAGCTGACAGGTGATCATCAGTGAGAGAGGATCTGTACCTGGATTTGGTAAACTTCATCACTGAGAATGTTTCTTCACAGATATAGGTAGAGCCAAAGAGAACCAACATCTTCTGAGCATATCTCCTCAGGTTTGGAAAGTTCTCCTTGAGAGAAGAGTAAAAATCTAGCAGTGATCCTGACTTAAAGTGGTCTGCCAATACCGCACCAGACTGCAGGTCAATGAGTTCCAGCTGAACATCACTGGGTCCATTATCCACAGTGCAGGTAAAGGGAGAGGAAATCATGTGTATTTCATCCTCGATTGTTCTGAGATCTTCAAATCGCCTTGAAAACTCACCATGAAGTGCTCCTAACATGGATGAGTACCTGCAGAGGTGATCAGCTGATGGTGCGACTTCTTTCAGGGTTTTCATGTGAATGAGAGTGTTGCTCTCTAGTTGGCTTGAAAGAAACTGCAGCTTTCTCATGAAAGCCTTCACCAGGCTGTGCATTTCATGAACAAAAAGGCCCTTGCCTTGCAGTTTGGTGTTCAGGTCATTCATCAGTGCAGTCACATCAACAGCAAATGCAAAATCTGCCATCCAGACCTCATCTGAGAGCTCTGGGATGTCTTTGCCTTTCTTCTCACAAAACTCTCAAATCTCTGCTTTCAGGTCCCAAACTCGTTTTATCACTTTGCCCATGCTGAGCCATCTGACAGCTATGTGGTAGCTGATGTCACAATGTTGAGTCTCATGCTCCTCCAAAAGTGCAAAAAATTGTCTGTGATTTAACACTCGTGCCCTGATGAAGTTAACTATTTTAGTTACAACATCAACTACATGGTAGTCGTCCAAGGCGTTTCCAGGCCAGCTGAGAGACATAGTCTCTCCGGCGTGTCCTGGGTCTTCTGTGGGGTCTTCTACCGGTGGGATGTGCCCTGAACACCTCACCAGGGAGGCGTCCAGGAGGCATCCCAATTAGATGCCCCAGCCACCTCATCTGGCTCTTCTCAACACGGAGAAACAACAGCTTTACTCTGAGCTCCTCCTGGATGACCGGGCTTCTCAGCCTATCTCTAAGGGAGAGCCCAGCCACCCTACGGAGGAAGCTCATTTTGGCCGCTTGTACTCACGATCTTGTTCTTTCGGTCACTACCCAAAGCTCATGACCATAGGTGAGGGTAGGAACAAAGATTGACCAGCAAATCAAGAGCTTTGTCTTTCAGCTCAGCTCCCTCTTCACCGCGACAGATCGGTGCAGAGTCCGCATTACTGCAGATGCTGCACCGCCTGTTGATCTCCCACTCAATCCTTCCCTCACTCATGAACAAGACCCCGAGATACTTAAACTCCTCCACTTGGGGCAGGATCTCCTCCCCAATCTGGAGAGGGCGCTCCACCTTTTTTCGGCTGAGAACCATGGCCTAAGTGTTGAAGGTGCTGATTCTCATCCCGGTCGCTTCACTCTCGGCTGCAAACCGATCCAGTGAGAGTTGAAGGTCATGGCCTGATGAAGCCAACAGGATCACATCATCTGCAAAAAGCAGCGTCCCAATCCTGAGGTCACCAAACCGGACTCCCTCAACACCTGCGCCTAGAAATTCTGCCCATAAAAGTTATGAACACAATCGGTGAAAAAGGGCAGGCCTGGCAGAGTCCAACCCTCATCAGAAATGAGTCTGCCAGCAATACGGACCAGGCTCTGGCACCGGTCGTACAGGGAACGGACGGCCCATATCATGGGGTCTGATGCCCCATATTCCCAGAGTACCCCCCACAGGACTCCCCGAGGGACACGGTCAAATGCCTTCTCCAAGTCCACAAAGCACATGTGGACTGGTTGGGCAAACTCCCATGCACCCTCAAGGATCCTGCCAAGGGTCCAGAGCTGGTCCACAGTTCCACGACCAGGACAAAAACCACATTGATCCACAACATCCTGAGTCAAAGTCAGCAGCGCACCTTTCCCACATACACAGTGTTGACAGAACACCGCTTTCCTCTCCTGAGACGCCGGATGGTGGTCCAGAACTTCTTCAAAGCCATCTGGAAGTCGTTCTCTATGGCCTCACCAAACTACTCCCATGCCCTGGTTTTCGCTTTGGTGACTGCCGTAGCTGCACTCCGCTGCTGCCTCCAGAGTCCCACAGGCTAGGACTGCTTCTTCAGCTTGACGGCACCCTTCACCAACGGGTTCGGGTGTTGCCCCCCCGACAGGCACCGACCACTTTACGGCCACAGCACCGATCAGCTGCCTCAACAATGGAGGCACGGAACATGGCCTACTCGTCTCAATGTCCCCATCCTCCCCCGGGACATGGTTGAAGGTCTCCCGGAGGTGGGAGTTGAAGCTCCTTCTGACGGGAGACTCTGCCAGACGTTCCCAGTAGACCCTCACAATGCGTTTGGGTCTGCCAGGTCTGACCGGCATCCTCCCCCACCATTGGCGCCAACTAACCACCAGGTGGTGATCAGTTGACAGTTCTGCCCCGAGTGTCCAAGACATGCGGCCACAAGTCCAACGACACGACTACAAAGAACTTGAACTGCGGCCGTTGTCCTGATGCCAAGTGCACATATGGACACCCTTATGCTTGAACATGGTGTTTGTTATGGACAATCTGTGGTGAGCACAGAAGTCCAATAAAAAAAACACCACTCAGGTTCAGATCAGGGGGGCTATTCCTCCCAATCAATGCCTCTCCAGGTCTCACTGTCCTTGCCAACATGAGTGTTGAAGTCCTCCAGCAGAACGAGGGAGTCCCCAGAAGGAGCACTCTCCAGCACCCCCTCCAAGAACTCAAAAAAGGGTGGATACTCTGCACTGCTGTTTGGACCATAGGGACAAACAACAGCCAGGATCCGTCCCCCCAACCGAAGGGGTAACCTCCAACATACAGGCACCAAGCCATGGGGGCAATAAGTATTGCCACCCCTGCCTGGCGCCTCTCACCAGTGGCAACTCCAGAGTGGAAAAGAGTCCAACCCCTTTCAAGAAGACTGGTTCAAGAGCCCATGCTATGTCTTGAGGTGAGGCACATTCCTAGAGCTAGCTTCTGCAGCCAGGGATCGGAACGCCAAGGTCCCCGCCTTCAGGGGCACACAGCACCCGACCCCTTTGGCCCCTCGGAGGTCCCACGTCACCTCTTCGGGCTGTGCCCAGCCGGGCCCCATGGGTAAAGACCCGGCCACCAGGCACTTGCCCATGAGCCCAACCCCCTGGCCTGGCTCCAGGGGGGGCCCCAGTGACCCGCATCTGGTTGAGGGAAACTTCGGACCATTTGTCGCATTCATCAAAAGGGGTCTGGTGAGTTACACTTCATCTTGTCCCTCCCCTGGGACCTGTGTGCCATGGGTGACCCTTCCAGGGGCATAAAGCCCCCGACACCTGAGCTCCTAGGATCACTGGGACATGCAAACCCCTCCACCACGATAAGGTGGTAGCTCAGGGAGAGGGGGAAGCACATATCAACATCAGGAAGAGTTGTGTGGGCTATGGACTGAATGCAGCCGCGAGAGGACGCATTGCCACCAGAGGCGCACGGAGGCAGTGGGCGAACACACCCACCCAGCCCAGCACCAGCACCCAGCCCAGCACCACCTGCAGCATCACATTCATGTGTGAAAGCTGGCAGTTTGCTGGAAGATATCGAACAGCTTGAAAGTATGCATGCAAGATGCAGCACTGGATTAGTAGTTACAAACATGAATGCACAAATTTACACAACTACAGCTGACACCAAGTCTTTGACGATCAGCTTACAATGTTGAGCAGCGCTTATCAGACACATCACAGCTTCGTGTCAGATGCAGCATATCTAGAGAAATGGTGGCTTGTCGATATTTTATGTGCGAGGCATGCGTTTGTCATGAGAAATAGACTGTGAAAATGGTGTTTGATGATTAGATTGACGCTATACCACTTTTTACTGCAGTTTAAAAGTCTCTCCCTGTTACAGAAATGAGGAAATACAAAGATGTCTATTTTACTCCAACTTCTCCAGCTGTGTTGTCGGCAATGCAGGAGCTTGTACGACTTCACAAATGAGTGGAATTCGTGCTTATAAATGTGGAAATACAGTACTAATAGCAGCGGCGTTGCAAAAACGCTGCATATGTGAACACCACAAGCATGAAACACGCTGCTGCTTGGCGAGTATGCCATCACCTAAGTGCTCGAAAGCAAGTGAATGTCAACCCAAGGTTTACCCTCATTTAGAACGAACTTTATCCATTTGGTGTTTCGCCTCACTTTGTTATACTTTCTCTTCTTCACTGCCGTGTCTGCCATGTTTGCCAGTCTGAATGGCATCTGAGCTCTGAATTTTATCCACTCTGTACTTCACCTGCGTGTTGCCATTGGGTAAGGTAAACACAACCTCTCCCCGCCCATTCTCGTCCAGAGTATATATCAAGACATTAAAATATAGGCAGAGGGCTGAGTCTCTGCAGACACAGACATCACCACATGCGAACAGGAGCCCATACATGATGATTGAGCAGGATTACTTTTGTAAATGTCTGTGTTTTTTTTAAGGAAAAAGTTATTGACTATACCTTTAAATTCCGTCTCATTTTAGTAATCAGATACACGAATTGAATTATTTCTCAGATGAGCAAAATAATTTGAGTAAGGATCATTATAACACAAAATGTTTGAAGTGTCTTGAACTTCACCTTCTGACTGAGACGGTTTTGAGAGAGAAGTCTAGAGGCCCATTTAGATTGCTCATGCAATGATGGTATTGTTCTTTAATACAGTGAAAGAGCATGTTAAAAATCAGTCACCATTGGGACTGTGATCCTGCAGGCACAGGTTCACTCACGCTGTGGGGTTTCTGTTTACTGCTGATACTTACATGGTTTGACTACCAGTCTGTCATGGTGGATTACAGCATAATTTCCTCGTTTCCTGGCCTGTTTCATTGCTGGAAAGAGGTCTGTGCTCTTTATCTTTGTATCTCAAGAATTTCACAGCAATTGGTCTAGCTTTTCTTGCTGCTATGTTTCATGGTATTATTCGAAAACTCTCTTTCTGTTCAGTATCTGACCATGACTCATAGGTATTGTCCTGTGTCAGGCCATCAATAACCAGACTGTTTCTGCAACTCTGAATTTCTAGATAGTCTTTGCTTTAAGAGTCCATGCACTAAGAAGAAAGAGACAGCAGTTGTAATTCAAATCTAAAACATGGCGCCCCCCGAGGCAGACGTGTGAATGCCGGCTTTTTCTTCTTTTTTGTGTATTTACTGCCCTTTCTGCAGTGCAGAATTGTCATGCACTGCTAACATACAGCAGACAGGCATTGCTGGACATTGCCAACTCACACGGTCATTTTGAATCTAATGGCTTTATACCACCGGAGCTACGACTTATTGTTCGCCCCCCCACACACCACCACCACCCCCGAGAAGGCTTCGACGCACCGACCTCGAGAGAACCAGCTGACCCCAGAAGAGCGCTTCGGAGACGACGACGTAAGCGAGGCGGGGGGGGGGGGCTCCATGCTAGGCTAAAAGCCTGAGCTAGCCGACCACCGCTACCCACCCTCTTGTTAGCTAACGTGCGGTCCCTGGAAAACAAACTGGACGAGCTAAGAGCCAGGATCACAACACAGCGGGAAGTGAGAGAGTGCTGCGCTGTGATTTTCACCGAGACCTGGCTCTCAGACAAAGTCCCGGGATGCGCCGTTCAGCTGCAGACTCACTCCGTACACAGAGGAGACCGGACTGCAGGCTCCGGTAAGGCTAGAGGAGGGGGTGTGTGTGTGTTTATCAACAACTCGTGGTGTGGAGACATTCAGACTGTTCATAAGCACTGTTCGCTAGACGCAGAGTTTTTATTGCTAAAATGCCGCCCTTATTATCTACCAAGGGAATTTACTGCTGTGTTTCTGGCCGCTGTTTACATCCCCCTGCGAGCTAATCCCACGGCAGCACTCGGCAAACTCCACGACGTCATCAGCGCGCTATAGAAACGGCTCATCCTTACGCTGTTTTTATCGCCGCTGGCGACTTTAACCAGTGCAACTTACGGACTGTATTGCCAAAATATTACCAACATGTGGACATTCCCACCCGTGAGAAGAACACACTGGATCATGTTTACAGTAATATACGTGGTGCTTACAGGGCTGCACCCCGCCCCCACTTCGGACACTCAGATCACATCTCTCTGTTCCTGTATCCAGCCTACAGACAAAACTGAAACAAACGAACCCTGTTAATAAACAGGTAAAACTCTGGAACCAAGAGTCTGAGAGTATCCTGCAGGACTGTTTTGCTCGGACAGACTGGGATGTGTTTCGGACTGCAGCCACTTTAGAGGACTCCTCTGTCAGCATACAGGACTATGCTGAGTATGTGACTGGGTACATCAGCACTTGTGTTGAAAACACTGTACCCACCATACAAGTCCGAAAGTTCCCCAATCAGAAGCCCTGGATTAACAGTCAGGTACGCCACATGCTGCGTGCTCGCTCTCTTGCTTTTAGATCAGGCAATGAGACAGAGTACAAAGCTGGGAAGTATGGACTGAGAAAAGCCATCACAGCGGCTAAGAGGCAGTACAGAGAGAAGCTGGACGGCCTCTACTCCACTGCTGACGCCGGGCGAATGTGGCAAGGCCTGCAGCACATCACGGACTACAGGACCACCATCAGCTCCATGAGCTCCACAGACAACCTGCCGTATGACCTCAACCTCTTCTACACCCGCTTTGAGAACTCCAGTTACCACACAGAGAGGCACACACACACCGGGTCCACTCAACCCCCTACCCCACCCCAACCACCCGTCTCATCAGGCCAGGTACACAGAGCTCTGAGGAAGATCAACCCCCACAAGGCAGCAGGACCAGACTGCATTCCTGGGAGGGCTCTCAGAGCATGTGCCGACGAGCTGGCTGATGTTCTCACCTCTATCTTCAACCTTTCCTTCAGTCAGAGCATTGTTCCCTCTTGCTTCAAGACCACAACCATCGTCCCCCTCCCCAAAAAGAGCCCACCCACCTGTCTGAACGACTACAGGCCAGTAGCACTCACTCCAATCATCATGAAGTGTTTTGAGAGAGTGGTGCTGGCCCACATTCAGAACAGCTTACCGGACACCTTGGACCCCCTGCAGTTTGCCTACCGGCCCAACAGGTCCACCTCTGACGCCATTGCTGCCGCCCTCCACTACTCCCTCTCCCACCTGGAAAACAAAGACTCCTACATCAGGATACTCTTTGTTGACTACAGCTCTGCCTTTAATACAGTCATCCCCCACAAGCTCACCCACAAACTGTCCTCACTAGTCTGCACCCCGCCTCTGTGACTGGCTCCTAGACTTTCTGACTTGCAGGCCCCACGCTGTCAGAATCGGTAACAGGACTTCAGCCAGCATTACAACAAACATTGGCACCCCACAAGGATGTGTCCTCAGTCCCATCCTTTACACCCTGTTCACTCATGACTGCGTCGCCTCCCATAAGGAAAACATCATCCTGAAGTTTGCAGACAACACCGCAGTGATAGGACGCATCACTAGCGGTGACGAAGCGGCCTACAGGAGGGAGGTGGCCAGTCTGGTGTCATGGTGTGAGGACAACAACCTCACCCTCAACACAGACAAGACCAAGGAGATGATAGTGGACATGAGGAAGGAGAGGAGACCTCAGCAGCCACTCTTCATCCGGGAGCTTGAAGTGGAGAGGGTGAGCAGCTTTAAATACCTGGGTTTCCACATCAGCGAGGACCTCACCTGGACACTCAACTCCACACAGCTGGTTAAGAAGGCACAACAGCGGCTGTACTTCCTGAGGAGGCTGAGGAAATTTGGCATGTCGCCAAAGATCCTCAGCAACTTCTACAGCTGCTGAGGAAATTTGGCATGTCGCCAAAGATCCTCAGCAACTTCTACAGCTGCATCGTTGAGAGCATCTTGACCAGCTGCATCACCGTATGGTACGGCAGTGCTACTGCTGTGGACCGCAAATGCCTGCAGAGAGTGGTGAAGACTGCTGAGAAGATCATCAGGACTCCACTGCCCTCTCTGCAGAGCATCTACCACCGCAGAGTCCACAGCAGAGCGGCCTCCATCCTGAAGGACCCCAACCACCCCCAGCACGGTCTGTTCACACTTCTACCCTCAGGCCGGAGGTACAGAAGTGTGAAATGCAGGACCACTAGACTAAAGAACTCTTTCTTTCCCGCTGCAATCAGACTCCTAAACTGCTGACAGGAGTCCACACAGCAACTACCTCACACACACGACCTCATAACTGTACCAGACAGATTACTATTCCGTTTGCACATGCACAATTGCACTGTTCGAATTTGCACTGTACTGTTTTATTTGCACTGTTCTTTCTACTTCTATTGTAAATTTTTAAATTTCTATTTCATATTTCTTTTATATTTGCTAAACGTTAGGCATTCTGTGGACAGCAAAGTAAGAATTTCATTGTACAGGGAAACATGTTTCCATACTGTGCATATGACAATAAACTTTGAATCTTGAAATGAGCCAACTTTCTTCTTCATTCTTCTCAAATCATCAATCTGGGCCTGGGAAAATTGAAGGCTGGATTTGACCTCCTGAACCTCTTTCATGATGTGATCACTTATGTTAGTTGTTGATTCTAGGATAATCTTCGTGAAAGACAAGAAGATTGTCTCTTGTCTGTTTAGCATATCCACATAGAATAATTTGTGCTATTCCATCATGTTTCTGACTGTCTCCATAGACACATAGTCTTCATCACTGGTGATGTGTTGTATTTTTTTTTTTATGTTTATTGCCGCTACAAGACATATTTACCTGCTAATAGATTTAAGATGGATGGATTTTCACACTGAGGAGATCTTCTGAGGCCTTGTTGGTGCAGAGTCTTCTCACCTGCTCAGGCTGAGTCAAGCACAGCAGAGGGAGTAGGCTGAGAGAGAGTGTCTCCATTAAATATCACGAATTCCAGACACCATCCACAACATTTGCCTACATATCACTTAAAGTCATATCACTTATGACTTATCATGAAAAATACAGTATTGCTTTGAATTAAAAACTTTTAAAGTCTTAAATAAATAAATTTAAATAAAAACTAAGGAGAGGATGAGATTTCAGGAGGCAAGGTAATTTCAGCTGCCACATGACACGACGAGAGGAAGCATGACTCATAACAGACATTTTTCCGTCAGTCAGGTCATAAAGGAAAGATGGTTGCCACGTAGAGAAAAAAAACAGCACATTGAAATCATAAAAATCCTGCACTCTAATTTAGCCATACACTGTAACCTCCCTTCGTAGTGATTTATACCTTGTAACAAAATCATGCAAACCTGTCAGTGCTGATGTCATGACATGTCTAACAGTTTCCTCCACATAGGAATGTCAGTGCATTTATTCCCCTGCCCTAAATACTCAAATCATGATATGAATCACTTGTTTTTACAGGATAGTATTTATTGTAGGGTGATCCCTTGCTTAGCTCATTGCTGAAAGAGAAGTGTAGTATTGACAGAGCAGGGAGATTTTTTTTGTAAAATTCTGCAGACAAAGTAAGTCACCTACAATGACCCCCCCACACCACCCCCAAAACACACACACACACGCACATGCAGGGTGCAGTGTATATTCATAGTGCATTCCTTCCAAAGAGAAGGCAGTCATTACACAGGGCGATCATTACAGGGTCCATTTGGAATGTTGGAACATGTGGTCAAGGTTAATAGTCTGTTGACTAGTTCCCACACAATTCAAAACAGTTAAAATGAGTGCCTCTGACAGCGGAAAAGGTAACCATCATAGCAGTACTCTGGAAAGATGATTCTAATAAGTTTACAACTCTCTCTTAAGATGTGTGTAAGCTGTCTTCTCCCATTGTTAACTTAAAGCCTGTTAAGGTGTGTTCTTACACTGATATCATGACTTGTGAGACATGTGCAAATGTGCATGTGCATAATATAAAAAAAGCCCTCTATTACAACAACATTGATGATATGAATGTGTGATTATTTTGTTATTAATTATGTTTTACTGCACTAGTACTAGCTCCTGATCAAAGCACACCTGTGTTGATTGTGCCTATTGCTTGGTCTCTGGTATTGCTGCTTGCAACTTTCCCGAGAACTGCTCATCCAAACAATTTCACACTCAACACTGCACTTCTTTGGATCCTGAGTAACACACCTGGGCCCCAAGTTGTATTGGTTGGTTATTGGACTAACCCAGGACACATACGTGTGTGTGTGTGTGTGTGTGTGTGTGTGTGTGTGTGTGTGGTTCTGCATTTATTACAAAAGATGTATAATAGAGTTTTGCAGAATGTACAAATATACAAAATAAAAGATTATAAGGTAGATACTTAAAACCCTTTTACAGGCAGGCTAGCCACTACACTTAAACCAACATATTAGGTGTGCAGAAATTCGGAAATTAACTGCAATACTGAGGGAATTACCACTAGGGGAGCTCTAAAAGCAATATATGTTGTCCACTAACTTTACATTTAATACAGCCAACAAGCAATTATTACCCTAATGCACACGCTGAAGTCCAAACACATGGTGCTTTGAATGTCTTCAAGTTACGATCCTTTACAGTGCAAGAGCAGACAACAGCACTAGCAACCACTAAGTCATAGTTGAACCACAAATTAGGGCATAACTTGTGCGCTCGTGCCCTATAATAGTTAGTAGCATTAGCTTGATCTTAGAACTGCATTAGCTAAATTGGTTAACATCATCCAAAGCAACACAACATTTTGGCCAGTATAAGCATGATACAAGTATAATTTGACATGACTCACATGCATATGGATGCACAACTGTCCTCACAAAGGAACAGAGGAACTCAATTAGCTTGATAGGCCATAAGGTGAAAGCCGTATTGTTTCATCCCGTTCCGATATATGGGGCACTACGATCTTTTTACTCAGTTACAAAGATATATTGGTCCTGAGCTAAAGAGCAAAAGTTCTCCATTTGTAATACTGCAGTTTTTATAAAATCAGTGTCTGAAGTCGGTACTACTTACGTTACTCGCGTAATCATATTGTTGTCATGCGTGCTGCAGTTTGAGTCACGTGTAACCTGCTGGTCAAATAGGAGAGCACAAACATCCAAGATGGCAGCGACCAAGATGCAGTCTTCCAGCAGACTGATAAATAAAATAAATAAAAATTGATCAATAAAACACATAAAACTAGCATTATACAATTTTTGTTTTTTAACTTTATATTCATATAGATTTATTGCATGTGACAAAAAACTGCAGGATATATTGCAGAGAACTTTTAACCCAAAGTCCACAAGGGTATAGTCTAAATGAAAATGCATATAAAAAGTAGTGCCACACATGGGAACGAAAATCTTTTTCTAGCCACTTTTTCTTGGTTCACCTCATGGCCTATGAGCAGCTGACATTTCTGCTGACAAGATGGCTGCTGCTGTGTTTCTCTGAATGTGTGGCTGATTATCTATCTAACAAAAATCAGAGGAATCCTGCATAAAACTCAAAACTTCTGCTGCTGTCTGAATCAAGAGACTGAAAACCAACTCTGCAGTGGAAAATTGTGGACATTGCTAGTATCATTGGAGGTTGTTGGTTCTATTTTGGATCTTCTCTGCTGAACTCTCGGCCTAGTAGGCCCTGTGTGACAAACCATGCCTCCTAAAGCTTCAAACAACATCACTGATGAATATGTCACTATGGCTCAAGTACGTGAATTGTTGGACCAGCAAAAGGATTTCTACAGAACTCTGCTTGAGCAACAGGAAAAAAGCTTCAAAACTTGTGTGCAGATCATAGTTGATTCCTCAAACAAGAGGATTGATGATCTGTCAAAGCAGATCTATGATTTCAAGGTGAGTCTAGAAATGACTTTGAATGAATTTGATGATTTTAAAAACTCATGTAAAACTTGGATTAAAAACTGTAATGTAACCAGGTCTGATTTTGACACAATTTGCAAAAGTTTGATTTCAATGTCAGACAAGACAGAATATCTGGAGGGTCAGTCAAGATGCCATAATATTGTTGTAGACGGCATTGAGAAAAAGCGTCTGAATCTGAAGAAAAAGTGAGAAAACTCTTCAGAGAGAAACTACAACTGGATCACCTGAAAATAGAGTTGGACTGGGTTCATCGGACTGGGAAGCCAGTGCCATCATCAGGAAAGCCTCGGCCCATTGTGGTCAGATTTCTGCGGATGAAGGACAAACTTGCTGTCTTGGATAAATCTAAAAACTTGAAGGGTTCCGGCATCTTCATGAATGAAGACTTTCCTGAAGCTGTCCGGCAAAGAAGGAAAGAACTACTCCCTACAATGAAGGCAGCTCGTGAGAGAGGTCATATTGCATATTTAAGATATGACAAACTTATTGTACATCCACCTGCTCAAAACCCATCTCAAAGGAAGGCCAATGCTAAAAATTTGGCCCTCTAGTTTCTACCATTCGACATGTATACAGTACTTTGATTACATAATCTCACAGATACAGCACATTATTTTTTTTACACTCTATGGATCTCAACACTTCTGATTTGGAAGAACAAACCCTTAAGCTTTTGGATCCCTCTACAACCGACTTTTACAATTCTGATGTTGACCCAGACCAACATTTTTTTTCATCATTTGATGTTTCTAATCTTTGTAGTTATTACACTGAAACTCAGTTAAATGATTTATGTACATCTCTACCTCCCGACATATTCTCCACATTTCATTTGAACATAAGAAGTCTTTCCAGTAACTATGACAAATTCATTCATTATTTATCTTCACTTAAACATGATTTTTCTGTTATTGCTTTATCAGAAACATGGCTAACAGAAGCATCTAGAGAAATCTTTAAATTACCCAATTACAATGTGGTTCACAATGTCAGGGAGAATAGATCGGGAGGTGGAGTGTCTCTGTTTATTCACAGTGATTATGAATTTAGAATCAGGACTGATCTCTTTCTGAAATATGATAAGGTTGAGGTTGAATCAGTGTTTGTAGAGCTCTCTGGTGTCTCGGGTGGAAAGAATATTATTATTGGTGTTATCTATCGCCCACCTGACTCTGTCATCGAAGATTTTAATGACAGTTTGTCAAGTTCTTTAGATCTCATAAATAAGGAAGGAAAACTCTGTTATATTTTAGGTGATTTCAATATAAACCTTTTTAAACATAAATCAGAGACCCTTAGTGTGGATTTTCATTCTAGTTATTTTTTCCCTCTTATTCATAAGGCCACATGTGTTTATGGAAATTCAGCAACTTTGATTGATAGCATCTTAATGAACTCTCTGGACAAAGGGATGAAATCTGGAGTTTTGTATTCAGATTTGTCAGATCATTTCCCCATATTCCAGTACTCTTCAATCAGGGCTAATAAAGCAAAATATACCAGGAAAATAATATATAAAAGAATAATGAGCAAATCAAATATTTCTAAATTCAAAGATATGCTTGCCAATATTTCATGGAATGATATATATATGAGGAAAATAATGCTGATTTTGCATATCAAAAGTTTATGAAGGTTTTAAGCTTTAGTTTCAATGAATGTTTTCCAGTTGGCAGTTCTACCAAGAAATACAGTCAAGACTTTAATAAACCTTGGTTTACAGTGGATCTATTGAAGCTGTTGAGGAAAAAAATAAAATATATAGAAAATATGTATCAAATCCTACTCCTCTCACCCATAGTGTTTATAAATCTCACAGAAATAAATATTCACATTCAGTTAAATCTGCAAAAAAGAAATATTTCAGTGAAGAATTTAAGTGATGTTCAAAGGATATTAAAACCACGTGGAAAGTCATTAATCAGTTGATGCAAAGAGAAAAGAGTACATCAGAGTTACCTTCAGTCTTTTTGGATGGCAAAAATTTTCTTAACAATCCATCTGATATCGCTCAAAAATGTAATGATTTTTTTGTTAACATTGGTTATGAATTAGCAAATAAAATCCCTCCTTCTTATGGTAATCCACTGGATTTTATCCCAAGAAATTTACCTATTATCGCTTCTTTCAAGCCTCCTGATATCCATGAAATAAGTGACATAATTGATGAATTAAAATCATCATCAGCTGGTCATGACAATATTTCTATAGGTCTTGTCAAACAGGTGAAACAGTCCATACTGCATCCACTGGTTCACATTTTTTCATTGTCTTTGAGAACAGGCATTGTACCAGATGATTTAAAAGTTGCCAAAGTTTTACCTCTGTTTAAAGCAGATGACCCACGTTGTTTTAATAATTATAGACCTATATCTATTTTGCCATGTTTTTCAAAAATTTTGTAAAAAATTGTATATAAACAATTTCTTTTTCATTTAGATTCAAATTTAATTCTTTACAAACACCAGTACAGTTTTCATAAACATCATTCCACTTATTTGGCTCTGCTTCACCTGATTGACAAAGTTAACTGTGTACTTGAAAACAATGAATATACTTGTAGTATTTTCATTGATATTTCAAAAGCGTTTGATACAGTAAATCATCATATTTTATTAGCAAAATTGTATAAATATGGTTTTCATGATGTTGCACACGAATGGTTAACTAATTATGTCACTGACAGAAGTCAGTTTGTTTGTGTCAAGGGTTGCTGTTCTGACAAAGCTAGATTACCCTGTGGGGTCGCACTAGGGTCCATTTTCCATATTTGGTTACTACTTGTTTGCTATCACTGGTATCATTATGTATTTTTTCTGTATGTTTCTGTACTTCGAGTTCTTAATAATCTTGTGTTAATTTCATTAGGTGGAGGCTTTAAATAAGCCCTATGGGTTTTTTGCCTCTCCCTGTACTGTACTGTATTTTAATTTTTTTTTTCTCTCTTCTTTGTGTGTTTTAGTTGTGCAAAAATAAAACTATAAAACTATAAGACATGTGGCACGCTGCATTCCAGGTAGCAATAGACTAATGCAATTGTGCTGAAAATAGCGTCACATGATCAAGCAGGGGCTGCTGGGATCTAGAGTTCTTAAAGGATAACAGGGAGTTCTAAATAATGAGTTGACAAAACTCTTAAATCATTATTTGTTTTGTTTTAAATTAGATAATATGTAAACCTAAATTCATCTACAACATTGTCTGTTTGTCGATTTTCTTATAGCGAAGTTAGTGAATACACTGCGCTGTATAAGAGTGAATTTATTGAACACTTTTTTCCAGATGAAATTCCTCTTCATTATACAACACTTTTTTCAAACTAAGTCATGTATCATAACCATCAGGAGGTCATTGATGTGTGAAGTGGTTTTGGGGACACTACACTAATAACAATGAAGTTATGGAATATTTTTTTTATTATCTCTTTTTAGTGTTGGACTTTGGATGGTCTCTGCACACTCATATCACAACCATGGCTGCTCAAAGAGAGCAATGTATTCTGTACAGTTGGAGGATGGCTCATTTTGATAAAATGTAGCTTGCCTTGGTTGATAAGAAGCTTTAGTATTTTAACAATGTTAAGCTGATGAATTATGATCCAAGAAGTTGAAATCTGTGTTTATTGTTTTAACTTTACCGAACTACTTTGGTCAACCAGCTGCTATCCCAGTTATGATTTGAGGTTTTGGGTTATAATGTGGACTTTGTTTTAGGGGTTTCCTGTTGGTTTCACTCCTCATGTTTTATGTCTGGTTTAATTCCCTGTATTTGTGTGTTTTCCCGCCATTTTGTTACCCTGAGTGGTTTCACCTGTCTTTTACCAGTCTGGTTTGTCCTCCCTTGTAAGATGCTCCCCTGCACACCTGCTCTGTTTTACTCCACACCCTTAATTGTTAGTCAGTCCCCGTGTTTCCCTCCTGTTCACTGTGTCCACCTACCTCACCTGTGTCATTGTCTTGATTCCACATGTATTGTGTGTGTGTGTGTGTGTGTGTGTGTGTGTGCATGTGTGTGTGCGTTTCCCTTTGTGAGTTGTCAGTTTGTCTGTTTACCCTGCTGTTCCTTTTGCTGTTATCCCTGGCATGATCCTGCCCTGTCATCCTCCTTGCAATTCTCTGTGTTCTTCTGGTGATCCTGGTTTGTTGCAGCTTGATTTTTTGATTCATGCTTTATTTGTGCTTTGTTTTTGGATTCCTGCTCTGGGATTTTTTGGTCTTTATCATCAGCATTAAAGGTTTGCTTTTTGTTTGTAGTCTTGTCTACTTCTTTTTTGTGTTTGACAAGTTTTTGAATTGGAACAGACTGTGAACAAACTCCTCAGCCCTTGTCAACATGCTCCGCTCCCGGAAGAGATCTCCATACAAGAGCAATTCTTCAAGGAGAGGTCATTGGTGAGCCATTTTGTGCTTAATGTTGTTTGTGGGAGACTCAGCCTCTTCTAAGAAGCTCACTCTGTGAACACTCATGCTAGCTATCAGTTGAAACCTTCACACTCAGAGAATACGCCATCCTTCAGTCCCATCTTGGGAACCCCCATGGCTCATGGGGTTTCTCTGAGCTTAAACAAGGCTGCCAAGCCACTTTATAAAAATTCCTTAGCACGTCATTTTAGGATCCAGCTCAAGCCCCAGCCCAAGGTCCCCAGCATCCAGCACGCTAGTCACCAGCTTCCATGCTGGCCAGCTAGCCTCCTGCCCTTTCCTGATCGAATGCCAGCTCCAGCATCGGTGGTCCCAGTGGATGCCAATCCAGTTCTGGCATCAGGGGTCCTGCTGGATGCCAATCCAGTTCTGGTGTCCGTGGTGCAAGCGGACACCATTCCAGTTCCAGCGTGGAGGTCCTGTCAGACGTCTCTCCTCTTCCGGGGTCAGGAGTCCTGGTGGATTTCTCTCCCGTTTCGCTGTCAGGGGGTCCCAGGCGACATATCTCCTTTTCCGGCATCGGGGGTCTCTGACATTTCTCCTGTTCTAACGTCAGGGATCCTATGACCACGACCCCTGCTCCACATCGCTGGTCTGCACCTAGGTCGACCCCTGCTCTACCTCCCCTGTTGGCACCTGGGCCAACCCTGCTCCACGTCCCCAGGTTGGTGCCTGGACCAATCCATAGTTCACGTCCCCTGTCGGTACATGGGCCAATCCATTCGTCACGTCCCTAGACAGCGCCTGGGCTGACCCCTGCTCCACATCTACGATGGGTGCCTGGCCAGACCCCTGCCCCACGTCTCTCCCACAAACACACACTGCCACCACACAGATTCAGACCCTGCACTGCTGCTGCCCACCAGCCTGCTGTAACACCAAGTACTGGGTTAGCCTGTTATTGCTGGCTGAACTTAAGTTGCTACAGCAGGTTCGTCTCTGCCTCTCCTGAGGTGCCGTTTGCTCTCCTCATGGCAAAAGTAGTCTCATAGACTGGGAAGCAGAGAGGAACCACAGGATATGAGCTCGCTAGCCAGCAACTGAAACATTCTGAATGCAGGGTGGTTCTCAACATTTGATTCCACCCACATTGAGCACAGCCCAAAATCTGATTGGCTAAAATGGGTCTCTGAATACTGAGTACTGCCAGCCTCTGGATCTGCAGGCTCAAATCACTTTTGCCCCATATTTAGTGAAAGATGTATTGCAAAAGTGAGAATGCATGGTATTTGTCATTTTTTGGCAGGAAACAGCATTTGGGCCATACAATGTACTTATTGTGTACTTTAACTTGTTCTTCAATTCTATTTTATTTATAAAGCCCATTTTCACAAAACACAGTTTGCCTCAGAGGGCTTTAGAGCACACGACATCCCTCTGCCTCTAGACCATCACATCATCTAAGGAAAAACTCCCCCAAAAGCAACAGCAAGTTTCCTCACACAGAAATGACACTTCAAGGACAGTTGGTCAGATAATTAGCACAAATTCATGTGAGTTAAGTTTAGGTCAAATCAAAAGTTAATATAAGGTGATTAAGATGAATGTATAAGGTAAATATTAGGAGATTAATTTGAATAAATAAGGTAAAGGACAATTTTTGTCTCTACAAACCTTTCCAATGTAATACAGCTAGAAAGTTCCTTTATCCACATTCCTAAAGAAGGAGCATCCCTACTCCAGCAGATTGCAATAACTCTCCTGGCTCGAGGAAGTCCAAAGTCCAGTCTTGTAATTTGTTTCGATGTCAACGAAAAGTCTTTTGGATATATTCCAAGGACACACAGGGTGGCATTTAAAGGGATTCTGATATTAAACATTTCCGACAAACATTTTTTAACATTGTTCCAGAAGTTTTGGATCCTTGAACATTCCCATAGGCAATGGAATAGAATGCCTCAAACACACACAGGTATCTGGAATATTAGCAGACATATGGTGAAGTGTGACAGGAGTTGTGTACATCCTCATTAACCACTTGTACTGGAGTAGTTTAAACCTTGTATTTATTGTTTGTTTTTGTGCCTTCAAGCAGACTTCATTCCAGTCTATCTTGCCAATGTCCTCCTGTATGTCCATTTTCGGAGCATTCAGTTTATCTAATGTTGATTCAGTACAATGTCCAGTTTATAAGCTGTAAAGATACATAGGAGCAAACTGGGGTAATACAGGCATGTCACCTATGTGTTCATGAGCAGCATGCCAAATTGAGATGGTATTTTTAAGAAGAGGGTTTTTTTTTAATGTATTAATGTCTGAGGACTACATGTAAAAATTTAATGGTAGTTCTGGAATGGATTCTTGTTCAATGCATACCCAGACAGGAGATGCTGTTGTACAGAAATAGCATGGTGCTGAAGTTAGTCATGAAGCCATGCAGTAGCACCTAACATTGGAATGTTGAGGCCCTCCCTTTTCGTAAGGCAAGTACAGTAGCTTAAGGTGGAGTCTGGCTCTGCTCTCAATCCAAATTAATTGGCTGAGTACTTTATTAATTTTATTATAGAACATTCCATTTGGTAATGGCAGTGGAACTGTTTGAAAATAGTATAAAAATTGTGGTAGAACAATTATTTTTATTTAATTTATTTGTCCGACCATAGATATAGACAAAGTAGATCAATGGTTCAGTGCTTCAGTTATTCTTTCTAACAGAGGGGTCATAGTTTTCCAGGATTATTTCCTTTAGTTCAGGAGTAATTTTAACATCAAAATATCTAAAACCTTAAGTAGTTGTCATAATTGGGGTATTTACTATTGGATTATGTTGTTTTTCTTTGTCAAGGAACATTACTACTTATTTGGAATTGTTAATTTTATATCCAGAAAACCCTTCAAAATACTATTTCTTAAATTTGTTTGGAAAAATATAATACAGGCATCACCAAATGGCGGACCGCGGTCCAGGTCCGGACCGAGTGATTGGTCTGACCGGACCCACGAATCTCCGATCAATCTATGTACAAAATTTTACATGGAGAATTTTTCTGACGGTAGTGGGCGCTGCTACTCCAGTTAATACGGTAATAGCGCCGACTCAGTTGAGCCAATCAAATCCTTTGTTTACCCTGCACAGCCAGCGCACCCAAAAGCCGAGAGGAAGAGACAGTGGGGAGAGCATGGCGTGCTCCAAAATGAGGAAGGTCAACGCGGAAAACCGTAGTTTTAATGATGAATGGACGGAGAAATTTATGTTCATTCTTCCAGCAGACAGCTCAAAACCAGTGTGCCTCATATGCTCCGAAACCGTTGCATTAATTAAAAGCGGCAATGTGAAGCGGCACTATGAAACGAGGCACGGCTCTTTTGAGCGAAGTTATCCCCTGAAGTCCGAGCTGAGAGCACGCAAAATATCCGAGCTCCGAGCCCAGTATGACAGGTCTAAACGACTCATCACGCACACATTTACAGCCCAGCAACGTGCAAATGAGTGTTCGTTAAAGGTAGCATGGATTTTGGGGCAACATAAAAAAACATTCAGTGATGGGACAGTTGTGAAAGAGTGTCTGCATGCGGTGGCAGAGACATTGTTTGAAGGAAAACAAAAAGACGAAGTCTGTGAAAAAATCAAACAAATCCCCATGTCAGCTTCAACGGCAACCAGAAAATCAGAAATATTAGCCGAGGATGTTCTGGCGCAGCTTGATGCAGCTATTCAGAGTCCACCATGCATATCATTGGCCACTGATGAGTCCACAGATGTGACTGATAATGTCCAGCTTTTGGTGTATGTGAGATTTTTTAACAAAGATAAAAAGGAGCTCTGTGAGGACCTGCTGGGTGTAATGCCACTTGAAACACACACACGAGGAGAGGACATATATGCAGCAATGAAAGAAATGCTGAGAAAGAGGGGTATAGATCCGAAGCAGATTGTGTCTGTCACAACAGACGGTGCCCCTGCCATGGTGGGAAAAGAACGGGGGGCTGTGCCCCGAATGAAAGAAGACAACCCAAACCTTGTTGCTTACCACTGTCTTATCCATCAGACTGTTTTGTGTGCCACTTTATCAGAGCAGTTTGCAGAAGTAATGAACACAATGATGAAGCTCATCAACTTTCTCAGGGCATCCTCATCCCTTCAGCATCGTCTCCTGCGAGAATTCCTGGAAGATGTTGAGGCAAATGCCAATGATCTGCTACTGCACAACAATGTCAGGTGGCTGAGTAAAGGGAATTCACTGGGACGTTTCTGGTCTATTCGAAAAGAAATAACAGCTTTCCTAAAGCAGGTCAAGAGTAAGAGAGCAACAGAGTTTTTACTTTTTCTGCAAGATGAGCACAAGATGGATGTGGTTGCTTTTTTGGTTGACATTACATCACATCTTAATGAGCTCAACTTCAAGCTGCAGGGTCAGAACAACTCAGTTGCTGATTTGATGACAGCTGTTCGCTCTTTCCAGAGGAAGCTGGACATTTTCAAAGAGGATCTTGAAGGAGAGTGTGAACACTTCCCAAAACTGAAGGAACAAATCCAGGGTGAGAGAATCCCTATGTTGATTTCACAAACAAGCTGATTGTAAACTTCAGCAAAAGGTTCAACAGCTTCTGCCTTGGCCAGAGGCTCCTCCTGCTAATCCAGAATCCTTTCCTCATCCGAGAAGTCAGAGAATTTTCCAAGGAGGTGACACAGACATTCAAGTGGGCACATGCAGGATCTCTACAGCTCGAGCTCATTGATCTGCAAGGAAATGCTGCATTAAGAGAGCATTTTGAGGCAACTGACCCTGCTACCTTCTGGCTACAAACTGTGCCTGAGAGTGTGTTCCCTGGTCTGACCAAAGTAGCCCTGCACACCTTGACAATGTTTGGATCGACTTACAGCTGTGAGTCTGCTTTTTCCACCATGAACATTATCAAAAACAAGTACCGCTCGAGGCTCACCAATGAACACTTACATGTCTGCATGAGAATGGCACTAACTCCATTCCAGCCAAGATTTAAGTCACTGGCAGGGCAGTCACATGCCCATTTTTCTCATTAAGAGAAGTTAAAAAGAAAAAGAAGAACCAAATGGTGGTGTTTTTTCTTTAAAAAGAGCCATTTTATTGTTTTGAACATGTTGACCTATTGACCTCTTGAAAAGTATGCCTTCAGTTCTTTTTATGCATGGACTTGTTTAATTTAAAAAGAAGGTTGTTTAGTCAATACTCTGTTTGCACTGTTCCTAAAGCAGACACTTTTTGAGACCTTTTTACTTGAAGTGTAGGCCTTTAGTCCTTTAGGCTGGGACCTCCTTAATTTAAAAGAAAGCAGGGTTATTAGGCTCTTTTTGCACTTAATTTATTCTGAGGTTTCTGTTTCCTTTAATCTGAAATAAAAGCCTTAAATTTATTTGACTATGGAAGTGTACTTTATTAAAACTGATAATACAATATTGAAACCACAAACACAATAATATAAGTTGGTCTTTGGTTCAGACCTTTTTATGTGGAGGAACTTTTAGTATTGGACCTCAGTGAATTTTAATTGACTACCCCTGATGTAATATCTGCAAATAGCGAAATGCAATGTTCTATCCCCCCAACTACAATGCCTGATATTTCTGTATGTTCCCATCCTATACACTCAGCTTGTGTTGTCTCTGTCTTTAAGGCATAAAGTCTTTGTCTTGGTTTTTTGACCATCCTCTCAGCACATTCTCACACACTCTGGAAAGTATGGGACTGTTATGGAAATTGTTCAAAAAGCAGGTTTTCTTTCTCAGGTTATTATTTATATTGGTAAATGCAATTGGGAGACCCCACATGAACAACAGACTTGGTCCATGCAGGTCTCAAAGCAAAAGAACAGATCTTGATTTTATATAGCAAATTTAAGATTGCACAGGATCTGCCACCAACACAGGAGTGTTGGTGGCAGTTCGAGACATCTGTTCGAGACATCTCCTAATATGGTACTAAGCAGGATTTTCAAATTTCAGGAGAAATTTGGGGTGGTAAGTCAGGGGGGGGGCTCAAAAGAGGTAAAAACAACAGGTTACGGGAAAACATTTATCCGTCTTACCTATATATAACCTGAGCAACATGTAGAATCATAGCATCAGTGCAAGCACAACACGAGCACAGCCAAAGGCAGGATCACAGCATCAGCACAACCATCACTATGATTCAGGCGCAGCAAATGATCCAGGAAATCTAGAATACAAGGGAGCACAAATGCCTACCCAGCAAAAGCTGAGTTAGTGTCATAATAGGACGTGAGCGTTTGCAGATGAAGAGAGCAAGAGAAGTAGAAAGGAGCTCACTGTATCACAGAAAGTCCCCTGGCAGACTAAGCTTATGTCAGCCTAACTAAGGGCTGGTCAAAGGCAAGCCCGAGCCCGCTTTAACTGTAAGCTTTATCAAAGAAGACAGTCTTAAGTCTACTCTTAAATGTGGAGACGGTGTCTGCCTCCTGGACTGAAACTGGAAGATGGTTCCAGGGTCGGTCAGAGCATGTCAGTGATGCACAGTACAGGTCAGTCAGAGTGTGTCAGTCATTCACAGTACAGGTCAGAGCATTTCAGACATGCAAAGTACAGCTCAGTCAGAGTGTTTCAGTCATACACAGCACGGGTCTGTCGGAACATGTCAGGTCTGTCAGAGCATGTCAATAGAGGACAGTACAGGTCAGTCAGGGTGTGTCAGTCATGCAGTGTACACATCAAAGCCTGTTCGTCAGGCTCAATACAGGTCACAGCATGTAAGTCATGTACAGCAAAGATCTGTTGGAGCATGTCAGACATGCACAGGGCAGGTCTGTCCGAGTGTGTCAGACATGCATTGCACAGGTCCATCCGAGTGTTTCAATACACAGCACAAGTCTGTCGGAGCGTGTCAGACATGCACAGCACAGGTCCGTCAGAGTGTGTCAGACATGCACAGCACAGGGCTGTCAGAGCATGTCTGACATGCACAGCACAGGTCCATCAGAGCATGCCCAGACATGCACAGCACAGGTCAGCCAGAGCGTGTCAGTCCACGGCACAGGTCAGTCACAGCATTTCAGTCATCCACAGCACATGTTGACAAGGGCGCATCATTCATTGACAGTACCAGCTGGTCAGAGCATGTCTGTCAGGCAAAGTGAAGGTCACAGCCTGTCAGTCAGGAACAGTACAGGTCACAGTGTGTCAGTTATGCATATTAAAGGTTAAAGCGTGTCAGTCATGCACAGTATATGTCAGTCAGAGCGTGTCAGTCAGAGCATGTCAGTCAGGCACAGTACAGGTCGGTCAGAGCATGTCTGTCAGTCACAGAACTGATCACAGCTTTTCAGTCAGGCACAGCAAAGGTCACACAGTGTCAGTCAGAAACAGTACAGGTCACAGCGTGACACTCAGTACAGGTCCCTGTACGACCGTTCCTTGCCAGAGCTTGGTCCGCATTGCCGGCACTAAGTCGGACTTGTTTCCAGTGAGGGTTGGACTCCACCAGGACTGCCCATCATCGATTCAATACATAATTTTTACAGACAGAATTTCTAGGTGCAGCCAGGGCGTTGAGGGCGTCCGGTTTGGTGACCCCAGGATTGGGTCGCTGCTTTTTCGCAGATGATGTGGTCCTGTTGGCTTCATCAGACCTTCAGCTCTAACTGAATTGTTTTGCAGCCGAGTGTGAAGTGGCCGGGATGAGAATCAGCACCTCCAAATCCATGGCCATGGTTCTCCAGATCGGGGAGGAGATCCTGCACAGTACATATCAGTCAGAGCTTGTCAGGGAGGCACAGTAGAGGTCAGTCAGACCATATCAGTTAGGCACAGCACACATCAGCATGTGTTTGTCATAAACCGTTCAGAGCATGTCAGTCATGCACAGTGTAGGTCACAGCATGTCAGTCAGGTACAGTACAGGTCAGTCAAAGCTTGTCAGTTAGGATCAGACCAGGTCAATCAGAGTGTGTCGTCAGGTACAGTGCAGGTCAGATTTTGTCAGGTGCAAGGTCACAGCATGTCAGTCATGCACATGACAGGTCTGTCAGAGAGTCACCTTCATGAACAGCACAGGTCCATCAGAGCATGTCAGTTATGCACAGCACAGTTCCACTGGAGCGTGTCACTCAGGCACAGTACAGCTCAGTCAGAGCATTTCAGTCATGCAAATTACAGGCTGTCAGAGTTTTTAAGTCTGGTAAAGTACAGGTCAGTCAGAGCATGTCAATCATTCACAGTTCAGGTCAGAGTGTGTCAGGCATGCACAGTACAGGTCAGTCAGTGCGTGTCAGTCATGCAGTGTACAGGTCACAGCGTGTCAGTCATGCAGTGTACAGGTCTATCGGAGCGTGTCAGTCATTCATAGCACAGGTCAGTCACAGCATGACAGTCAAGCATAGTAGCATGGCAGTTATACATCGTACAGGTTGGTTTAAAGCGGGGCAGTTATGCACAGTACAGGTTGGTTTAGAGCATGGCAGTCATGAACAGTGAAGGTTAGAGAGTGTAACTCATGCATAGTAAAGGTCAGAGAGTGCCAGACATGCACAGAACAGGTCAGTCAGTGCATGTCAGGCACAAAGCAGGCCAGACCATGTCAGTTATGCACAGCACAGGTCAATCAGAGCGTATCAGTCACACAGACTACAGATAAGATCATGTCCCTCAGGCACAGCACAGGTCAGAGGGTGTCAGTCATGCACTTTACAGGTCAGAGCGTTTGAGCCATTCAGACTAGACGCCAGAGGGTGCCAGTCATGCAGAGCACCACCACATACCTTTACATGCAGAGCATGTCAGTCATGGACAGTACAGATCAGAGGGTGTCAGTCATGTACAGTAAAGGTAAATCAGAGCATCTTAATCATACCCAGTACAGGTCAGTCAGTACAAGTCAGTCATGATCAGTCAGAGAGTATCAGTCATGCACAGAACAGCTTACAGCATGTCAGTTATGCACAGTACAGTAAGGTCAGTAAGACTGTGTTGGTTAGACTGTCAGTAAAGCACAGTACAGGTCAGTCAGAACGTGTCAGTCAAGCAAAGCACAGTTTGGTCAGAACGTGTCACTCTTGCACAGCACAGGTTGGTTTAGAGCATCACAGTTATGTACAGTACAGGTTGGTTTAGAGCAGTCTTAAGTGCTATTTTTGATTCAAGCTTAGCAATTCATCCTAAAACTAAGCTAAATTATAGTTCATTTGAAAGCCTTTTTCTCAGCCCATTCTAATTGTTATAGTGTACCTTGCCTTGTCCTTGCATACGGCATTGATATTGTAGATTTATTAGTCTTTCCTGAGGTTCCCGCTCTGTCAGTCCATTATTTAATAACTTTCAATTTTTTATTACTCAAATACACACTTGTCAGCAAGAGTTACTAGACTAGATGTCTGTCTGATGGTGCAGTAGCTAAATTTAAGGAATTGACTCCAACTGCATTAACCTCATTACCTTGTCTCACAGTGACTGAGAATGCTTGTACTAATTTGTCATTCTCAAATTGATTGTCTCGTTGATAGTGCTACTGGCTAACTGTGATCAGCTCTTGACTCCGCTGCAACTTTCAAGAAGAAAATAATGAAACAAAGAAAATTAGCTCCACGGTTAAAGCCCCAAATCCACAAACTGAAACAAACACCGCAAAAATTTGAAAGAAATTGGTGTTCAGCCAACCTGGAAGGGTGCTGTTTAGTCTGGCAGGACAGTCTTAAAATGTATAGAAAGGCCCTCCGCCATGCCAGAGCAAACTATTACTCATCATTAATTGAGGAAAATAAAAACAATCCCAGGTGTCTTTTCAACACCATAGCTAGGCTGACTCAGAGTCACAGCATCCAAGCCATCAACATGTTAGACCCCATCCCATTACTACTTACTTAAGGAAGTTTTACCCTTAATAGACATTTCTTTATTAAATATAATCAATGTGTCTTTATTAACGGGCTATGTACCACATACCTTAAAAGTAGCTGTCATTAAACCCCTTCTAAAGAAGCCCACTCTTGATCAAGAGGTTTTAGCTAACTATAGACCAATATCTGATCTCCACTTTAATTCTAGAATCCTTGAGAAAGTGGTTGCTCTTCAACCTTGTGACTTTCTCAAAGATAGTAGTTTATTTTGACGACTTTCAGTTAGGTTTCAGAGTTCATCATAGTACAGAGACAGCACTTGTAAAAATTACTAACGACTTATTGATTGCCTCTGATAAAGGTGTGGTCTCTGTCTTAATCCTATTAGATCTCAGTGCCGCATTTGACACCATTTACCATAAAATCTTACTGCACAGACTGGAACACTTAATTGGCATCAAAGGAATGGCACTAAGCTGTTTTAAATCACACTTATCAGATAAATCCAAGTTGGTTTACATCACGATCAATCCTCTGTGCATGCTGCTTCGGAGTGCCACAAGGTTCTGTACTTGGACCAATTCTTTTTACTTAATATATGCTTCACCTAGGCAGCATAATTACAAATCACTCTGAAAATTTCCATTGTTATGCTGATGATACGCAACTGTATCTATCTATGAATCTGGATGAAACTGATCAGTTATCTACACTTCAAACATGTCTTAAAGACATGGCCTGGGTGAGCCGTAATTTCTTTAGCCAAAATAGTTTTTTTTATTGCAAGATGCAACACAAGACAGGTGAGAGACATGATAGGGATGACAATATGTGTGATACAAAAAGTACAGTGCAAAATTGGACACACTGGTACACATTGTACATTGCGTTGTGTGTTGAGGGTGTTGAAAGGCAAGGCAGGTGTTTGTACGTGCGTGTGCGTGTGTGTGTGTGTGTGTGTGTTGAAAGTAACTGGGATGGCTAACAGGCAAAGTACATCAAAGATACAGGGACCATACTAAATATATATTATAAATGTATGTATGAAAAAGGGGAGTAATACATTTTTAAAAAAGAAAGAAACATATATTTATATATGTGTGTGTGTGTGTGTGTGTAAATAAATAAATAAAATTATATATATATATATATATATATATATATATATATATATATATATATATATATATATATATATATATATACATAAATAAAGGAAAGAAATTTAACCAAAGAGAACCTCCATTCTTATTCCTACCTCTCCTCCCCTCCCTCTCCATCCCCACCAACCCCTCTGACTCAATTCAATTTCTGTTTAAATTCTTAATGTTTGTAACACGGACCATCCATCCATCCAGAACAGCCGACCCGGTGGAAGGTGGCTTGTTCGTGTGGGTGGGCGGTCATTCATTCATTTGCTCAATTTGTTTTTGTTTTGTTTTGGGAGGTTTTCCATCCAATTCTGCTTTATTTTATTTATTTATTTATTTATTTTTTTTTTTCTTTTACCTCCACTCTCAAAAAAAGATAGAAAAGGAGGCAGGGGACAGGACCAGGGAAGCTGGGATGGGCAAGGCATCATGGTAAAACTGACGACAGGAGTTATTCCAAAAAATAAATACATTAATAAATAAATAATAAAGTAGGGGGCTGGGGGGAGGGGGGTTGTAGGGGTTGAGTGCATGTTGGTGGTGCGCTTGGTCTTTTTATATACAATTCTGCAATGGCAAAGCTAATACCATAGCATAATATAATAAAAGTAATGGTAATAATAATGTAGCTGCAATGATAATAACAATAATAATAACACTTTTTTATTTTGAAAGATGTTAACAATACTTTACTACTATTATATTATTATCATCATTACCTTGCCATCTTCAACACCATCAACATTTGATTTTTAATGTGACACACGTAAAATTAACTGTAACTATTACCATGTATCAAAAACTGGAGTGATAGTGCAACACAACAATGGTAACAACAAAAACAATAATAATAGCAATAATAACAACAATAGTGATGAAACAATCAAACAAACAAAAATTTAAAAAATCAATGATTAAGGAAATAAAAATAGTAACAAAAATAGGTAAGTAAGTAGATACTTTAAAGGGCAAACATAGAAAATCTAGATGACAATCCAAAAATGATACACAAAGTAATAGCAATATAACAATAATAATAATAATAATAATAATAACAACATATAATATAATATATATAATAATAAGCGTACACCCTTAAGTATACCAGTTGGGTTTTTTTTTGTTTTGTTTTTTGTTTTGTTTTTTATTGTAAGGTAAGTAAGTCTAGTTTGCTAAAATAGAATAAAAAGAAAAGACAAAAAAGGAGAGGAGAGAGAAGAAATTGAAATTATTAAGTGGAAGAGAAAAAGGGGAGGGGAAGTGTGTATGTGTGTATGTGTGTATGCATGTATACGTGTATGTGTGCGTGTGCTTGTGTGTGTATGTGTGTATTTGTGTGTGAGAGTGTTCGGGTAAATATGTACATGGTTAAGTCTGAGTGTGAGTGAAATGAGAATATATAAGAATTGTGATACGTAAGATGATGGTGTTGAGTTGATTCATGTGCTTTGGACAATATGGTGGCTTGGAAATGAGCCGTAATTTGTTGATGCTGAATTCAGACAAAACTGAAGTTATTGTTCTTGGCCCCAAACACCTCAGAAACTCCTTTTCTAAGGATGTTATTTCTCTAGATGGCATTACCTTGGCCTCTAGCACAACTGTAACCTCAGAGTTTTATTTAATTGAGATTTATCTTTTCACCAAAAAGGCTTTTTACCATATAAGGAATATAGCCAGAGTGTGACAGTTTCTCTCTCAAGCCAATGCAGAGACTCTTATTCATACTTTTATTACTTGCAGAATTGACTATTGTAATGCCCTTCTTTCTAATCTGCCTAAAAAAATATTTCTCAGCTGCAGCTGATCCAAAATTCAGTTGCACGCATGCTGACAAAGACCAGAAAAAGAGCCCGCATTTCACCGGTTTTAAAGTCTCTGCATTGGCTACCGGTATTTTTTAGAACTGATTTTAAGATTAATGGTTTTGCACCTTCTTATTTGTCAGATTTGCTTTTAAAATATGAACCCAGTAGAGCCCTCAGGTCCTCGGGTAGTGGTCTTTTAATAGTGCCAAAAGTGAGAACCAAAACATACAGTGAGGCAGCTTTTTATCATTATGGCCCCCGTCTGTGGAACAGTTTGCCTGAGGACCTGAGGGCAGCACATAATGTTCATGTTTTTAAAAGTAATCTCAAGACCTACATTTTTAGTTTAGCTTTTAATTGAACTATATTTTACCTCTTATTAACTTATTTATTGTTTTATTCCTATTTTACTCCCTGTTAACTTATTTATTGTTCTGATAATATTTTACCTCTTGTTAACTTATTTACACTTATTCTTTCTACTAGTATAACATTTATTTATTTAGATAGTTTTTTATTCATTCATTTTTTTCAAGTAGTTATCTTTATTTATTTTGTATTAGCTTTATACTTTTATTGTTATTCTTATTCTTCCATCATGCCTCCAGTGTTTCCTCATCTGAGATAGCGTTTCCTCAGTCCTTAATGCCTGTTGTTACTTAGTTCATTAATGTAGATGTAGATTAATGTTTTAACTTTGTGCAGGGTGGGGGGTGGGGCTTGGATGGTGGGGTGGCGGGTTGTATTTTTTCTTTTATCTGAGGTTAATCTGTCTGTTTGTAAAGCACTTTGTGCTACAATCTTTTTTGTATTAAAAGTGCTACATAAATAAAGTTTGATTGATTGATTGATTGATTGATTTTGCCTCCAATATAAAACAAACATCTAGGACTGCTTTCTTTCACTTGCGTAACATCACAAAAATTAGACATCATGTCTAAAAAGATGCCAAAAAATTAGTACATGCATTTGTTACTTCTAGGCTGGATTACTGGAACTCCTTATTATTCAATTGCCCCATCAAATCTCTTAGGTCTCCCAAACTGGTGCAGAACTCTGCTGTAGAGGTTATAACTGGAACCAAGAAAAGGCACAATATTTTTCCTGTTTTAGCTTCTTTGCACTGGCTCCCTGTAAAATCCAGGATTGAATTTAAAATCCTCCTCCTTACTTACAAAGCCCTAAATAGTCAGGCTCCATCCTATCTGTCGCAGCTCATAGTTCCTTCCCAACCCTCAAGATCACTGCACTCTGAAAGGGTTACTTGTGGTTCCCAAAGTCTCCAAAAGTAGGACGGGAGCCAGAGCCTTCAGCTACCATGCTCCTCTTTTATAGAACCATCTTCCAGTTTCGGTCAGGGAAGCAGACACCGTTTCCACTTTTAAGGGTAGACTTAAGACCTTTATATATATATATATATATATATATATATATATATATATATATATATATACATATATATTTATATATATCTCAATGTTTTAAGTCAAAGATCATACGCCATAATGTTAATAGGCCTAATATACTGCTATGTTAAGCAACATTCATTTATTTTTTCAATGAGTGGACAGTTGTGAAGTTGGGTGATTATGCAGATACAGCCCACATGGGCAATATAACATCGACATGCAGAGGGAAAAAAGAAGAGAAGAAAAGGTGGCACTGAGAGTGGCGAGCTGGGACTGCACTGCCACCTGTGCAAGCCTGAGTTAAACAGAGGTAGGATTGAGCCGATAGAAATAAACCTGTAACCTATAAAAAGTGCTGTGGGTTAAAGCAGTAAGAGTTGCACTGTTAACCTATGAGACCCACCTAATTCTGAGGAGGTTAAACCATTTTGTAACAGTTTTTGGCAACAGGTATGTAATTTAACAAAAGGCACTGTACTGTAATACTGTAAACTTCTGTAATTCCAACAGCACTGCAAGTGCAGTTTTCCCTAAGGAGATTGTGCTATGTTTACATTTCTACTTTTGTTTTTTTGTTTTTCTTCTTTGTGCTATGCAGTGCTGTCTTTTCCTTTCTGTATCACAATTACATGGTCTGTCAACAAATTACAGTACAAACAGTAAAAGCTTAAATGTGAATCTTGTCCAGTCTCTTGCCATCAATCTCCCACATACACTAAGGTGTAACTTACAATTTACAATAATTGTCATCAAAACTTTAGCCATAGTTTACATCAGAACATCCCTCCAGAGTACACTGTTATATTGACAACATGACTAAGCAATTAGTCTTATACATTCACAATGACACAAGGACTTTGATGAACTAAGGATTTTGAGCAAGAGACGGGCTTTTGCAGGTAATCCATGGTGTTTTGCTATTTGTATCAATTGTTTTGAGAAATGCACTGTTCGAATGTCGAGGATGATTCGAGAAATGTACCAAAGTGACTGAGAAAAACTGTAATAGTATAAGAGAAGTATAGAACTACAGAAGTATGGAGGTATAAGAGACGTATAAGAATAGCATAAGAAGCACTACACAACTACCAGTGTTAGCAGTAATGGTAGTAGTGACATAAGTAGTAGTAGTAGAAGTAGCAGGCGTACAATTGTTTGTTAGAGAACTACTATAGAGAGACACAGAGACAGAAAAAGGGAGACAAACAGAAAGACATAGGAAGAGACAGATTAATAGAGAGACAGATTGATAGAGAGACAGAAAGACAGAGACAGCACAAGAAAGAGAAACTGACAGACAGAGAGAAGGACAGACAGATAGATAGATAGATAGATAGATAGATAGATAGATAGATAGATGGATAGAGAGATGGGGAGAGAGACAGACAGAAAGACATATACAGAGAGAGAGAGACAGAGGTAGATAGAGAGGCAGACAGAGAGAGAGGCAGACAGAAAGGCAAATACAGAGAGAGACAGAAAGAGAGACAGAGGGAAAGAGATAGAAAGGCAGACAGAAAGAGAGAGAGAGAGAGAGAGAGAGAGAGAGAGACATGGAGGAGGAGAGAGAGACAGAGAGAAAGAGATAGACAGGGAGACAAATAGAGACAGACAGATAGAGAGACACTGGTAGCAGTAATACTACAGAAACAGGAGCTGATGGAGGTCTGACCTGCTAATCAGAAGCATCTGTGTGTCTGACAGTGACGAGTCATGATCAGAACTGATAAAAGACACAGAGGTAGTGCTTAAAAAAGACACCCTACGGACATAATTTTAAGTTATGCTGTCAAAATGAGGGGACATTGAGCCCCACAAGATGTTACTGTTAGATGCTTTGAAGCATCCACACTAATAAAGAAAGAGCACAGGATAACAATAATGTGGATGCTTTGAAGCATCCACACTAGTTAGGTGCATTAGTACCAGTGTCATGCAGTATTGTAGGGAAGGGTGGCATGTAATGCTTCAAAGTCATGCTAAAATTAAACAAGGGACAGAGAGGTATTAGGGACTGTTTGTAATTTAGGGAAAGTGTAGTGCAAAACAGGAGCTTCAGATCATTTTGAAACATTGGAGAGATAATATTTAAAAATATTTGATAAAAATAAAAATATTTTTAGCTCCAGGGAGGGTCATGATATGATAATAATAATAATAATAATAATAATAATAATAATAATAATAATAATAATAATAATAACAATAATAACAATAATAATTTTTAAAAAGTCACACCCCAGCAACCCCCTACTCTATTAAATAAAGAACAGTTCCTTACCATTTTTTAAAAAACACTGTATGTAATATTTCCGTGTACTCAGGTCCCTAAACAGTCATGGAACTACAAAAACCTTACTCTGTACACTATTTTAATCATGTGTTACACTTTCAAGAATGATGTTACAGCCGATCCTTGGTGTAGCACATTAATTTTTTTATTCCTGTAGGAACAATAACAAAAAACCCACATCAATATCAGTCCTTGGCGTCTGTGTTGTTTCTGCATAACTCTGTGGCCTGACGTCTTACTCTGCTTGAGGGCGGGCTTATTTCAGAACACGCATTAAAATTAAACAAACAGAATAAAATTACAGTCAAATGTCCATGTAATGATTCATCATGTAAACATCTTTTTAACTAAGAGCACCTATCTCTAATGAACTTTGTTTTAACTCCATTCATCCTCAAAATGAACTGTTTTACCCTTTTAACTTCCCTTATAGCTATTTATTAATCATTACTATTTATTCTTGTCTTTGTCACCTCCTTGTTCACGAAAAACAACAATTATTTGAATACAGAAATCACGTTTCTCATATAAACTCTCATTTCTAACTGTCAAAACAAAACCAATTTTCAATGCATCATTTACGCTCTTATTCTGAAACTCACAGGAAACTGCCTACTGCATGACGGTCAGAGCCGCCATGTGCGCGAGCTTCATTATGGCTAACACTGGTGCCATCGGCCGTTGCTCATTCACACACACATAAAGCTCTATCAACTGTTTTCACATCGTCCATTAGCATGAATTAAGTTCATCGTTGCACCATTCGCACTTTAGAAGGCAGTTTCACAGTTTGTTTTCACCATCCCTGGCATTGCCCGCCATATCGGAATACTGTTCATTCAGTCCGCAAGCTAGCTCGTCTTCACTCAAAGTTATGTTCAAACTCACTACATGTCACCGTCACAGTCTAAGGCTTTTACACGTTATATTGTCATCATATTTCATTTTGGTTATGATTTCTGAACCTCTTACCTGTAGGAACAATAACAAAAAACCCACATCAATATCAGTCCTTGACCTCTGTGTTGTTTCTGCATAACTCTGTGGCCTGACGTCTTACTCTGCTTGAGGGCTGGCGTCAGCCGTAGACACCTCATGCGCACAGCGCCCTCTGCTGACTCAACATTTCAACCATGTAAACATAACCAGAACTGCTATTAAATGAATGAAATCACACGGGAAATCCCATTACAATCCCTTTCTAACGTTTTAAAGTCCTTAGCTGTTTTAATGAGTTTAAATTTTAAATGGGGGCAAGATATTTGAATCAAAATATTTGAATCAAGTCTCTAAATCAAGTCTTTAGTGTGAATGTCTCTGAAACACACAGTGCCACACATGCATACAATTTGAATATGTGACTAATATAGCCCTTAAAATGGAATGAATAAATTAAGAATACATTTATTTGTTCACTTATGATTTCATCTTATTTTACTTCAACTTTAACCTTTGGGAGAGCATTTGCAAGACACGTGATTACCTCTACTTTTCAGAATGAGGTCAAAGCACATCCAGAATATATGTGGAAAAAATGATTCATAGGCTTGTATTCACAGGAAGCATAACATATGTTATCTAAAAAAAATTACATCTCACTAAATCGTGAGGAAAACTTTGGAAAACTTTGTCCCCTTGTCTAAAATTTGTGACAGCTGTATATGATGTGTAGCCTACACTGAACAGATGAAAATATAAACTATATAGATATATATATAATGAATATATATTTGCTCCTGTAGGGACCTGGTAATTCCACATATGATTCGTTCAATTGGACATGTCACGTCTTGTGAGTTCCTTCTTCAAAATGGCTAATGTTGTCTTCTTTGTTCCTCAAACAAAGAACAGCCTTTTGAACTCAATGTCCAAGAGTGCCCCAGGTTCTAACACTTATGTGTTAGATTCTCCTACGGATCCATCTTCAGACATGATTGGTCCACCACTGTGACCCCCTAGGACGTCCCACAGCCAAGAAGAGACGCATCTGCTGATCTTCTGGCTCTGGCTCCCAACCTCCTCAGAGGAAGGTTGCATTTTCTGGAGGACCTGCGCTACCCTTCCCCCTGCCACCCCTAAGCTCTCAGCAGGAGCTGCATCCTTGTCTCAGCTCTACTTTCCAAGTTTAAAGGGGCTTTGCAGACGTTAGAAAGCCACAGCTGACTTCTCAAGCCAAAGGAGAACAGAATCGAGATAGCACTGAACTGCTATCTCTGTAAGGACACCAGGGGCCTCATGTACAAAGACTTGCGTGGATTTCCTACTGAAACATGGCGTACGCTCAAATCCAGAAAACGTCGTACGCACAAAAAAATCCTGATGTATGAATCTGTGCGCACGCATGAATCCAAGCACATTCCCTTTGTACATCCCAATCAGCGTGGAATTGAGCGCACATGTTGGAGTACCCGCCCACTCCCTGTCCACGCCCCCATTTAAATACGCAAATCATATTTAAATAAGCCCTGCACCTGAGATTCCCCTCTCTGCACGATCAGAAAATAAGAAACAAAAGATGAGTAAGATGGGATTTTAAGCTTCCATTCATTAAGTTTATACACTTACACGGATCACACACTATTGTTGCAAATTAGTGCAGAAGTGCGCCGGGGAGAAGGTGAGGCTGATAAGTCTTTACGCACACTTTACGCACGGGGTTATTAACATGAGTATGTTGCGCACAGTGACAAACAGGGGCTTGTTAGAAAGATCTGAAACTGTAGTTTAACCAGCAAAACAGCAAGTCACTAACTCTAACCGCTGACTAGTAATGATGCGGTGAAGACGGGATATGATTTGGGGGCGCACATGCTCAATGCGCATCACAGGGACTAATATTAGGACAATTACACAACAAATTTACTTACCAAGAAGCCACCCATCGCGCACAGTGCCAGCTTGTAGTCTGTTCCCAACCATGCTGTTACTCAGAATGCGTGAAGCGTGCGTTGAACCAGGCCACCTCGCCACAATGTTGGTTAACTGCATTTGCGCATCACATATGATCTGTACATTGATGGAATGAAAGTGTTTCCTGTTCACGTATACAAATTCATCATGTGACGGCGCTTTTATAGCAATGTGTGTGCAGTCGATAGCTCCGATTACATTAGGAAAACCGGCTCTCGCTGCAAATTGCGCTTTAATGTTGACCTGTTCAGCTGCATGGTATGGGAATTTGATATATCTGGCTGACATGCGGATAATTCCGTCCCACGCGGCTGGCATGGCTCGGCTGAGGGTCGACTGGCACAGTCCCGATCGGTCGGCCAGCTCCCTCTGGAATGCCCCGGTTGCCAGGAACCCCAGTGTGGTCAGCACCTGTATGGGCACAGGCAGCGCATGGCTCCTGGCTGTGTTGCGCTCCAAGGCCGGCCACAGCTCTGCGCACAGTTCCACGAGGATTGCCCTCGGGAACCTAAAGCGGCTGATGAGCCAGTCGTCATCGTGTGCCAGTACGTCGTCTCTGTCTCGAAACACACGCTCTCTTCTAATTGCACCATTTGCAATGTCCTCTAATGCTGCTAAAGCTGCCAATGTTTTCAGTGGTACTTTTTGCACCACTTTGCGCATGCTTTTATATCCACTCATGTAATTGGAGACACGTATGTGTGTGTGTGTGTGTTAATTGTTCACGGGTGTTTATTGTTCATGTGTCTCTGATGTGCACATCATTAAGTCATCATTCAGAGGACGGATTGGTTACACATGTGTTTATTTTATGTTTCCCAGGATTACCTCTAAGTGTCGCCAAAGTATCAACGGCTGTAGAAACGTGCGTACGCCAGCTATGAAGTTGGCGTGAGGCACCGCACATTTCCACGGTCATTTCACTCTTGATACATCTGAACTTTGCCGTGAGAAAGAGCGTACGCCACGTTTTTGTGCATACGCACCGTTTGTACATGGACCGGTCAGCCTCCTCCTGGATCCTTCGAACTGCACAGAGGTGACTGAACCAGAGCTTCTTTTCTTCAGCCAGCAGCCCAAAGAACTCTTCTACCACTCCTGGATTGGCAAGTAACATCTGGTCATAGCATAATAATGTGTAACATGTATTGATGTTAATGCTATCAAATGAGTTGGTGTTCTGATGTCTTTGTTATTGGGTTATTGATTTGTCCGGAATTTAGTTTGTTAATGCCTCACACAGAATGGGTATCGCATGCAACTATACATCCTTTTTATGAACCAAATAACCTTATATTGGATCACATACATGCACTCAGATATTGGCTCTCAACAGAAGCACACAGAGAAGGAACTTTTTCTTTGTGCATTTGTCTGACCAACCACATGGTCAGCGAAGGCCCTCTCCACTCTGCAGCCATCTTTGATCCAACATCTTGAATCTGGCATCTCGTTGTAGCTTCTGTTGTTAGTCAATCCACCTCTGCCTCTTAGTGTGTTCACGACACGCTGAGGAGGGCTTTCGACCCGTTTTCCTCAGGTCGGGAGAAAGCGAGAGAGCTGAGCAACATTAAACAAGGTACGGACTCAGTCTGTGACTATGCCATCAGATTCTGCACTTTGGTCACAGATAGTGGTTGGAATTCTACTGCCCTTTTATGATGTGTTTCTCAAGGGACTTTCTGATAAACTTCAGGATTTGTTAGTACCGTTAACCCTACCGAGTGATCTTGACTCTCTGATAAGCCTCGCTATTAGAACGGATAACCGCTTGCAGGAGCAGAAACGGAAACAGGGTCCCACTGCCGTTTCTGCACCCAGCCGGCCGAGTCCCTCACACGTTTCGTCGCCGACTCCTCGTGGGACGATTTCCCCGGGGAGGGAGGAGGAGCCCATGCAGATGGGAAGAGCCAAGGTAAATCCGGAAGAGCGCCGTCGGCGTCTGCAGGAAGGATGTTTACTGCGGACAACATGGACACCGTCCGGTCTCAACATGGATACCAGTTCACCTGATTTATCCTCTCTTCCTGACTGCTACCATGACTTGGGTGAGGTCTTTAGTAAAAGTAAGGCCACATCTCTTCCCCCACACAGGCCTTACGACTGCCCCATTGACTTGATCCCAGGGGCCCCTATACCTAAGGGCAAGTTGTATGCTATCTCAGGCCCTGAAAAGCAGGCCATGACGGATTATATTGACTCCTCTTTGAAAGCGGGACTTATCCGTCCTTCCTCATCGTCTGCAGGGGCACGGTTTTTCTTTGTGGGGAAGAAGGATGGTTCCCTCAGACCTTGTATCGACTACTCACCTCTGAATGACATTACTATCAAGAACTGTTACCCCCTGCCACTCATGTCATCAGCTTTCGATCAGCTTCAGCAGGCTAAAATCTTCACAAAATTGGACTTGGACAAATTGGACTTGGACTTGGACAAAATGCCTACCACCTGATTCGCATCCGTGAGGGGGACGAATGGAAGATGGGGTTTAACACACCTAGTGGCCACTATGAATACCTTGTCATGCCTTTTGGACTAACCAATGCTCCTGCTGTTTTCCAGGCCATGATAAATGATGTGCTCCGAGACTACTTAAACCAGTTTGTTTATGTATATCGATGACATTTTGATCTTTTCTTCTGACCCAGACTCCCATGTGGTCTTTCACCACTGATATATTTCAAAGTGCTTTGAAGACACAAAGTCTCTGTCACCACACACACACACACACACACACACACACACACAAGTTGTTTAACCCTTTAACACCTGCATCGACATTAATGTTCTTCTTCTATATTCAAATTACTAGCATTTAGAACTCTGAAACCTGATGAAATTTGATTATTTCTTTCATGAGAAGACATTACAAGCAACTTGGCAAGAAATGTCCCGCAAACTGCAAACTGCAATTATATATGTAAAATTATGTTAGAAAAAAAATGAAATGTTAAATACTTTATGGAGGTCATTTTCTTGATTTTCTTTGCTTATATTTTACTTTTCTTTTTTCTTTTTCTTTTTTTTTGTTGCTTACTTTCAAGTAATTTCTTGCAACTTTCTTCCCAATTTGTGGGTTATTTCTTATAGACATAGACATTAGACAATTATGACTCGTTTTTCACCCATTTTTTGTAAATGTAGCCTTTATCAAGGAATAAACAGAAATATTACATTATTTGGGGCACCTTGGGCAGCAACTTCAGCCGTACGTGTTCTTGTGCATGGCACATCAAGCTTTGCACGCCTCTCCTTCATAGACAGCCTTTTTTAGGTCTCTGACATGTGGGATTAAGTTCAAGTCCAGGGATGGGCTAGGCTACTTGAGGATATTCAGAATTGTCCCTAAGCGACCTCTGCGTTGTCTTGGCTGTGTGCTTAGGGTCGTTGTCCTGTTGTATGGTATGTACACTATAATATGCACACAAACTGATGACAAACATTTGATGGCCACTGAGAGTTGGTCAGGAGACAATACTGAACATATTTTCACTGGGTTTTACAGTTTGTGATACAAATAGATGTGTATATAGTGCTAGAAACAAGCCAAAAAGTGAGTGAAATTTAATGGGAATTAAGAAAAACACCTCACAAAAGTTTAAATTATTTAAAAACAAAAGAAAAAACTCAAAAAACCAAAAAAATATTAACATAAATAGATAAAAACACCCAAAAAACTCAAAATTACAAAAAAAACCTCAAACAAATCACACCCCTAAAACTCAAAATTATTTAAGGAAGGGGGAAAAAAACAAACAAAACTCAAAATTATTGAAAAACAACAGAAAAAGACTTACTTTTTTAAATAAAATTATTTTTTCTGTCAATCCACTGATTGATTAATCAAATAATAATTGCAGCTGTACTTGTATAAACTGTTTGGTAATTTATTTTTTAACAAAACATTATATTTTAAAAACTCTTTCTGATTTATTTTTAATGTAAAAATGGTAACATCACTAAAGCATTCAAATGTTGTGAAGTAAAAAGTACAATATTTCTCTATGAAATGTAGTGAGGTAAAAGTGGAGTAACGGTGTAAAGTGACTCAATTCAAGTACATGAAAATTGTAAATTAGTGTACAGTGACATCTGGTGGCTTTATTCAGACATGGCAGCCAATGACACATCACTTAATGAGCAACACAGCTGACCACAAACAGCAAACTGAACATGAACTAAAAATGCTAATTTGACAGGTTTTTTTTTTTTTTTTAACGTTAGAGTGGATAGGAAGAGGGAAAAAAGAGAGGTTGGGGGACACAGAGGGGAGGGGAAGACACAAGAGACAACAAAAACGAAAGCAACAATAACAACAACAACGACAATGAAAACGATGACAACAATGCTAATTACAATAATGACAGCTGCAAGTGTTTACAACAGTATTAACGGTGGAAGCAGGCAGGAAATGAGTACAAAAAAAAAAGAGGAAAAGAAAAAATAAATAAATAAGTAAGTAATTAGAGAGAAAAAAATAAAATAAAATAGAATAAAGTAAATAATAAATAAATGAAGTAAATAATAAATGAATAAAACAAACAAACAAACAAACAAAAGAACCCCCCCCCCCCAAAAAAAAAACAGACTGCATAAATACTTACCCAACATAACCTTGACATGGATAACCTCCATATTTGTAACTGTTGTACGTGTGTGATTGTATAACAGTTGTGTGCTGTGTGTGTGTGTGTGTGTGTGTGTGTGTGTGTGTGTGTGTGTGTGAGTGTTTCTCATTGGATGTGGTTTGTAGTTGACGGGGGGGGCCGTAACAACACCCCCCAAACTCCCAGAGGCAAGCAGGCCAAGACCCAAGCCACCAGAGCACCCAACAGCCCCCCAAAACACGACAGACCCAACACCACGTGCCCCAGAGACAGCCATGCACCCCACCCAAGGGGGAACAAGCAAGGGAACACAGAGGCAACACCCCCCCGGCCGGGGGAAGCCCACAGAGAGACAGGGGACAGGAGCCCCCCCGGCCCAGCCCAAGGCCACCAACCCCGGCACGACCTGAGCCCACAGCCACAGGGCCCCACCAACCTGAGACCCGCCCCGACTCCCGGCGGGGAGCCCGCCACGCACCAGTGAGGCCAGAGCCCCCCCAACCCCCCGCCCCAACGGGGCGGGCCACGGCCCACCATGACGACCCAGCCCACCACCCCCGGGCCAACCCATATACCCCGTGGGGAAGACGGCGGGGGGCCACAGCGGCCCCCCACCCCCACCCCAGCCAGGGGCGAAACCCCAAGGAGACCGGGGAGAGCATGCCCCCAGCCCAGCCAGAAGCCAAACCCTCCACAGGCGCAGACAGTGTCCAGACCATCCCAGAGCTACCCAAACCCCCGGCAGGGTAACCGCCACACAGCAGCAGGGCCCAAGTAACCACCCAGCCCAGTCCCGCACAGAGAGGCCAACCACCATCCCAGAGCCACCGGCGACACCCCCGCAGCAGAACTGACGCCACACCCCCAGACCACAGACCTCCCGTCCAGCCCTGCAGGACCAGGGACAGAGGCACTAACCCTAACCCAGAAACTAGTGTCAGTCAAGTGGTACAGTGATTAGCATGGTAGCATGCTCTTTGTGGTAAAGATAAACAATATTCTTAAAGCCCTCTAAAATACTAACAAGAAACCACAGGTATGTCAAAAACTCAACCTTTGTTGTTCTGAGTGTAACATAGTCAGTCAGTGGTCATCTCACTGTTCTGACACTAAATATTACTAGTTACAAGAAAAGTAGCCTCCCACCCCCACCCCAAAATAAAATAAAACAAAACAAACATTAAAAAGCGTAGAAAAAACCCCCCGTTTATTTCATTTTATTAGTTTTTTTCCTGTAACACAATTTTGAATAAAAACTGATAATTATAATTATAGTTTATATCTTTCCCTTTTTTTGGATAATTTTCTAATAATCCTCTCCTATTTTTAGGTAATTTACTCAACCTATTCAGGTTTTCCATATTTTCATATGGAAAATCTGTATAGTATTGTTTAGATCCATGTAACTTATATGCATGGCCAGGGTATGAACCTATAATTCTTTTTTAGACGGGACTGAACTGCATGAAAAACGAGAAAACGGCTTGTTTACTCGTTTACTCATTTTAAATCATTAAATGAGAAAACAGAAGTTCAGAGCTGTTTTTCCATGATCCAATGTTTGGTCAGAAACAAAAATCGAGAAAACAAATTTCAAAATAAAGGTCGAATTTTGTTTATGTCCATTTCTTTTTGTGATTTAATGGAAAATAATGAAAAATGAAATTGGGACGGTCACGTGACACGGAAGTAAATGTAACCATGTCGTAATAAAAGCCCATGGAAATAAACTCGACGGACACATTGATAGAAAGACAGATAGATTGATGTGCTGGGGCCTTATGAATTAATTACATTTTAATTTCTATACCCATGTGATACGTGGTAACTCAGGCCGGAAAGGTTTTTGAGAGCTTATTTTTTAAGAGTAACTCACGCTTGTCAGTGAGAAGACTCGCTGCAGGTTTGGCGCAGATCAGAACATGCTACGTCATTGCAGGCCATATATGTATGAATTTCAGAATCATCCATCCATCCATCCATTTTCTTCCGCTTATCCGGGGTCGGGTCGCCTAAGCAGGGAAACCAAGACTTCCCTCTCCCCGGCCACTTCGTCCAGCTCCTCCCGGGGGACCCCAAGGCGTTCCCAGGCCAGCTGTGAGACGTAGTCTCTCCAGCGTGTCCTGGGTCTTCCCCGGGGCCTCCTACCGGTGGGACGTGCCCTGAACACCTCACCAGGGAGGCGTCCTGGAGGCATCCTAATTAGATGCCCGAGCCACCTCATCTGGCTCTTCTCAACGCGGAGGAGCAGCGGCTCTACTCCGAGCTCCTCCCGGATGACCGAGCTTCTCACCCTATCTCTAAGGGAGAGCCCAGCCACCCTACGGAGGAAACTCATTTCGGCCGCTTGTACCCGCGATCTTGTTCTTTCGGTCACTATCCAAAGCTCGTGACCATAGGTGACGGTAGGAAGGAAGATCGACTGGTAAATCGAGAGCTTTGCCTTTCGGCTCAGTTCCCTCTTCACCACGACAGACCGGTGCAGAGTCCGCATTACTGCAGATGCTGCACCGCCTGTCGATCTCCCATTCCATCCTTCCCTCACTCGTGAACAAGACCCCGAGGTACTTAAACTCCTCCACTTGGGGCAGGACTTCGTCCCCGATCCAGGGGGGACACGCCACCCTTTTCCGGCTGAGAACCATGGTCTCGGATTTGTAGGTGCTGATTCTCATCCCAGCCGCTTCACACTCGACTGTGAACCGATCCAGTGAGAGCTGAAGGTCGTGGCCCGATGAAGCCAACAGGACCACATCATCTGCAAATAGCAGAGACCCAATCCTGAGGTCACCAAACCGGACCCCCTCAACACCCTGGCTGCGCCTAGAAATTCTATTCATAAAAGTTATGAACAGAATCGGTGACAAAGGGCAGCCCTGGCGGAGTCCAACCCTCACCGGAAACGAAGTTTGACTTACTGCAGCAATGCGGACCAAGCTCCGCACCGGGTCATACAGGGAACGGACAGCCCGTATCAGGGAGTCCAAAACCCCATATTCCCGGAGAACCCCCCACAAGACTCCCCGAGGGACACGGTCGAATGCCTTCTCCAAGTCCACAAAGCACATGTGGACTGGTTGGGCAAACTCCTACTCACCCTCAAGGATCCTGCCAAGGGTCCAGAGCTGGTCCACAGTTCCACGGCCGGGGCGAAAATCGCATTGCTCCTCCTGAATCCAGGGTTCGACTATCCGGCGGACCCTCCTCTCTAGTACCCCCGAATAGTCCTTACCAGGGAGGCTGAGGAATGTGATCCCCCTGTAGTTGGAACACACCCTCTGGTCCCCCTTCTTAAAAAGAGGGACCACCACCCCAGTCTGCCAGTCCAAGGGCACTGCCCCCGATGTCCACGCAATGTTGCAGAGTCGTGTCAGCCACGACAGCCCCACAACATCCAGGGCCTTGAGGAACTCCGGGCGGACCTCGTCCACCCCCGGGGCCCTGCCACCGAGGAGCTTTTTGACCATCTCAGTAACCTCAGCCCCAGAGATAGAGGAGCCCACCCCGAGTCCCCAGGCCCTGCTTCCCCAATGGAAGGCGTGTCGGTGGGATTGAGGAGGTCTTCGGCATTCCTTCCACCGATCCACAACATCTCGAAGTCGAGGTCAGCAGCGCCTGCCGCCACCATACACAGTGTTGACGGAGCACCGCTTCCCCCTCCTGAGACGCCGGAAGGTGGTCCAGAACCTCTTCGAAGCCATCCGGAAGTCGTTTTCCATGGCCTTGCCGAACTCCTCCCACGCCTGGTTTCGCCTTACGCCGACCGCCGCCAAGACTCCGCTTGGCCTGGCGGTACCTGTCTGCTGCCTCCGGAGTCCCACAGGCCAAGAAGGCCCGATAGGACTCCTTCTTCAGCTTGATGGCACCCCTCACCGCCGGTGTCCACCAGCGGGTTCGGGTGTTGCCGCCCTGACAGGCACCGACCACCTTACGGCCACAGCACCGGTCGGCCGCCTCAGCAATGGAGGCACGGAACACGGCCCACTCGGACTCAATGTCCCCAGCCTCCCCCGGGACATGGTCGAAGTTTTCCGGAGGTGGGAGTTGAAGCTCCTTCTGACGGGAGACTCTGCCAGACGTTCCCAGCAGACCCTCACAATGCGTTTGGGTCTGCCAGGTCTGACCGGCGTCCTCCCCCACCATCGGAGCCAACTCACCACCAGGTGGTGATCGGTTGACAGCTCGCCGCTCTTCACCCGAGTGTCCAAGACATACGGCCGCAAGTCCAACGATACGACTACAAAGTCGATCATTGAACTGCAGCCTAGGGTGTCCTGATGCCAAGTGTGCATATGGACACCCTTATGCTTGAACATGGTGTTCGTTATGGACAATCTGTGGCGAGCACAGAAGTCCAATAACAAAACACCACTGGTTCAGATCAGGGGCCATTCCTCCCGATCACGCCCTCCAGGTCTCACTGTCGCGACAACGTGAGCGCTGAAGTCCCCCAGCAGAACGAGGGAGTCCCCAGAAGGAGCACTCTCCAGCACCCCTCTAAGGACTCCAAAAGGGTGGATACTCTGAACTGCTGTTTGGACCATAGGCACAAACAACAGTCAGGATCCGTCCCCAACCCAAAGGCAGAGGGAGGCTACCCTCTCATTCACCGGGCGTGAACTCCATCGCAGACAGGCACCGAGCCGGGGGCAATAAGTATTGCCACCCCTGCCCGGGCGCCTCTCACCAGTGGCAACTCCAGAGTGGAAGAGAGTCCATCCCCTCTCGAGAAGACTGGTTCCGGAGCCCAAGCCATGCGTCGAGGTGAGGCCGACTATATCTAGTCGGAACTTCTCAACCTCGCGCACCAGCTCAGGCTCCTTTCCCACCAGAGAGGTGACATTCCACATCCCCAGAGCTAGCTTCTGCAGCCGAGGATCGGACCGCCAAGGTCCCCGCCTTCGGCTGCTGCCCAGCTCACATTGCACCCGACCCCTACGGCCCCTCCTACGGGTGGTGAGCCCACGGGAAGGAGGTCTCATGTCACCTCTTCGGGCTGTGCCCGGCCGGGCCCCATGGGTAAAGGCCCGGCCACCGAGGAGCTTTTTGACCATCTCAGTAACCTCAGCCCCAGAGATAGAGGAGCCCACCCCGAGTCCCCAGGCCCTGCTTCCCCAATGGAAGGCGTGTCGGTGGGATTGAGGAGGTCTTCGAAGTATTCCTTCCACCGATCCACAACATCCCGAGTCGAGGTCAGCAGCGCCCCGTCGCCACCATACACAGTGTTGACGGAGCACCGCTTCCTCCTGAGACGCCGGAAGGTGGTCCAGAACCTCTTCAAGCCATCCGAAGTCGCTTTCCATGGCCTTGCCGAACTCCTCCCACGCCTGGTTTTCGCCTTGGCGACCGCCGCCGCCGCACTCCGCTTGGCCTGGCGGTACCTGTCTGCTGCCTCCGGAGTCCCACAGGCCAAGAAGGCCCGATAGGACTCCTTCTTCAGCTTGATGGCACCTCACCGCCGGTGTCCACCAGCGGGTTCGGGTGTTGCCGCCCGACAGGCACCGACCACCTTACGGCCACAGCACCGGTCGGCCGCCTCAGCAATGGAGGCACGGAACACGGCCCACTCGGACTCAATGTCCCCAGCCTCCCCCAGGACATGGTCGAAGCTCTTCCGGAGGTGGGAGTTGAAGCTCCTTCTGACGGGAGACTCTGCCAGACGTTCCCAGCAGACCCTCACAATGCGCTTTGGGTCTGCCAGGTCTGACCGCGTCCTCCCCCACCATCGGAGCCAACTCACCACCAGGTGGTGATCGGTTGACAGCTCCGCCCCTCTCTTCACCCGAGTGTCCAAGACATACGGCCGCAAGTCCAACGATACGACTACAAAGTCGATCATTGAACTGCAGCCTAGGGTGTCCTGATGCCAAGTGTGCATATGGACACCCTTATGCTTGAACATGGTGTTCAAGATGGACAATCTGTGGCGAGCACAGAAGTCCAATAACAAAACACCACTCGGGTTCAGATCAGGGGCCATTCCTCCCAATCACGCCTCCAGGTCTCACTGTCGTTGACAACGTGAGCGTTGAAGTCCCCCAGCAGAACGAGGGAGTCCCCAGAAGGAGCACTCTCCAGCACCCCCTCTAAGGACTCCAAAAAGGGTGGATACTCTGAACTGCTGTTTGGACCATAGGCACAAACAACAGTCAGGATCCGTCCCCAACCCAAAGGCAGAGGGAGGCTACCCTCTCATTCACCGGGCGAACTCTCCAGCAGACAGGCACCGAGCCGGGGGCACAGTATTGCCACCCCTGCCCGGCGCCTCTCACCAGTGGCAACTCCAGAGTGGAAGAGAGTCCATCCCCTCTCGAGAAGACTGGTTCCGGAGCCCAAGCCATGCGTCGAGGTGAGGCCGACTATATCTAGTCGGAACTTCTCAACCTCGCGCACCAGCTCAGGCTCCTTTCCCACCAGAGAGGTGACATTCCACATCCCCAGAGCTAGCTTCTGCAGCCGAGGATCGGACCGCCAAGGTCCCCGCCTTCGGCTGCTGCCCAGCTCACATTGCACCCGACCCCTACGGCCCCTCCTACGGGTGGTGAGCCCACGGGAAGGAGGTCTCATGTCACCTCTTCGGGCTGTGCCCGGCCGGGCCCCATGGGTAAAGGCCCGGCCACCGAGGAGCTTTTTGACCACCTCAGTAACCTCAGCCCCAGAGATAGAGGAGCCCACCCCGAGTCCCCAGGCCCTGCTTCCCCAATGGAAGGCGTGTCGGTGGGATTGAGGAGGTCTTCGAAGTATTCCTTCCACCGATCCACAACATCCCGAGTCGAGGTCAGCAGCGCCCCGTCGCCACCATACACAGTGTTGACGGAGCACCGCTTCCCCCTCCTGAGACGCCGGAAGGTGGTCCAGAACCTCTTCGAAGCCATCCGGAAGTCGTTTTCCATGGCCTTGCCGAACTCCTCCCACGCCCGGGTTTTCGCCTTGGCGACCGCCGCCGCCGCACTCCGCTTGGCCTGGCGGTACCTGTCTGCTGCCTCCGGAGTCCCACAGGCCAAGAAGGCCCGATAGGACTCCTTCTTCAGCTTGATGGCACCCCTCACCGCCGGTGTCCACCAGCGGGTTCGGGTGTTGCCGCCCTGACAGGCACCGACCACCTTACGGCCACAGCACCGGTCGGCCGCCTCAGCAATGGAGGCACGGAACACGGCCCACTCGGACTCAATGTCCCCAGCCTCCCCCGGGACATGGTCGAAGCTCTTCCGGAGGTGGGAGTTGAAGCTCCTTCTGACGGGAGACTCTGCCAGACGTTCCCAGCAGACCCTCACAATGCGTTTGGGTCTGCCAGGTCTGACCGGCGTCCTCCCCCACCATCGGAGCCAACTCACCACCAGGTGGTGATCGGTTGACAGCTCCGCCCCTCTCTTCACCCGAAAGTGTTCAAGACATACGGCCGCAAGTCCAACGATACGACTACAAAGTCGATCATTGAACTGCAGCCTAGGGTGTCCTGATGCCAAGTGTGCATATGGACACCCTTATGCTTGAACATGGTGTTCGTTATGGACAATCTGTGGCGAGCACAGAAGTCCAATAACAAAACACCACTCGGGTTCAGATCAGGGGGGCCATTCCTCCCAATCACGCCCCTCCAGGTCTCACTGTCGTTGACAACGTGAGCGTTGAAGTCCCCCAGCAGAACGAGGGAGTCCCCAGAAGGAGCACTCTCCAGCACCCCCTCTAAGGACTCCAAAAAGGGTGGATACTCTGAACTGCTGTTTGGACCATAGGCACAAACAACAGTCAGGATCCGTCCCCCAACCCAAAGGCAGAGGGAGGCTACCCTCTCATTCACCGGCGTAAACTCCAACGTACAGGCACCGAGCCGGGGCACAGTATTGCCACCCCTGCCCGGGCGCCTCACCAGTGGCAACTCCAGAGTGGAAGAGAGTCCATCCCCTCTCGAGAAGACTGGTTCCGGAGCCCAAGCCATGCGTCGAGGTGAGGCCGACTATATCTAGTCGGAACTTCTCAACCTCGCGCACCAGCTCAGGCTCCTTTCCCACCAGAGAGGTGACATTCCACATCCCCAGAGCTAGCTTCTGCAGCCGAGGATCGGACCGCCAAGGTCCCCGCCTTCGGCTGCTGCCCAGCTCACATTGCACCCGACCCCTACGGCCCCTCCTACGGGTGGTGAGCCCACGGGAAGGAGGTCTCATGTCACCTCTTCGGGCTGTGCCCGGCCGGGCCCCATGGGTAAAGGCCCGGCCACCGAGGAGCTTTTTGACCACCTCAGTAACCTCAGCCCCAGAGATAGAGGAGCCCACCCCGAGTCCCCAGGCCCTGCTTCCCCAATGGAAGGCGTGTCGGTGGGATTGAGGAGGTCTTCGAAGTATTCCTTCCACCGATCCACAACATCCCGAGTCGAGGTCAGCAGCGCCCCGTCGCCACCATACACAGTGTTGACGGAGCACCGCTTCCCCCTCCTGAGACGCCGGAAGGTGGTCCAGAACCTCTTCGAAGCCATCCGGAAGTCGTTTTCCATGGCCTTGCCGAACTCCTCCCACGCCTGGTTTTCGCCTTGGCGACCGCCGCCGCCGCACTCCGCTTGGCCTGGCGGTACCTGTCTGCTGCCTCCGGAGTCCCACAGGCCAAGAAGGCCCGATAGGACTCCTTCTTCAGCTTGATGGCACCCCTCACCGCCGGTGTCCACCAGCGGGTTCGGGTGTTGCCGCCCCGACAGGCACCGACCACCTTACGGCCACAGCACCGGTCGGCCGCCTCAGCAATGGAGGCACGGAACACGGCCCACTCGGACTCAATGTCCCCAGCCTCCCCCGGGACATGGTCGAAGCTCTTCCGGAGGTGGGAGTTGAAGCTCCTTCTGACGGGAGACTCTGCCAGACGTTCCCAGCAGACCCTCACAATGCGCTTTGGGTCTGCCAGGTCTGACCGCCGTCCTCCCCACCATCGGAGCCAACTCACCACCAGGTGGTGATCGGTTGACAGCTCCGCCCTCTCTTCACCCGAAAGTGTCCAAGACATACGGGTCAAGAAGTCCAACGATACGACTACAAAGTCGATCATTGAACTGCAGCCTAGGGTGTCCTGATGCCAAGTGTGCATATGGACACCCTTATGCTTGAACATGGTGTTCGTTATGGACAATCTGTGGCGAGCACAGAAGTCCAATAACAAAACACCACTGGTTCAGATCGGGGGCCATTCCTCCCAATCACGCCCTCCAGGTCTCACTGTCGCTGACAACGTGAGCGTTGAAGTCCCCAGCAGAACGAGGGAGTCCCCAGAAGGAGCACTCTCCAGCACCCCCTCTAAGGACTCCAAAAAGGGTGGATACTCTGAACTGCTGTTTGGACCATAGGCACAAACAACAGTCAGGATCCGTCCCCCAACCCAAAGGCAGAGGGAGGCTACCCTCTCATTCACCGGCGTAAACTCCAACGTACAGGCACCGAGCCGGGGGGCAATAAGTATTGCCACCCCTGCCCGGCGCCTCTCACCAGTGGCAACTCCAGAGTGGAAGAGAGTCCATCCCCTCTCGAGAAGACTGGTTCCGGAGCCCAAGCCATGCGTCGAGGTGAGGCCGACTATATCTAGTCGGAACTTCTCAACCTCGCGCACCAGCTCAGGCTCCTTTCCCACCAGAGAGGTGACATTCCACATCCCCAGAGCTAGCTTCTGCAGCCGAGGATCGGACCGCCAAGGTCCCCGCCCGGCTGCTGCCCAGCTCACATTGCACCCGACCCCACGGGCCCCTCCTACGGGTGGTGAGCCCACGGGAAGGAGGTCTCATGTCACCTCTTCGGGCTGTGCCCGGCCGGGCCCCATGGGTAAAGGCCCGGCCACCGAGGAGCTTTTTGACCACCTCAGTAACCTCAGCCCCAGAGATAGAGGAGCCCACCCCGAGTCCCCAGGCCCTGCTTCCCCAATGGAAGGCGTGTCGGTGGGATTGAGGAGGTCTTCGAAGTATTCCTTCCACCGATCCACAACATCCCGAGTCGAGGTCAGCAGCGCCCCGTCGCCACCATACACAGTGTTGACGGAGCACCGCTTCCCCCTCCTGAGACGCCGGAAGGTGGTCCAGAACCTCTTCGAAGCCATCCGGAAGTCGTTTTCCATGGCCTTGCCGAACTCCTCCCACGCCCGGGTTTTCGCCTTGGCGACCGCCGCCGCCGCACTCCGCTTGGCCTGGCGGTACCTGTCTGCTGCCTCCGGAGTCCCACAGGCCAAGAAGGCCCGATAGGACTCCTTCTTCAGCTTGATGGCACCCCTCACCGCCGGTGTCCACCAGCGGGTTCGGGTGTTGCCGCCCGACAGGCACCGACCACCCACGGCCACAGCACCGGTCGGCCGCCTCAGCAATGGAGGCACGGAACACGCCCACTCGGACTCAATGTCCCCAGCCTCCCCGGGACATGGTCGAAGCTCTTCCGGAGGTGGGAGTTGAAGCTCCTTCTGACGGGAGACTCTGCCAGACGTTCCCAGCAGACCCTCACAATGCGTTTGGGTCTGCCAGGTCTGACCGGCGTCCTCCCCCACCATCGGAGCCAACTCACCACCAGGTGGTGATCGGTTGACAGCTCCGCCCCTCTCTTCACCCGAGTGTCCAAGACATACGGCCGCAAGTCCAACGATACGACTACAAAGTCGATCATTGAACTGCAGCCTAGGGTGTCCTGATGCCAAGTGTGCATATGGACACCCTTATGCTTGAACATGGTGTTCGTTATGGACAATCTGTGGCGAACACAGAAGTCCAATAACAAAACACCACTCGGGTTCAGATCGGGGGGGCCATTCCTCCCAATCACGCCCCTCCAGGTCTCACTGTCGTTGACAACGTGAGCGTTGAAGTCCCCCAGCAGAACGAGGGAGTCCCCAGAAGGAGCACTCTCCAGCACCCCCTCTAAGGACTCCAAAAAGGGTGGATACTCTGAACTGCTGTTTGGACCATAGGCACAAACAACAGTCAGGATCCGTCCCCCAACCCAAAGGCAGAGGGAGGCTACCCTCTCATTCACCGGCGTAAACTCCAACGTACAGGCACCGAGCCGGGGGGCAATAAGTATTGCCACCCCTGCCCGGCGCCTCTCACCAGTGGCAACTCCAGAGTGGAAGAGAGTCCATCCCCTCTCGAGAAGACTGGTTCCGGAGCCCAAGCCATGCGTCGAGGTGAGGCCGACTATATCTAGTCGGAACTTCTCAACCTCGCGCACCAGCTCAGGCTCCTTTCCCACCAGAGAGGTGACATTCCACATCCCCAGAGCTAGCTTCTGCAGCCGAGGATCGGACCGCCAAGGTCCCCGCCTTCGGCTGCTGCCCAGCTCACATTGCACCCGACCCCTACGGCCCCTCCTACGGGTGGTGAGCCCACGGGAAGGAGGTCTCATGTCACCTCTTCGGGCTGTGCCCGGCCGGGCCCCATGGGTAAAGGCCCGGCCACCAGGCGCTCGCCAGCGAGCCCCACCCCCAGGCCTGGCTCCAGGGGGGGGCCCCGGTGACCCGCGTCCGGGCGAGGGGAACTCCGGACCATTGATTGTCATCATCATAGGGGTCTTGTGAGCTACACTTTGTCTGGTCCCTCCCATTGCAGGCCATATATGTATGAATTTCAGAATCATAATTCATAATTCTAGGGGTAGTGAGCAGAGATCTGTTTATATTTATTGTAAACTCGTACAAAGGAGAGGAACACATGCTGACAGTTTGTAATTTACAGTAATATGTACAGTAAGAGTGTGTCTTGCAAATCTCACAGGAAATTTGCGCAGCTCTGAATTTTTTGATTGTTGTTCTTTGGTTCCTTACATGAATATCAATCATCTCTGGCGTTTTGGTTGAGATCCGTTGAGGTGTTATAATTTGATGAATTATTACAATTTTATGACCACAAAATAAGCGCATCTTGGGCTGTGAAGCAAAATCCATTCTACTTGTTTAAAGCCTCAATGTGCAACAATTGGGCAAAAGCAACACAGGGTCTTACAGGGTAGAGGTTCAAAATTCTTTGATTTCTTGACATTACACATGTGCTGCTCATGTGCTAGACTGACCACAGCTATTGTGCACCTGCAATGATTGAAATAGCTATACAAGTTTTACAGTTACTCTCACTTTTATTTTATTTCAGTGTCCCAATGTAATCAAAGATGCCAGGCATAATGGGAGGGAGAGAAGACAACATGAATCAGAGATGTTACAGAGTTCTCATTGCAGCCACACAGAGCCTTTTGTAATTTTTCAAAACAAAAACACTGAAATTAGACTTTTGACTGTCTACTGTGCCCATCCCATTCACCTTGGACGGCATCCTCTGCTCTCAGGTGAAGGAAAGAAAATGTTACTCTTCTGTTGCTGTGGCCCATTTCACCAGGGTTATTCAGCGACTTGTTTTACAGTGTAGATATATGAGACCAAGTTTTCCAAAGAGCAAAACCTTGGTAAATGCTGTAATTAAGCTGAAAATCGAATTTCATGTCCAGTGAAATTCTATCTATGAGACAATTATGCTGCAAGTACGCTGGGCCATTTAAATCTCTCTAATTTTTCATTGACTTCAAGCTGGCCCAGAGAATGATGAGAAAAGAATAAGGAATCCCTCAAGGAGTTTTCATAGCTAAATCAAACAGATTTTTTTTCAGAGCACAGAACAACAGTGTTAAAAAAAAAGAACTCAACATTAAAACGTTTGGTTTGATTAAACAATGAAAATTCCTGTGGAAATTCATTGTGTTGTATTCAATTATGAGTTAAATCAATGATAGAAACAGGTGGTAAAATAGACCTTGGAGTAGCCTACTGGGTATCAGGTATCAGTGCAGTGTGTAAAATCCTGTAAGTGAACTTCTCTATGGTTGTGAGGTAACCAGGTTTGATTGTTGGAAATGATGACTGATGGCAATAAATTCAGATCAAGGTATTTCAAGACATAAACACCCTTCCATCCAATAGGGTAACAATCACTTGTTGGCGGCTAACTACATGTAGGCTAACTTTCTAGTGCCTGTCCATTTTACGCACCATATACTGTATATCTGACCCTGTAAGACCCTTTGTTGCTTTTGCCCAATTGGTGCACAACTAGGCTTTGAACAAGTAGAATGGATTTGATTTTTTTTTTTTTTTTGAAAGAAGGTATGCCAGTGACATCTTCAGTGCCATCTTAAACACAGCTGTAAAACATTGGATCATGGAAAAATGGCTCTGAACTTCCATTTATCTCGTTTAATGGTTTAAAACGAGTAAACAACCGTTTTCTTGTTTTTCATGCAGTTCATTCCTGTCTGAAAACCAATTATACTTTTATACCCTGACCCATGTGACTGTGCAGATTCATTTCTTCACTATTTTCCATTAAATCACAAAAAGAAATGAACCATTATTTTGAAATTCGTTTTCTCGATTTTGGTTTCTGACCAAACATTGGATCATGGAAAAACAGCTCTTAACTTTCGTTTTCTTGTTTGGTTTAAACGAGAAAAGGAGAGTTTTCAACTGTGTTTCTCTATTTGCTATGAACGTTCTCCTACTTCTTAAAAGTGCAGTCTGTGATTTTTAATTCAAACCACTTTTTGTCAAATTCGGTGGATATATTCTCCTCACAGTCTGCTAACTGTTAAATCTTTGTATTCATACACAGCCCTGGCTCTGTAAATGGGCAACAAACAAAAAGGGCCGGACCAAGTCTCACAGTACTATTGTTGTCATAGCAACAGGGAACATCCGTGCTCTTGCATAGTCCTCTCTTCATGTCAACTTCACAGCAGTGACTGTAGCAGCAGATGATAACACAGCCTGACTAACTTTAGTTACATCACTTGCTTTGTCACTGTTTGGTCTGTATGCCATGCAGTGTTTGCAAAGGATGTTATAGACCTAAAAACACATTTGGTAGCACTGTGGAGTTATTTGGATTGATGCAAATAACCGTACCCTCCTTGTTAACTGAGCTACAAACACACAGCTCTGTCCTCTGTCTCTTCCCCTGTCAGAGTGACCCAAACACATACATTATTGATGGAGGGGTTGGCTCGGGTGTGACTTTTTTTTCTTTTTCATCTTGACCCTCCCAGAAACCATACATGTGTATCCTTATCAATCAACCTCTCTCAAACATAAATTCTTAAATTTAAAAATCGTAAATAAATAGCTACAACATACTACAATTTAAAGTGGTATGCCAGTCACCTGAGCCAAAATAAAAATCAAATCCCTCTCCAGTGCTTTTTTTTGTCATCCTGAGGAAGTGAGGTAAGGGGGGGCCAGAAGGTGAAGGGCTTTGAAGGTGAGGACCAAGATCTTGAAGGTAATCCGGTGGGAGACCACCATCAATCCAAGAAACTCCATTGTGCTAGCAAGTGTGTTTTCAGGTATACAAAATCCTTTGAAAATGCTGTACGCAGGGTTCAAATTACAGGAGAGCCAGGGGGAGACCAGCTCCCCCTTAAAGCCTATTTCGAGACACACATCATGCATGTAATTTCCACGGGGGACAGGGGGTCACATCTGGACAGATGACTTCTCATTGCCATTTTAATTTTTTTCTGGAGGCAAGCAATCTCTTCATTAATTACACTCTATGATGATGTTGAGGGTGATGATAAGAGTTTCATGTGTGTATTGATAGGGAGGTGTCCAAAGGCAAGATCACAGCATCGGCGCAACCAGGACCAGACCACGATCAGGGCGAGCGGGAGGTACAGTATCAGTACAGCCACAGCACGAGCACAACCAAAGGCAGGGTCACAGCATCAGCACAGCTATCACCACAGCTATCACCACGGTCAGGCACAGCCAAGGTTACGGCCAGGATCCGGGAAAACGAGGAAACAAGGGAGCAGGAAGCTCCCAAGAGGCAACGGGATTAGCATAGTGCAGTTCAACAGACGCAGGCTCTGTAATCGCGAGCCCCAGGTAGTGACAGTACCACATGGCTATCACAGATGTAAGGCTAAGCTAAACAACTGAGGCTAAGCTAAGCTTGCAAACGGCAATGCAGTAAACAGACATGCATGATTTTCTGATGGCGGCATTTAGAGAAGGAAAAGGAGCTCAGGGTATCATTGGAAGTCCCCCGGCAGGTTAAACCTATGTCAGCCTAACTATAGGCTGGTCCAGGCAACCTGAGCCAGCCCAAATTATAAGCTTTATCAAAGAGGAAGGTCTTAAGTCTACCCTTAAAAGTTGAAACGGTGTCTGCCTCCCTGACCGAAACTGGAAGATGGTTCCATAGGAGAGGAGCATGGTAGCTGAAGGCTCTGGTCCCTATCCTACTTTTGGAAACTTTGGGAACAACAAGTAACCCTGCATTTTCAGAGTGCAGTGATCTTGAGGGTTGGTAAGAAACTATGAGCTGCGACAGATAGGTTTAGAGCTTTGTAAGTAAGGAGGAGGATTTTAAATTCAATCCTGGATTTCACAGGGAGCCAGTGAAAAGAAGCTAAAAACAGGAGAAATATGATCCCTTTTCTTGCTTTCCATTAAAACACAAGCAGCGGTGTTCTGCACCAGTTGGAGAGACCTAAGAGATTTGTTAGGGCAACCAAATAATAGGGAGTTACAGTAATCCAGCCTAGAGGTGACAAATGCATGTACTAATTTTTCAGCATCTGTTTGGGACAGGATATGTCTAATTTTTGCGATGTTACGCAAGTGAAAGAAAGCCGTCCTTGAAGTTTGTTTTATATGGGAGGCAAAAGATAAATCTTGATCAAATAAAAATCTGAGGTTCCTTACAGTTGTGCTAGAGGCCAAAGTAATGCCATCTAGAGAAACTGCATTGTTGGAAAAGGAGCTTCTGATGTGTTTGGGGCCAAGAACAATAACTTCAGTTTTGTTTGAATTCAACATCAGGAAATTACGGCTCATCCAGACTTTTACATCCTTAAGACATGTTTGAAGTCTAGATAGCTGATCAGTTTCATCTACTTTCATAGATAGATATAATTGCGTATCGTCAGCATAACAATGACAATAATTAAGTTGTTCAAATAATTTTCTCCCTCAGGATTTACCCAGGCTATGACTACACAAGGCAGGAGTTAAACTTAACTTCACACTAGTGTTCAAAATAATAGGTTGGCACTCTGTGTTAACACATTTCTAAAGTTTCCACACATGATTGTTTTCACTGCATAAATCAACCACGGCACACAAAGCGTGTTCATGCGTTTCAAAAGTTTCCACACATTATGGCTTTCACTGCAAACTATGAGCCACATCACACCTTAGGCCTGCCCTGACTGCCCAACTGAGGTTTACCCTGAGAAAAGGATTAGTGGGGGGAAGCAGGCAGATCACACGAAGTAAGTTAATACAATAAAAAAGAAAAAAGAAAGAAGACTAGTCCACCCCAAGGGCAACATCCATTTCTTTTTTTGCCCACTACCAGCTCACTTGCCAGGGTGGACTAGACAAGACCAAAAAGACCAAAACAAAACAAAATCACACTATACAAATAGTCCCACAGTAAGAACAGTGGACCACCAAAGTTCTGCAAAAAAGAGATGAATAATCTTAAAAACTATTTTATTATTAAATATTAAAATAAATACAGATAAAACGGTAAATTCAACACAACTAACTTTAAAATACCTGGTACGTCGATCTATTTTTGCACTACCGACTACCAGCCGCCTTCAGCTCAGCAGGGAAGCTGGCCCGAAAACAAATGAAAACACTCAAATGTTACACACACATTCAAATAACAAAAAAAATACTCACAGGGCAGCATTACGCCTACCAGACGTTTCTGTATTTCAATGCTTCCATGTTCCCCACACGCCAGCATGGAGTGAGTTGTGCACCTGCCCCACTCCACTAGCCTGAATCAGCAATGCAGCCTCTGTTCCTCTTACAGGTAGAGCTATATATAATAAAACGTCACTAGGTGGTGCCCTTTCCCCATTCTGGGTGCCACCTGCCACAAAATGAACAAATGAGAGACAGTTTAACTTTCCTTTTACTCCATCTGCTCCAACTGGCTGTCCAGCCCTCCGGCATTTACAGCTCACTGGTGTGTGCTTTGTGCTACTGTTAGCTACTAAACTGTGTTCAGGGTGCAATCACAGACTGTGTGCTGTTGATATAGATTAGCAGTTGTTTCAGAACCATGGACAGCACTATTTGTTATGCGTTGAAGCTGCTGGTTTGTGTGTAGGACCCACATACAGTATGCTGTCAGTGGTACTGAAACATTGCTGATATAATCATATTTGCGGACTTACTCTAAAACCCAATATCTTTACGGGTGCCTGAACACAGTGCAGCCGAGTTTCTATGACTCTCCTCGGCAGCAATTGTCACTGGTAAGGTGGATAATTTATCTGTAGATCCCTATGCAGCTGATCAGATCACATCAATGAATGAGAGGAGCTGTTTGCAGATGTTTGTAAGTGAAAGTAAAGTTTTAGACTCTGCAGACGGTTAACTTTCACTTTTAATGCGCTTGATGTTCTGCTGTGCCATAGTGCCCCATAAATAAGTAAATTGTATTACAACAGTCCAGCTCCAAAAATCTCGTTGTGGCAGTGGATGATTTAGTTGTGGCAGCCCGCCACAGATAAATGAATGTCTGTGAAGCCCTGTGCTACAGTATGACTTTTTTTAAAATACTAAACTGCAACTTTAAATTTTGTTTAGTTTTTGTGCATTTTTAAGATATGCATTAATATGACATTTTATTCTGCATTTTTAAGACAATCTACACAATGAGACTTTCTGCATTTTTGTGCTATACTGTAGTATGACTTTTTTCAGATTTTTATGACATACCATATTTTAACAGTTTCCCCATTTTAATGGCAAACTGCACTTACATTTTTGTTTATTTATTTATTGACACTTTACCATAACCTTATTTGCATTTTGATGACATACTATGCCATGACTTAATTAATTTATTTATTATTTTTTAAGACAATATGTTTATTAATTTTTATTTTCAGGGCAAAACAATACACATCATTCCACAGAAAATACAGGTTAGAAAAAGAACAAAAAAAGCAAAAAAAACAACAACTTGGCTCTGCTCACAGACATCAGCATCTATAAGGGAAAGAGACTCAGGCATCACGCATTTGAAATTAAAGAAAGTAAAGCAAGTGACAAAACATATTAATCCCCTACTACACAAACCCTCTGATAAGAATAGTAGAGATATCTAATCCAATATAAGACATAAAGGGCTCTCATGTTCTATGGAACACATCATCTTTTGAATGCAGGATACATGTCAAATAGTCCAAAGAGAGATATTTTAGGAAAACCATATGCCACTGTGTTTTAGTAGGGGTTCTGTCTGTTATCCAGTTCAAAAGTATGCACTTTCTTCCACAGAATGTTAGTATTTATAGACTGGGGAAAGAAGCTGCTCCATACTCTGGTGTTGCTGCAGTGGATACTTCTGTCTTTTCCCAGATTGCAGCAGGTTGTGGCTGGGGTGGCTGCTGTCTTTCAGTATCTTTTGGGCTCTGTGCAGACACCTAACTTCACTAAGGTCACCAATGCTCTGTAGATGGGAACCAGTGATGTTCTTGGCAGTTTTATCACCCTCTGTACATTTATCATTCAAAATAAAACCATTTTATATACCAAGTAGCACATATATTGGATCAGTTCTTAGGTCAGTGGCTAGGATTCTATACAGCAAAACCACAGGCAGTGGGTAAGATTACCTGTCTATTTTGCACTTAAGGCACAGAGGGGAAATTTATGGCGCTAGGAGCAGGATATATGAGCTCTGTGTAAAATCTTTAGTTGAATAGCTTTTATTCTATTACAGACACCTAGGGTTTTTGCACTTTCCCAGGCATCATCCCATTTATCATCTGGAATATTTATGTTGAGCTCCTTTTCCCATGTTTCCTTCAAGTGAAGGATGCCTGTAGTACCATGCCCTTGGAGCATCTTGTAGAAAAAGCTTATAGAATTTCCCTGCTGAAGTAAGAAAAGCTGCCTCTCTGTGCATAAAGGACTTTGATTTAAGGGAAGAGTGGTGTCCTTCCGAATATAATCCCTCATCTGTAAATAACGGAAAAAAAATCTTGCTTAAGAATATTCTATTTTCCAAATAATTGATTAAAAGACATTAAAGTGGATCTGTCAAAAAAGTCACCCAGGTTGGAGATACCTTTAGTAATTTGGAAACCAGGCTCTGTTATACCTGGTAGAAAATCAAGATTATCACATATCGGAGTGAAGACAGAGGTGAGGTGACTTTGTGTGAGAAGAGAAGTGGGATCTTTTGAAGTGGCTATGATAACCTTGGAAGGATATTCATTTTCACCAAAGCAATATGATCTAACCAGGAAATAGGCAGGGCATTCCATCTCTCCAAATCTAGCCTAATGCGCTCAAACAGAGGAACAAAATTTGCTTTGTACATTTGGTCGAAAGCAGGTTTTATATATATTCCCAAATATACAAAACCTTTTGGACACTATTTAAAAGGGAATGAGAGGGAGTCTGCGGTTTTTGTTTGACTACCCAAAGACATTCCTTCTGACTTGTTAAAACTTATTGTGTGCGTTGTGTCATGTGCGTTGCCTTACGGCTCCGCTGTGGTTTTGCTCCGTGCTCCATCATCCGTCAATCCCCACCGGTTGCATTTTGAGTCCGGCAGGGTGCAGCACTGCCGGATCAGCTGGAGTGGGGAGACCAAGGAGTTCCCGCAGTCATTACAGAATCACGCGCAGTATATCATTACAGAAGAAAAACTAGTAACTCCATTCACTCCGTGGATTAATTATAGTGATGTCAATTCGCTCCCATAACTCCCAATAAATTTCTCCACGCCTTTTCTTTCTGTGGTTGTCCTTATAAAAGGATGTGTGGTGTCATAAATAATTTTGTGGTTTTCCACCTTCCAAATTGGCTTCTCCTCATCCGTGTTGCTGGTAATGACCTCCGGAAACCTCTGACCTGTTGAATCCAAGCCTGGATCCGCTCATTTTGACTTTTTGTTGATGTAGTTAAATGAAATATGAACACGGAGTGTTTTATTCTGAAAAGTAACCGGATGTTTTAATGTTGTATCGCTGTCCGATTTCCTGTCTGCTCTGTGTTAAATTCGGCTAAATTTATATGAAGTGATCCGGTATCCGGCAAAAACAGGAGGCTTGCATATATGATCCATGGATGTATTATAAGGAAGTCTGGATACAGCCGTGGGGGCGGGGCATTCATTTCTATGAGAGCTGCTCAGTGGCGCATGAAGCAGAGGAAACTCTTTTTCCGGGTTTAGAAAAGTGTAAAATACCCGGATCTACTGGCCCATAGAGCATGTGTGGAAGTGATTAACGACAGCCGAACGCAGCCGAGTGTACCCGAGCATTGACTTCGACTCACTAGGCCAGTGACAATGCCCCTCAAAATTTGAGATACCCCTACCGGAGGTAGAACAAAACCTAACAATGTTTTTCCTCATCTCTAAGGTCTCCCATATGTGAAATGGGTTCTTAGGTTAAAATATTTTATTGCAAACATTGTTAAATTGATACATATTGTTACACACCCCAAACCTCAAAAAAGAACAAAAATATAGCCTGGCCGTATGGGAGTTAAGACATATAAACTTGTGTAGATTGATAACACAAGCTCTGACAGCTTTGAAACCTGACATAATTGTGGTCAGGAAGTTGCTTTATCTATTAGAAAAAACTGGATGTGAATATCTTGATGTGTGTAACATATAGAGACCTATGAACACTTGCCTAAAATAAGCGGACATACAAACAATGAATATCTATACAGAATATTCTCATTTACTTTGTAGTTGCTTGGCCAGGGATTGTCATAAAAACACACATGATGGCTTGTTGTAAAGATGGGGTTGTGCTGAATCGAGTGATACCAAATATGTGAATATAGCATGTATAGTCAGTGTGTTGCATCACTAAATGTATGAGGTGTCCCAAATGAAAGAAAGTGAAACATTGACACATGGTTGTGATGAATCCAGCAATGCCAAATATGTAAATAGTATTCATAATCATTCATCACTAAACATATAAACTGTCCCAAATAAAAGAATATGTTGCATTGCATAACAATGTATTGTACTGTACCGTTTGACATCACCAGGGGATGAGGCACACAGCTCAGCAATAGCAAACAAAGGAGACAAGGTGACATGATTGTAGTTTGGCCTTGATGATCTTTTTATAACAATAACTTAACTTCACACAGTACAAATTAAATTACTGTCTCAAATCAAACAAATGTTCATCAAACAAAACACTTTAAGGAGGAATGAGCCCTCTCCTCACGTTAAACTCCCCAGCTCTTTGGCTGGTGTTCTTCATGGGCTGTTTTTGGTCGCCATCCCTGTCACTCATCCACATTTTCATCAGTGACAAATTGGGTCATATTTGGGCAGTCTGGGAAAGAGCAAGAGCAAAACTCAGTGCAAGTCAAGCCCACTGAAAGACACTGGCATTTGCTGGTTTCATTGCATTTTCCATCTTTACAGTATAGGTGGGTGATGTCTCGAACTTCTTTAGGTGCTGGTGCCTTCTGGAACATGATAGGTTCAATGGACCCATCCTGTCTGAGCCTCCATCCTCTACCAACTGGGTTCAGAGATGAGGCTTGGCCTGATGGCTGTGACGCCAAACTGCTGTTTGGTATAAGGCTCTTAACACATGTTGCTCAAAGGCATCTTCTGTTGGGGGGAGATTTGCTGCTGAAGAATCTGTGGTAGATGCTAGTATGTACCTGAGCTCATCTAGGCTGGTGCAAGGATGGCCATTCTCCTTTTTCTTTTGGCCATACAGGAGGAGGGCATATTTTCTTGCCACAGGCAAAGCTTCTTCTAGATTTTCAGACAGTCCAAACTTGGCCATTTCCTTCAAGTCGGTCAGATGGGTCTTCAGTCTTGTGAAAGCAGTGGTCTTTCCAATTCTGTACAAGATGCTTGTACTGTCACAACCCGTGAGGGCGTGGCATGCAGGCAAACACTCACAAAGAGCTGCTCCAAGACTCTGAGCAATTGAACATACTGGGACAAATCTTTCCTTTAGGCCATGTCCAGAATGCATGAACACTTGTGAGGATCCAAACATCCCTTTGCTTGCATAGTACACAAGCAAAACCAGTACATCTGTGTCATCACATTTGACAATGAGATGAGAATAGGACTCCGCAAGGTGTATTGCATGTAACACCAGTCTTGGCTTTTGGACATAGGGATCTTTTTTTTTTTCTTTTTTTTTTCCTTTTTCCAAATTTTTCCCACAGATGATACAAATTTTTGGGTCCAAAGTCTGTAAGACATTCTCCATAATTCTAGAAACCAGTAAAACGGAAAATAATATACATGTCAGATTTTGTATTTTCATACACATGCTATGCTAGGCTAGTAAGCTACTAGTAGTTATTAATTTAGATTAAGTTAGGTCCTTTTCACATGACATAGTATTTGCAATGATTTACCTGTCAGGTTAAGAAAATATACATGAAGACAATGATGTAGATAGCTACAGCTGGATCCACCCGGGGGAGTAGCCTAGCCAGTTCACTGTAGACCACTGTAGATCACACCAAGGGAGTGAAGTAAGCAGTGCTGGCAATACTGCCCTCTACTGGTTTGGACAGCTAACTATTATTTTCCATTATGCAGTAATGACTTGACCAAAAATAAATTCAAGTGGGTGTAGATATTTTTTAAGGCGTTCTAATCACATTTAAACTGATTCTAGTGGATATTTGTTTCCATATGAACTGTATATGGTGTCATGTGAAATATACTATTATTTAATGCATCATAAATAAATAGTAGCACTTACCTCTAGTGACTTACTTTGCAGTAACATTGAATTGGTCAACATTCTTGTCACCACTGATAATGCGCTGTGGAGACTTGATTAGGTTGAGTATGAGCTGTGTGCCCCATCCCCCGGTGATGCCAAACGGTACAGTACAATACATTGTTATGCAATGCAACATATTCCTTTATTTGGGACAGTTTATATATTTAGTGATAAATGATAATGCATAGTATTTACATATCTGGCATTGCTGGATTCATCACAACCATGTGTCAGTGTTTCACTTTTTTTCCTTTGGGACACCTCATACATTTAGTGATGCAACACACTGACTATACATGCTATATTCATATATTTGGTATCACTGGATTCAGCACAACCCCATCTTTCCAACAAGCCATGGTGTGTGTTTTTATGACAATCCCTGGCCAAGCAACTACAAAGTAAATGAGAATATTCTGCATAGATATTCATTTTTTATATGTCCGCTTATTTAGGCAAGTGTTCATACGTCTCTATATGTTACTTACATCAAGATATTCACATCCAGTTTTTTCTAGTAGGTAAAGCAACTTCCTGACCACAATTATGTCAAGTTTCAAAGCTGTCAGAGCTTGTGTTATCAATCTACACAAGTTTATATGTCTTAACTCCCATACGGCCAGGCTATATTTTTGTTCTTTTTTGGGTTTGGGGTGTGTAACAATATGTATCAATTTAACAATGTTTGCAGTAAAATATTTTAACCTAAGAACCCATTTCACATATGGGAGACCTTAGAGATGAGGAAAAACATTGTTAGGTTTTGTTCTACCTCCGGTAGGGGTATCTCAAAAACTAAAGCCCTTTTTGACAGTTAGTCACTAGCCTATCACTGGCTCGCTCACACAGATGACCCGAGTGCTCGAAGCGAACAGCACCGGTGCACGAGCATTCCTCTAGTAGTAGTTTAGCTTATTAGCAACAGTAGCTAATCGGCGGTATAATGACAGCGCTGTCGGTTTTAATATTTACGTGATTATCAAATAATGGTATATTTATCTCTCTCTCTCTACACACACACACACATATACATACAGCTCATCAGGGAATCATATCGTAATCACGACCGGAGAAATCAAATTAACAGAATCAGAATGTGTCGTGCCCATGAAAAGGAAATAAAAGGTGGTGCTTGTAATATTGCCCCGTGTTTTATCACATAGCTCAACTTTTGAAAATACTACATTCAGTACCTTTCAGTAACTGTCTCTAGTGCTCCGCGCTGCTCACTGATAACCAGTAGTTTGACCACAGACCGTAGACTGTATATACGGTCTCTGATACAGACACGGTAAGACGTCCATATTACAGCTTTATAGCCAACAGCATATGGATGTGTTGTAAAATGGTAAAAATGATGAATTGTGATTAAAAACTGATGAATTACAGCAAAAATATCCATTACTACGGCCGGTACGAAGCCTGTGCTGTCAGAAACTCTTAGAGTTACATGCGCGTTCACACGGTAGAGTCCCGCGGGTCCGATGCGTGTTCATTTTATGTCTGGAGAAATGTCCGAATTCCAAATCTTGATTCGGAAAATAGCGCATTTTACATCTTTAGGACTTAATTTTTTTAATAATGGCTATAAAAAATGCTCTCTGAAAAGTCAACATATCAAAAAAAAATTATCCAGTGATTTAAGGAGGTCTCGTTCCCAATGTTAACAAATGGGGAACAGTCTTTCTGGGCCAGTGTGCATCACGTGATGCTGTAGTTCCACTTTCGGCCACTATGTAAATTTTGCTTCAGAGGGTGGCGCACTTCCTGGGGGCTTGATATGATCCGCAAACATCCGGATGGGACGGAGTCGTTCCACAGCGCAGTGGAGCGGAGCCAGCGGAAATTGACACATAGACTATGGTGCAATCTATTTGCTTCGTCTGCCGTGACGGAACGGAGCTGGATCGCACACGGATCTGGTGGAAATCCGGGGTGATCTGGTGGAAACTGAGGTCCTGGAACTCTTTGTAGAACTCACTACTGAGCCCATCTGGACCTGCCATTTTTTTCCAGTCTGCATTCCTTTAATTGCTTACAAGATCTCTTCTCCGGTTATGAGAGCATTGAGAATGGATCTCTGGTCATCTGACAGGCGTGGCAAGTTAAGAGAAGAAAATAAATGGTCCATTAACTCTGGTGCGTCAGGTTGCAGTTCTGATTTTTACAAATTTTCATAAAAGCTTTTACATGTGTCATTAATGGTTACAGTATCAATTGAGTGTTTACCGTGATGATCTAAAACTGAAGAAATAGTTTGGGAATCTGTTCTCTTTTTTTTTGTCAGATAAGTTAGATAACTGCCTGTAAGCTAGATATCTGCCTGCTTAACACCATGTTTGTACTTTTTTTTTTTTTTTGCAAATGTTTTGTTAAGATAGAGTCTAATGCCTACTGGAGGGCCAAAATTTCTTAAAGCCTCCTTGGAGATGGATGTTTAACATAGTCTCTATCATCCAGTTTAACTTTAGATTCTAAGATTTCCCTTTGTTCGGCCTGCCTACGCCTTTTGCTGGAGGTGTAAGATATTATAAGACCCCTTGAAAAGGCTTTGCATGTTTCCTATAGCAGCGATGGGTCATCTGTAGGAGAATTAATGGACAAAAATGATTTAAATTATTCTCTGGAATAAAACATGATTTTTTTTTTTTTTAGGCCAAGTTCTAGAATAAAGCACACTTTAAACCACTGAAGTGGCTTTCTCAGACATGGATTAAAATAGTCTCAGACTTGTCCTAGTCTTGCGTTAAATAATCTCATTTCTTGAAGGAAGACTGGAGCTAATCCAGGTCTAAATGAGGGCTTAAATGAAATCTGGCCAGAGGCAGGTTTAACTTCAAATGAAAGGCTGTTTGTCCCACAGTGCATGGTGAAAATTAGATTAACTTGACTATATCAATTATAGTGAAAGACCACCACCAAGACCAGACAGAAAATTGCTCAGAGACAGAAGTAACCCGCTGGATGAATTTGAAGATGTAAATTTTTGTGACTGTTTCTGTATGTACAAAGACAATGCAGCTGAAATCTTTTGTGTGCTTCATACAAAGTGTTCATGTGATTCAGTGAGGGGAACCCCTATACCTCCCTCCTTAGAAATTCTTATCACCTTGAGGTTTTTGGCATGTGGAACCTTCCATCGTAAAACAGGGGATTTGTGTGGTGTAAGTGAATCAACTGTGTGCAAATTAGTGCACAAAGTCTGCAAAAAATATGTGAACTGAGAAAGGATTACACCAAATTCTCTGATGCTGTTGATCAGACAACCTACAAGGTACAGTTCTATGAATAAGGGAACTTTCTGCTTTGAAGAAAAGAATTCCAATATTAGACATAATATTTCAAGAGTTGAGGTCATGACATCATTTTTTATCAGAGTGCAAAAGCTAACACTATTTAGCTTACACTGCCCTGTGGGGAAAATAGTACATACTATATCAAATGAGTACTATAGCAAATAGTACACACACACACACACACACACACATTGTGTAACGGGTGAGCTTAGGACCCAGATGCAGTACACCAGAACACTCTGTCAGTTGGTAATAACCTTTATTAATACCAACACAAATAAGGTTCAGCTTACAGACTGAGTTCGTTCTTCGAGCGGTGAGCCCTAGCAATGTCTCTGGGTTTCCCACGAAGCGAAGAAACGAAGCCTGTACCCACTGTGGCTGGTGAGGAGGAAGCCCCGTAGCACCACAAGCCGACAACACGTGTTGGAGCGTCGTCGAGGATCGAGCAGAGGAATGGTCGGGAGCAGGCAGGGGTTCGGTCACCGTCCGCGGAGGTAGCAGCACCGACAGGGAACAGGCAGAAGAAACGTCGAAGCCGAGCAGAGGAGTCTTTACCAGGGAAGCCGTCAGATTTCCGGAACGCTGAAACAGACCACGTGGTCGAGGACAGAAGACAGGTAGGTTCACGGGGAGTCAGGCGAGGAGAGCAGGTCGGGAACAGGCAGAGTCGGCAACGAAGATCTGGCAGGTAAGTAAGTAAGTAAGTAAGTAAGTAAATTTTATTTATATAGCACCTTTCATAGATAGAAATCACAAAGTGCTTTACAGTAAAAACACAGTGCTTCACAAACAGAATAAACAGTGATTTACAAAGGATAAAATACAACACAGTTCTTTGAAATCAGGCAAAAGAAAATACAATATAAACACCAAGTTAATAAAAGAGGTTAATTAAAAGCTTGTCTGTATAAAAGTGTCTTTAGCTGCATTTTAAAGGAGTCAATGGAGTTGGTGCAGCGTAGAGCCAGTGGCAGAGAGTTCCATAGTCTCGGTGCTACTGCCTGAAAAACCCGATCACCACGAGTTTTAAAATGAGTGTGTGGGACGAACAGCAAATTCTGGCCTGCTGACCTCAGAGCACGAGATGAAGAATGTGGTTGCAGCAGGTCAGAGATATATTGTGGTGCTTCACCATGTAGGGCCCTAAAAGTTAAAACTAAAATTTTAAAATGAATTCTAAAATGTACTGGTAACCAATGAAGAGAAGCTAAAACTGGAGTGATGTGTGACCTTCTATTTGTGCTAGTTAAAAGTCTGGCTGCGGCATTTTGCACTGTCTGGAGACGATTTAAAGCTGACTTATTTAAACAGATAAAAAGACTATTACAGTAGTCCAGACGTGAAGAAATAAAAGCATGCATAATCATCTCAAGTTCTGCTTTTGACACCAGTAATCTGAGTTTTGAGATGTTCCTGAGGTGGTAAAAACAGTTTCTGACCAGCTGTTTAGAATGTTGCTCAAAAGACATTGATCTATCAAAGAGGACACCCAAATTTCTAACTGATATTTTATCTGAAAACCCTAAAAAGCTTATGTGTTTTTTGATTTCTGGGATTTCCCTGTCTGGAGCTATAATCAAAGTCTCTGTTTTTTCATTGTTTAATTGTAGAGAATTATTTTGTAACCATGTCTTGATGTCTGTCAGGCAGTGTATTAAACTAGATAATTTATGAAATTCAGAAGCTTTGAAAGAGCAGTATAGCTGGATGTCGTCCGCATAGAGATGATAAGATATAGCATTAAAACGTCTTATAATTTGCCCAAGGGGAAAATGTATAATAAAAACAGAATCGGACCCAGAACGGATCCCTGGGGGACCCCACAGGGTAGGTCCGCTGTATCTGACATTATTCCATTTAGGCAAACACTGAAAGATCTCTTAGATAAATAGGATGTAAACCATTCTAAAACAACACCAGTAATGCCAAACAAATCTTTTAGCCTGTTTAACATGATACCATGATCAGTAGTATCAAAAGCAGCGGAGAGATCGAGTAGAACCAGAACTGTGTACTCTCCAGTGTCTGCTGCCATCAAGATGTCACTAGAGACCTTCAGTAAAGCAGTTTCTGTAGAATGAAATTTGCGAAACCCAGACTGGAAAGTATCCATCACATTATTTTTTTCCAAAAAATATAAAAGTTGCTCTGCTACTGTTTTTTCCAAGATCTTTGACATGAAAGGTAATTTGGATATTGGTCTGTAGCTGGTTGGCAGAGATGGATCCAAGTGAGGTTTTTTTAACAGAGGTTCAACAACAGCTTTTTAAAGAAGCTGGGAACTGAGCCAGAAAGAAGAGACACATTAATGATTTCAACAATACAGGGCCCAATAGAGTGAAAGACATTTTTAAAGAAGGGAGTAGGGAGGATGTCAAGAGGGCTTGAAGTCTGTTTCATATGACCAAGTATAGTGGTGATGTCCTGTAGGGTCACAGGAGCAAAAGAAGACCAAGTTTCAGATGTAACCAAATTGCAGATATAATGTTGAGGATTTAAAGGGGAAATACCTGATCTGATGGTAGCAACCTTATTTACAAAAAAGTGTAAAAACTCATTGCACTCAGTCTTTGAGTATACTGGTGCATGGGGAATATCAGGAGAGATGATATTACTGATTGTATCAAACAAGACTTTAGGATTTTTCTTTTTTGAGGCAATAAGATTTGTAAAATATTGTGTTCTTGCCTGTTTTATCATGTCATTTAAGGAAAAAATCGATTCTTTAAGATGAAGTCTATGAACCTCTAGTTTAGTGGTTTTCCATAACCGTTCTATTTTCCGACAGTATCTCCTAAAGTGACGGATACTTTCACTTATCCAAGGACAGTAAGTTGAATGCTGGGCTCTGTTTTGTTTCAAAGGTGCCACTCTGTCTAAAATAGATGTACATTGGTTGTTAAAAGATGAAACCAAAACATCGACATCACTATGAGCCATGTTTGCATCAAACATGTTTGAGAACCTTTCAGCAGCAGCCTGGTTTATGATTCTCCTTTGAATCAGTGGTTTGGGTGGCAAAGGATCCAGGTAAAATGATAGATTAAAATAAATACAGCTATGGTCACTCACATGTACATCCTCTAGACATACGCCATCTATGTTTAAACCCAAGGAGAAAACAAGATCCAGCATATGACCCCTTATGTGTGTGGGGCCAGAGACATGTTGTTTAAAGTTAAAAGACTCTGTAATAGTGAGTAGTTCTGCAGCCATATTACAGGAAACATTATCAATATGGAGGTTAAAATCTCCTAATATTAAAACATTCTCCAGTTTAATAGTGGCTGATAAAAACTCATTAAAATCCGTTAGAAAGGCTCCAGCAGCACCAGGAGGTCAATAAATCAAAATGCAGTAGAAAAACTTTGGGTAACCAACCTTAATCATCTGTAACTCAAATGAAGAGAATGAGTCAGAGTTTACCAGTCTGCAAGTAAATCTGTCCTGAAACACGGTAGCAAGTCCTCCGCCACGTCCAGAAAGACGTGGGGTTCCAATGACAGAGCAACCAGGTGGGCTGATTTCTTTCAGATGAATAAACTCCATGTCTTGCTGCCATGTCTCAGTCAGGAACATGAAGTCTAAAGATTTCTCCATAAAAAGATTGTTCAAAACGAAGGATTTGTTCCTTATAGAACGGGCATTGAGCAGGGCGATCCGAATCGATGATGGTCTATCAGTGCACTCCATAGCTGACTGTAACGGCACTGGAATCAGACAATTTGCACCACTTTTGTGGGTTTTTCTGCGAGATCTCTTTCTAATGACAGTTTGGATGGGTTTAGTGGATGATTGAACAGAAAGAAGACAGCAGGGGGCACTAGAGCTAAGAACAGTAGGCTGAGGTGTGTCTGAGGTGATATCTGGGGTAGGGGGCAGCTGGTGTTGCAAGGGGGCACTACTGGGCCAAAAGGAGTTTTGTGAGGCTGACATGGTGGCTGTGGAAGAAGTGTCTGTGTTGGTGAACAATAATCTATCATGAGTAGCTATAAGTCATCCTGATCCTTGATTTACATTTAATGAGTCACAACTTCTGTTTAATTTGGTGTAGGGACACTGTGGTTGAACCAGTGCATAGTCAGTGTTTGCAGAGAGCAGTTTGGCTCCATGCCAGTTAGGATGGAGACCATCAGGTCTGTACAGTTGTCTCCGGTTCCAGAATAAATCAAAGTTATCGATAAAATCCATTTGAGCTACTCTACATTCACCTTTTAGCCAGGTGTGAAGGGACAACAAACGGGAGAAGCGGCCACAGCCTCTACCCAAGGTGGGGATTGGGCCACTTATAAAACTGCGTTTCCCAGTGTCCTTTAGGGCAGACAGAAGTTCCCGAAAGTCCGCACGCAGGATTTCTGATTGTTGATTGGTGACGTCATTCGAGCCTACATGAACGACTATATTGGAGCAGTCAGAGTGGCGCGCTAATATGGCTGGTATTTTATCAATTATGTCCAGTACACGGGCCCCAGGAAAACAGTAAGTGTGGGAGTTTTTTGCTCTGATGTTCCTCACCATGGAGCACCCGATAATCACCGTTGAGGGGCGTGACTGAGACGAGCTGAGTTCTGGCTGGAGCGGTGGGAGAGCTGACCGATGATTGACCTCCGTGCACCTGATGTTTTGTCGGGGGAGGTTAGGCCGGAAATTCTCGTGCCATGGAGCGTTGGAGTCACCGGTTGAGGACACCGCAGCAGGGACAGCACAGCCTGGAGGGGAGACTACCACGGATTTTGCAAGGCCACCGCAGCACCGTTTTATTGCCTCCATCTCCAACCCGCGGAGATGAGAGGCGGATTTACCCGCTGGATTGTTCCGCAGGCCTGCAGAGGAGCGGTTTGTCAGCTCTTCCTCCATGGTCACCGAAGCAGCCTGGTCCAGTCGGGATGGAGAGCAAGCTGCAGCTGCCTCCTTGTACATCGGGCGTGCAGTGAAGTTGGCTGGAGACCAGTGTCGGTGTTTCGGTGCTGTCTGATGGGAAGAAGGTGGGGGTCGATGTACTCCAGCTAGTTCAGGAAAGTCCTCGTCCAGGATGTCAAAGCGGTTTCCCAGCTGGATGGACTGTGTGCCGCGGGCAAGAGAGTGTAGAGCAGAGCGCCTTCGGTTCTTTTTGTTGTGATCGCCAACCACCTGCCAACTTTCCGGGTGTAATGAAGTGTTGTTGTTGGTGGCCTGGGATTTCGGTCTGGCCCCGCACAGAAGCCATGGATCTGATGGGGTAGATGTAACAACAGCGGAGACAGCAGGTGGAGGAGCAGCAGCTGGCGGTGTAACAACAAAATCCTGGAGTGAATCAGTACCAGTCGGGCAGAGAGGAGTAACAGCCCGCTCCGCAGCGATGGTTCCTCTGGTACCGGCACCCAGCGGTGAGCCGGCGGCAGCCGGTGGGGACGTAGCGTCTGTCGGGCACGAGATTATACCAGATCGCTCCTCTGAGTGGGATGCACTGACTCGTGCTGTCCCACCAAAGACAATCGTATCCAGAAGTCTTTCAGCGTCTTGGATTTGGTATAATTTGTGGATTCTTTCCTCAAGCTCAGCGATCCTCTCGGTGAGGTGGAGACAGCTAGCACACCCGGAAGTGGAGGTAAGTGAAGGCATTGCTTCCAAGCGCTGGAAAGACATGCATAATGCAGAGGAACAATCTGGCAGAGAGTGAGCGGGCTGGAGTGTCTTATATACTGCATTAATTGGTGATGAGCTGCAGCTGTGGGGAGAGCAGGCTGCAGCTGTGGGCGTGGCTAGCAGGTAGAGCAGAGCAGAGGGAGGGTGAATGGAAAACTACTGGCAGCAGGTGAAGGAGGAGAAAAGGCAAGTCCATGACACATTGCTGAAGTTTACATTGAAATATTCCTCCCCAGGTTTTCAGAACACCCTCTCCTTTGCACCATGTGCACATTGTTAATCTGATTTGGGTTCCAATTGACTAGTCCTGACTTGTCCTTGATTACCTTAATCTGAGACTCTGCAGTCTGGAACTAGTTAATCTGAATTTAAGTGACATCTCAGCAAACCATTGGATTAGTGTGGATTAATTTAAACCAGATTAGTTTAGTCCTGGTTTTATTTAAGCCCTGAACGTGAAACCGGCCCCCAGTGTCTAGTCTGAGCAAGCAGAGTTTAAATGCTAAATTGAACAAAGACAGCAACATGGTCTGACACAACTACGTACATTCGCCGTGGAGCTGGATAGAATTGACAGCGTCATTATTTTCAGGTTAAATACATAATCTATTCTGGTATAGCATTTATAAACTTTTGAAAAAGACAAATACTCACTATTTGCTGGGTGCAAAGCTCTCCATATACAGTATCTATGATATCCAAATTCTCACATAGGGCGTTAACAGTCTTAGCCTTAGGAGAAAGAGACTCAAAGGAAATTTAGCCACTATCAGGTTTAAATGACAATCAAAATCTCCTCCAACAAAAGAGTGTCTTAAATTAAAATCTGACAATTTCAAAAATGCAATAGTTAGAAAATAACTTGAATGGCTTGGATAGATATTCACAAATGCAATGTCTTCTCCATATAGAGTACCTGTCACAGTTAAATAATGTCCACTAATGTCTTAAATGCAGTCTTTAGTTGGATTGGGAAGTATTTTCAAAGTAAAATTGCCACGCCCCAACCACTTGAAGTAAATGAGGAGGAAAAAGCATTGCCCAACCCACCCTAGCTTCAGTTTTAAATATTCTGTATCATTTAAATATGTCTCCTGCAGCAATGCAATTTGAACTCCCTCTCTTTTAAGATAAATCAAAACATTTCTCTGCTTGACAGGTGTGTGGACACCGTTGACATTCCAGGTGCATAACTTAAAATTTGTCATAACCATAAAATATGAAATAAAACGTTTCCTGAGTATGTTATATGCCTATAATTAATCACATCAGTCAAGTGCAAAGTGAGCCAAGCAACAAACAACAGCAAAACTGGCAACAAAAAAAAGTTACACATAAGGTGTAACTTCCCTTACACCAGCACCTAAAATAAAGCACAGCCCCTCTGACCAAAGAGGAGTGCAAAAAGAAAACTAGATCAACTACTTATAAAGTCGTGAGGTGGCACCACTGATTAATCTACAAAAAATTGATTTTCCAAACCTCCCCATTAACCGGCAGCTTAGGCCATACTGAAAGTGTATTCCACATCAAAATAAGTAGAGCAAATTAACCTGCTCCAATTCAGACAAAGAGTCAGTCCAGAGTTCACACTTAATCACCATCAGGGGCCACATCCAAATAGTCGACGTGCCGCTCCACTGCAGCTGGGTCTCGGAACATCTTGGTGGAACCATGGTGGGTGACTTTTAAGGGAGGCGGGGTAAATCTGGCTGTACTGAGCCCTGATGGATCTCAGGCGTTTCTTCACTCTGTCAAATTGTTTCCACTTGCAGGCAACAGCTGCAGAAAAATCCTGGAAAAACATGTTGGTAGCGTTCCCATATTTCAGCGTTTGCTCCTTTCTCCACATCTTCCTCAATGTATCCATCACACGTTGTCACCAGAACGGGCTGTGGCTTTGCCAGGGGATTGGGCTTGGGAGCTAGGGTACGGTGAGCCCTCTCCAGCTTTATATGTCCGGTCTTTGTTTTGATGTTTAGGAATTCCAGCAGCCAGACCCGGCTGCAGAAACAAATCTAAGGGGGGGCTTACATTTTTTTGGGGGGGGCAAACTTTTTCAACCTACTTTTTTTTTTTTTGGCTTCAGGCTGACCAACTGCTCTGTGACCACTCCTACAGTGCTGAGAGATAATTTTCCTCTCTCTAAAAATGGGCAGTTCATCTCAAAATCTAAAAAACAAACAAACAACAGTGTGGTGCTGTGTCCATTTATTCCACTCAAGCATAAAAGGACATGAATTGATGATTGGAACAAGCGGGATACAGCTGCAACTTCTGGAAATATAATGATGATGTCAAGCTGAACACTGAGGTATACATTCATGCTAGGAGAGGTAACTACAGCAGCTAGGGAGCACAGGGAGCATCACAAGCAGTGTTACCCTTCTGCCTGCAAGTGTGTGTGTGTGTGTGTGTGTGTGTGTGTGTGTGAGTGAAAGGTTTAATCACTTTCAGTAGAGTGGCAGGCGGCGTCTGTGGACTGTGTGAAACCTTTTTAAAACAATGTCCTTCCACTCATTCCTAAATTTCCGAGTCAAGTCCTTCTCAAATGCCAATTGGATCAGGTTGGCCTTGCGTTGATGAAGCATGGTTTGGCGATGCTCTGTGAAGATATTTTTCAGAGTGGAAAATGAATTTTCACAGGATGCAGTACTGGTCAAAGTCAGGCCATGTTTAAATGCAGTCAGACGGTAGGCATTGCTTCCAGTGGCTTCTGGAACTGGTTTAAAATCTGAGGGAGAAATAAGGTTGAAATCAATATCATTACAACCATAATTATTCCCCAGATAACAATATAAATTCTATGCAACATCATGTTGAACAATCAAATAAATTCTCATCTCATTGAACTAAATCATGTTAGGTGTGATGTGCGATCTGTTTGACTGCTTGATGAAACCTTGATCCTGTAAAATATCAGTTTGTTTTAAAGGTCCCAAATGACCAGGCCATGACAATATAGGTTATTTGATAATTCTAAAGGAGTCTTGTAGCTTTTTGAGATTTGAATACAATAAAAAACAATACTGAACTTTTGCTCTAGCCTTAATCACCTGTTTCATTGTCCACTTCTGCCCATCCGGTAGAAAAGACTCTTGCATTTGTGTCCTGAGGAAGTTGCAGCCACCCTCGAATTCAGAGTCCAGAGCAGGTGTGTTGGTGAGGTCAAGTAAAGGCTTCACCTTTCTGACATCCAAGAATGTGGCTTGCACAGGATCCAGGGCATTTAGTGCCCATCAGGTCACACAGTTATGTTTCCCAAGCGATTTTTTCATTTCTCCGCACACTGAGTCAATGCAACTGTAATAAATCCCATGTGAGTTCTGTTTCATCATTACAATCTACATGTGTGCTGATTTCCTCAACTACGTAGTCAAAGCAAAGGCAGAGTTTTGTGAGCGTCTTCTCTTTGATGGCCTTTGTTGTGACACTGTCACAATGCGCTAGGATTGCCTGGAATTCAGTCTCAGTGCGCATATTCTCAAGACAGGTACATGCACTGCTGATAAGCTGCAAACCTAGAAGAAAAGAAAAAACCTTTTGTTATCAAGACAGAATATAACACAACTGAAAGCACAGCATTGCATGAAAAGACAGGGAAATGAAACAAAACAAAACAAATCCTTAAGTTCTAAAATATTGTGTAACATTTTATCAAAATAATTGTTTCTGTTGGGATGCCCACAACAATTATTCATCTCTTTTAAACATGTTTTATAAGGTTCATTGTGAAGCTAACTTGGTGCATGTAACTCTTTTTGTAAAGTGCTTTTAACTTGCATTACTTGTAAGGATCAATAAATGGTTTATTATTAGTAGTTGTATTAGTGGTATTAGTATTACTATTTTGCTCAGAAGTAGGTATATACTTTTTTCACCATCTACATTAAAAAAGTCACCTGTAAGTAGATCCATGTCTTCGACTGCAAATAACTTGTTTGGGGATCAAGATATGCAAGGATCTTGTGCACCATCTCAGCAATGAAATTAAAGCTGGGCTCAGACATGCTCTGCCACAGTCCTGTTGCTTCAATGCGCAGATCTGCTCCAAATGCCCGGGTTGCTAGTGATCTCTCTGAGTAGTGTGGATAGGTCATCAAGTGATTTCAGAATAACTGAGACTGTAGAATAGAGAAAAGAAATATCTTAATATCTTCAGGTGGGGGAGTCATTCACACAATACAGCATCATCATCTTATCAGCTTAATAAATCCAAATTAACATACCTGTAGCAAAATGTCCAGTCCAGCTGCTGGTCCAATAGGGCGCTTGAGTGTCTCTCCTTTGTAGAGAATGGCAACAGTTGGTTTTCTGCAGAATTTGTACAGCATGTTACACACACTGAAGAAGTCCATCACAGCTGTTTCAACTGCCAGGGCATGGGTGACCACCAAATGCAGCTGGTGATTATAACAGTGGACATATGGTATCTCTCTGTCCAGTTTTTGCTGCAGCAGTTTCTGTACCCCTCCATGTTTACCCGACATGAGCGAGGCCCCATCATACACCTGACTGAGGATTTTCTGAGGGCTCAGACCAGCTGTGGTCAGTTCTTCTATGATGGTGTCAGTCAATGTGACTGCATCTCCTGGTCAGCAGTGGCTATTGTCAGGAGGCGCTTAGTTGGTTCACACAGTTCATTCAGAAAGCGGAGAACTATGGATATATTTCTCTCCCTGTTGGGTCTCTGGTTCCATCCACTTTTAACGTGTAGAATGATTCACTGACTTCTTTCACAATGTGCCTCTTACTAAAGCACTCATCACATCTATTAAGTTATTTTGAATGTCATGACTTGTGTATGTTGCATTACGAGGAATAGTTTTTGCTATCTTTGCTAATTCAGCATCTTTCCTTAGTGCAAACTCAAATAGAGACAAAAATAGCCCACATCCATCATCATTCATTCCACTGTATGCATCATGGTCACCTCTGAAGGGCAGTTGGTTCACAGCAAGGAACCCACAACATCAATAATTGCAGACAGATAATATCTGCTGCGCTGCAGTTGATCATTGTTGATTAGCGCTGAGATTTCCTTACTTGTGTGAACTGCCTTCCTTGTCCCTCCACATGGCCTCACAAATCAGGTGCTCTTTTGGATGCAGCATGCTTGTTTTTAGTCCCTTTCAGTTTCTATTGCATGTTTCCAGTCATGGAAACCAGTTACACTGAAAGTTTTATCACTGAGACTGGCTCCTTAAACATTCTGCATGGGTAGCAGTATGCAGCATCTGTTTGAACAGAATACTCCAGCCAGTGAAAGCTTCCATACCAGGAACTGCAGAATGACCTTTTTTTCCCTGAGAAAAGGCGCGAAGGAAAGCTCTGCATGAGTGGTCTTTGGGGCTTTTCTGTGCCAAGGTCAGTAGGCTGCAATAGTCCGTTGTTGTTGTTGTTGCTGCCGGTGTCCTCCTCACTCACGTTTCTCTCTCATGCTGTGCTGCTCCCTGTGCTCCCTAGCTGCTGTAGCTACCTCTCCTAGCATGAATGTTGACCTCAGTATTACAGGTGTCTTCAGTGCTTATGCTTACAGAAGATGTAGCTGCTTCCCGCTTGCTCCTGTCATCAATTCTTGTCCTTGTATGGGGTTGTTTTGGAAAAAAATTAATATCCATGCCACGCTGAAATAGCGACTTACACGACACAGTAGACGCCTAGCATTACCTTCTCGTGAGCATGGCGAAGTGACCCGCCCACCGCTACCTGTAATTGGCTAGCAGAACCTTCGTTCGGTGGTTGGATTGGTTGAATTGTATCGTATGATTGACAAATCGAGATAGGAATAATAGAGAGTTGACCACACACTCTGAGGAAAAAAACAAAACCCAAATAAAAATAAACAGTTTCCAGCCCACTGAGCCGACACCAGGGCGAGGCGGGCACAGCTCACTCTGTGGGGGGGCACAGCCCCCCAATGCCCGCCCATGCCGCCGGGACTGCCAGCAGCCAAGATTAAAAAACTGTATAGGATCAGTGCCCTCGGCATCCTCTTTTCCTCTTCCCACGGTTCTCTAAATCATCTATGTGTTCTTTCATGTGAAGCACCTATTTATCCAGTGTCCTCCAGTGATTAAATTCTGGCCTCATCAATAACTTCATCAATAACTCATGTGATATTAGCTATTATCTCAGAAGCCACTGCACAAAGTACTGTTGCAAATGCATTAGCGGTAACTCTTTCTATGAAGACCACATCTATAATGCATTATGACAACATTTACAATACTTTACGAATACTCTCAAACTCACATAATGCTTACTGATGCATTATATCACTTACAATGCGGTATACATTCTCTAAGTGCATGAAAATGATTACACTTTACTTAACACCTACAATTAAACATTCTGATAATTATTAAATTATTATAAATGCATCAATATGTATCTCACTTTGCTTTACACATACAATGGTAACTTATGATACAGCGTGGACTATTATATCACACTATGAGTCCTATTGTAACGGGTGTGGTACGGACCCAGATGCAGTACACCGGTAAACAGGAATAGTTGGTAATGACTTTTATTCAGCCCAGCACAAATCAAACACGAAGCAAGATGAAGTAATTCTGCACACAGTTCGTTCTTCGGGTCGGAACCCACAACAAAGTCTCTGGAGGGAGATCGAAGCAACGAACCGAAGCTTACGTCACTCGGCGTGGATGCGGAGGAAACCCCGTAGCCCAGCAGCTCGACAGCACGTGTGGAGATACCGTCGAGGAGAAGGCGGAAGCGTGGTCGGGGACAGGCGGAGGTTCCGAAACCGAGTGAGCAGTCCGATGATGCAGCGGTAGCGATGGGGATGGACCAGGAGGATCGTCAGGGCCAGGCGGAGAGGTCTTTGCCAGCAGAGCAGATCAGGAACGCCAAAACAGAACTTGTGGTCGGGGACAGAAGGCAGGTAGGTTTACCGGGGATCAGACGAAGAGAGCAGGTCAGGAAAAGGCAGGGTCGGCTTTCGGAGATCTGGCAGGAGAATACTGGAGAGTCTTGCATAGTGCGAAAGAACAATCTGGCAATGAGTGTGTGTGTGTGTGGGTGGCTTATATACTGAGTTGATTACTGATGGACTGCAGCTGGAGGTGAGTGAGTGAGCAGGCAGAGTGGGCGTGGTCAGCAGGTAGAGGGAGCAGAGGGAGGGTGAGTGGAAAAGTACTGAGGGGGGAGAGGAGCAGGATTGTGACACCTATAGTATTCTATAATGGTTTATGACTATTGATATAGTGCATCAGTAAGCATTATGTGTGTTTATGAGTGAATTCATAAAGCATTATGAATGCATTATAATTCACTATGAATGCTGTCATATTGCATTATAGATGTGGTCTCAATAGAAAATGTTACTGCATTAGCGTCTGTGCTCTTCTCAGTCCCTGCATTAGCTTCCTTCTTAGCTTCTTCGCTAGCTTGGTGGCTAAGCTCCGGCATGTTCAAGTTAAGATTTTTTCTATGGGAAGTTGTCGGACTGCCTCAGAAAGTAGTTGTTGATACTAATTGGTCCTCGAGGAATTGTTCAAGAAAAAACATTGTTTGTATGTTATAATGTCAAGCGTTATAGTGTAATGACGCACCACCTCAACTAACCGTGACCTTTCTTCAAACCGTCATCTTGAGATCCCCTGACCATGACTTTTAAAAAAAACATTTTTTAGAAATACTATACTATGACTTTTTCTGATTTTTAAGACACACTATACTATAACTTTTCCATTTTTAGTGGACTTTTATTTTCCATTTTTATTACTGTGATGTTTCTCATACCTTCTACACTATGACTTTTTTTGTTTTTAAGACATTCTATGTTATGACTGTTTTGCGTTTGCATGACATACTATACTATGACTTTTTTCTGAGTTTTTTGACTAATGATACTTCGTTTAGCACCTACGACATGTCTTTTCAGATTTTTGATGAGATACGTTACTATAACTTTTTTGTGTTTTCAAAGCAACATATATTTTCCTCCATTTTTCATGATATTTGTATGTCATACTATACTAAGGTTTTTCTTTTGTTTTTTTGGCATTTTAAAGACATATTATACCTTCACGTTTTTTTTTCATTTTGAAGAGGGTATCCTTTGACTTTTTATTCATTTCAATAATATACTATAGTAATATTAAATACATTTTTTATAATATTATACTATGACTTTTTTCATTTTGAAGACACTACAATATGGCACTTTATTTTGCATTTTTAAGACAAACTACACAATGAGCCATTTTGAATTTTCATGACATACTCTATTATTACTTTCTTCTGATGTTTATGGCATACTCTACTATCAGTTTTTTGTTTTGTGATGACATACTAATTATGACTTTTTTGTGTTTTGATGTCATACCATACTTGACTGACTTTTTATGACATATGAGTTATTTTTAAAAGTTGTTGATATGCTAAACTATTACTTTTTCTATGCATTTTTCTGACTTACTATGAAATGTTTTGTTTTGTCTTTGTTTTTTTCAGATTCTTATGACATAGTGTACTATCAGTTTCTTTTTGATCAAATTTTTGATTCTTTACAAAGACTTTTATTTTAATTTTTTGTATTTAATGACAGACTATATTGTAAGGTTTGGTTTTTCTTTCTTTTTTTTTAAATTGATGTTTTTGGTAAGGACACCAGAACAGTTTTAACACATAACTGATCAACAGAACTGTTCACTATCCCATGTCAAAAAAAAAAAAAACACACACAAAAATGAGCATACAATACACACGCAAGCAACAAAAAAGTACCTTCACAGTATCAGTTCTTTCAAAATCTACCAATTCACCAAAGCAGGTGTCATTACCATATTAGTCAGGCATTCCCCTCTATTAAGGCTAAAAAAACGACCTGAAATTTGATTAAAAAAATCTTCTCTCCCCATAATTCGTATGTAACACGTTCAGACATGACCATTTTTGTCATCAGTTCAACCCATTCCCTAAAACAGCAGAGACCAAGTGATTTCCAATGTCTTAAAATTATTCTACATGCTGTTGTTGTAGCCAGGTGGACCCATGGTCTCTTTTGTTCACTCATAACAACATTATCTTGTAACAAACTCAAGATGCAGAGAGCTGGAGATTTATCAGCCTTAAGTTAAACAATTCATTCCCCAAGAGAGCAAAAACCTCATCACACAAAACCTTTTTTTTTCACAGAAAAATAGAGTGTGTAAAAGTACCAACCTCTTTTTCACATCTCCAGCAGATGTCACTGTTCCTTAGTTTTAGTCTGGCTAACATACTTGGGGTCCCGTATGTTCTGTTTACCAGTTTGAATGAATTAAGACCAAGCTTCATGTGATCATGTATGTCAAGAAACAACAAGTTTGGTCCATCTGTCCTCTAGAATTTTTTCACCCACATTTTTTCTACAGCTCAGTCTCAATCCCTCCAAATTAGGTACTTGTACATCCTGAATAAGGTCATAGAACCTGGAACCTCCACCTTTTTTATGCCCAGTCATATGAAACCACTCCTGGATCCTAGTCGGGTGATTAGAATTATTTTTCTTATTGGTCAGATTTAGAACCCGACCAATATGGGATTTTTGAGACCGATACTGATTTCTTTTAAAAAGATCACCAATTATAGATATGGCAAAGGATATAGTTAATTTTGAGCTGGAATGAAAATAGATAATTTCTTTGTGGATTGTGCACTGATTTTGCACCGATAAGACTATGCAAAAGTTTTCAGAAGGTTGCTTTCTTAAACAACTTTTATTAAACAATTTACTTATTGAACATTACACACAAACAAAAATAATGAATAAATAAAAGATGAAAATAAATATCTGTACTGTATGTGTTCAGCATCAGTCTTTGCTGAACTAAAGAATATAAAAATAAAATACACATCAGTACTGTATGGTCTTTGCTGACCATTTAAATAAAGAATAAATACAATAAAATAACTAGCTAAGTAAAGATCAGTACTGTTCAGTATCAGTCAATTAGTGACTATTTTAATACTGCCAGTCAATGAGGGGCAGGTTGTAAAACAAGAAGCAGCTTCTCAGCATTCACACCTGCCAGAGAGCTCCTCTTGTCCTGATAAATGTTCCCTCTTGTGCTAAAAACCCTCTCACTGGGAACAGAGAAGGGTGGAGGAATATTCTGTTTGAGTTATAATGGAACTATAATACTATAACTTTTTTCTCATACATTTGCTTGACAATTGTACCATGGGAAATTGTTTGCGAGGACTGTTTCAAGCTGTGAGAGAATGCTACATCATTTTTGAGCTTTCGGCTCTTTTACATCAGGTCATTGAAAACACTGTAAACAATGGGCCAAAGTACAGTGGAGTTGAATTAGAAAGATTAGAAAAGATAATGGAACTAGTAAGAGCTCAATCTTCAGAGGGTCAGTGGGAAGAGACTGTGCAAAAAGCTGTTGCGATGTCAGAAACTTTTGCGTCTGATGTTTTTACTTTGCTTTTTCAGTATGTCATCAAAGATGTTCCAGAAATTAAAGTTATTTAGTAAATTAGTTTGTATGGTATACTTTGCTCGTAGATACCCTGGCCCATCTTGTTAAAGAACAGCGAGGGTATAATACCTTACAAGTGTTGCAAAAAGTACATGTTGATATCAACAGAAGTACCTTCAGTCCATGGTGCAAGCATTGCATTTTCTGAATAATGTATGCCTGTAGCACTGTATTTTTGTATGTGTTGTAATTGTAATGTGGGTATAATATGATGTGTGAATAAAAAACAATATAAAGAGAAGCAGTATTACGTAATACTTGTCATTCTTTTAACGACGCAGCTTGCGGAAAATTGGAAAGAAATTCAAGAGTTTGATGAAAAAAAATTATTACAATCCCTTCCATCTTGGCAGTTTTGTGGGAGTGGACCGTCTTCACAGGGCCATGCAGGGTGAAACGGGGAGTAAAGTCAAAGTAGATGGGGTGAAAAAATTTCTATCAGAGCAAGACACGATACCTTACATAAACCTGCCAGGATACATTTTCCAAGAAATAGAGTATTCGTACCAAGACCCCTAAACCAGTTTCAACTTGATCTCTGCGACATGCAGGCGTTGTCGCAATACAACGATGGGTTCAAGTATCTTTTAACCATTATCGACGTTATTTCAAAAAAGGCTTATGCCAAAGTGCTAAAGACAAAAACGGGTAGCGAAGTGACCAAGGCTTTTGCCTCAGTATTAACAGGCAGCAAAGTGCCTGAGAAGGTACAAACTGATGCGGGTAAAGAAGTTTTCAACAAAAATTTTAAGATGTTAATGCAGAAACACGGTATTGTTCACTTTGCCACAGGCAGTGATCTGAAAGCTTCTGTGGTTGAGAGGTTTAACCATACGCTAAAGACTAGAATGTGGCGATACTTTACAGCTAAAAATACACGTCGCTACGTAGATGTACTACAGGATCTGTTAAAAAGTTATAATGACAGCTATCATCAAAGCATAAAAATGAAACCGAACAAAGTCACTCCTGAAAACACCCCGCAGGTATTTCAAAACTTGTATGAGACATTTCCCCTTCGTCACCAACACTGATTAATGATTAAAAGATTAATTTCAAGGAAGGTGATGTTGTAGATTATCCAAACTCAGAGGGGCATTTGATAAAAAACACAAGCAAAGTTACACGGACAAGCTTTTTACAGTGTCAAAGTGTAAATCCTGCCAGCCCCCTGTGTACAAAATAAAAAATTATGATGGAGAACTCATTGACGGGACCTTTTATGAAACCGAATTACAAAAAGTAACGGTTGGTAAAGATAAATCATATCAAGTGGAAGAGATTCTTGCCAAGCGTAACAAATGCAGTATAAAGTATGTCCTGGTGCATTGGAAAAATTGGCCAGAGAAATTCAATGGTTGGGTGGAGGCCAGTCAGCTGACTGATGTATAAAGGTAGCACACATCTTTTGATACAAATCACAAAGAGCCATGGACTCAAAGTCTGAAGAAGGATTTTATGTGACTCTGCCTTCTAACGCCAGTCTCAGCGTGTATACAGAAAAACACCATTTCCGACTTTCGAGTGGCTTTAGCCTAGCATCTTCACTTGGAGGGTCCCTGGCAAGTAGCTTTAACAGAGATTTCATACCCTCACACTTTTTATAATTTAAACGCTAAGGAGGCAATTTTTGCAATTTTTGAATGGATAGCACAGAGTTCCAGAGTTCGACGAACACATACCCAAAAAATTTACAGATTATGACAGCAAATTAAGCATCCACAGGGAGAGATTTGAAGAAGGCTATTACGATGATAAAGAAATCATTTTGAGACAAATAAATGTGTTGAAATCTGAAGTCACTCTCAGGTATATCCCCTTAAAACACATGTTTCAATGGACAGGTAGCGGTTGCTATCAAGTGCGTTTTTTCTCCCAAATGGCATACATTTTAGGTTTAAATGCTGGTGAATGGTTCACGTGCGGTCCCAGTCCTAAAAACTCCTCATCCGTCTGTTATAAAAGCCAGGAAGTACCAGTTATTCTGATACTGTGATCTGGTGCCGCCGTAAGTGGTTGGAGACTCCAACCAACTGGTAAACCAACCTACGGAAAAGTGGTTTTGACATTACATTTTAAACCTGTTAAGCGCTGATGCTTGCTGAAAATAATTAAAAGATGGTGCAAGCAGAATCTCACCCGATCTTTATCGATTTGTTAATTATTATTAAATTCATGTGGGAAATGGGATGCCTGGGTTCCATGGGGCTCTTATGATGTACGGCAAGGGACTGGGATCCATATTTTCAAAATAATTTCGCTTTGTTACACCTTACAAAAGGTTTCACCATTGCTAAGCCTCATCTTAAAAGTGCTGCGCAAAATATTGCTTCAGACATAGTCAATAGAGTCGTCAGGCGAATGACTCAAAAACAAGCTCCAGTTGAGGAGATCAAGATGGCGCGGGTCTAATGCTTCTAGCTTGAAGACCCGGAAAAAGACCCCCAGGGCGTCGTGGAGGGGGTCATAAAAAGCGCAAGACCAACGGTCGGAGCAAATCAGTGCAGAAAAGACACACCACGAGAAGGAGGTCCAGCGATATATTCTCTTGACTCTCGAAAACATTGTGATGGCTCTCCTACACCATAAATCTCCGGAATGCAGTATGTTGGAGCTTGACTTATTCACAGCCCCGCCCACTCAGCTTTCTATCGAACAAAGCCAGTATGTCGAAGTAACACCAGTCACAGCTCTCACTGACTTTTTTGCCCTTGGAGTTTGTGCTTCAAGGTCAAGGTGATCGCTATGTGGAACTCAGTAACACTCTGCTTCATCTGCGTTTGCAGATTGTCAATGGGGACGGAACAAACTTGGCACAGGATGCCCGCATAGGGGTGATAAACTATACAGTTAATACAGTCTTCTCGCAGGTGGATGTAACCCTTGGCAACAGGCTGATTTCTCAATCCAGCGCCACCCACCCCTACAGAGCCATGATTGAGACTTTGTTAAATTTTTCAGACGCTACGCTGAAAAGTCAATTCACAGCAGGTTTTTTTTTTTCAAAGATACGGCTGGGGCTGTGGACTCTTCTGTTGTTGTGGCAGATGGTCCTAACAGAGGGTTTGTTCAGAGGGCTTGCTTTAGCACTACATCGAGCGAGTTTCAGGTTTTTGGTCCATTGCACGGCGACATCTTTTGCAACCGACTTCTTTTAAACAACGTAGACCTACAAATCAAGCTGACCAGAGCCAGTGACACATTTTGTTTAATGGGACAGCCCAACTCTGATTTCAGATTAAAAATACTAGGGGCTTCTCTTTTTCTGAAAGAGGTGGCAGTTTCCCCTGCCGTGCGTCTGGGCCCTTCAGCGGCCCTGCTGAAAGGTAACGTGCTCTACCCGTTATCTAGAATTAATGTGAAAACCTACTCCATCCCCCAAAATTCCAGAATATGTAACCAAGATAATGTCATTTCTGGCTTGTTGCCAAAATATTTTGTCATCGCTCTTGTAAATAATAATGCATTTATGAGGAGAAAAGATCTTTCACCTTTCAACTTTGCCCACTACGATGTGGAGTATTTGGCTCTCTGTCAAGACGGTAGACAGATTCCATCAAAAGCCTTCCAACCTCAATTTAACAACGGGATTTCTGTCAGAGTTTTACAACATCTTCACTGCCACCGGAAGAAATCTCAAAGATTTATCTCTGTGTATTGACAGACAAGATTTTGAGCAGGGTTACGGCCTTTTTGTTTTTTACTTAAATCCCAATGAGGATGTCGGGGCTCTCTCCCCTGTCTCTAATGGTTATTTAAGGTTCAAGATGAGATTCCTAGTCCCCTTACCTCACATGGTGACTCTCGTGGTTTATGCTGCGTACAATTCTGTTTGAGAGATTAATTCAAAGCGAGAAGTTCTGGTGGATTATTACTGAAAAGATGAACACTGGTGAACTTGAAACACTCCTAAGACGCTTACTGGGTAACATATTCTGCAGTGTTTGGCCTTCGGATGAACTGAGCACCCTGCAACCCCTATCGCTACCTGCTTACTATATTGTAAACACTCACCCTCGACACTTGCCAGTAGAACACTGGCTGGCTATCACTCTGGAAGAAGGGGGAAAGGCTACCTTCCTTGACTCATTTGGATTTAGCCCTGAATTTGACTATTACCCTAAAAGCATCCTCTCTTACCCTGGAAAATCACTGTGGGATAAAGAACATTTTTACCATAACTGTCAACTTTAACATGAACTATCCACGGTATGTGGGCAACACTGCGTGTATTACTTATATCAGAGAGCCTGTGGGTTATCCTACAGAGATGTCATATCTCGCAACTCAGACAACGTGATAAAAAATGATGTGATGGTGTCAGACTTTGTTGAAAAATATCAGCGTTGTATTTCACCTCCCTGCACAAGGTCTTGTGACCAACTGTAATGTTGATTACATCTGTTTAAGGTTCAACTTAGACTGTCATAGACTGCGAGATGTAGAAAAAAAACAAAACCATGTATCTGTATCTTAATCCTGTTTTATTGAATTTAATATTCTCACAGAATAAAAAAACATCATCCAACATTACAGAGTCTTTATAATAATATTACATTGCTTCAATCATGCAATATTATGGGGAAAACCCTAGCCACGGCACACTGGACACCTTTCTTTTCTTCTTCTTTTTGCTACATTTTTTTCTGTGAGGAGGGAAGCTCGTCATCATCCTCCGTGAGCAATTGTTCTTGGTATTTTAGTTTTCTGAATTGCTCACAAGCATGTGGGTTAGAAACAGAGTTCTCTGGAATATTCAATTCAGATAGAGTTTCAAGAAATGGGGTCCAGCCTTGGGGTGAGGGGGCGTTGGATTTCTTATAGGAACCCGGTGTTTGATCAGGTCGATCATATGGGAACCTCTCACCGCTCTACCTCTGTAAATAAACTCTTCTCTGGGAGTCCACCCGCTCTGAGCTTCAGGTAGTTTAATCAATACATACTCTGCATTTCTGCGATCACAAACAGGAAGGTTTTTCAATATCTCCTGTACAGCCGCTTCCTCTTTGCAAGGTTGTTTTTCCTTTTACGATTCTGCATGTTTTAAGTAATCTTTTCATAAGGACTGAGTCCTTGCTACTCTAAAATTTCTTTCATTGTCATAACTAAATCGTTTCGTCTGATGTTGTTATAGTGTAGCATGTCAAAAAAATGACCATAGATCGCATAATATAGTATGGGGACGTTTGTCCCCATACTATATTATGCGATCTGATCCCACCTCGCTGCATCCCTGTATTGACTTCTGTGGTCTCAGCAACATAACAATAAAGAATAAGTACCCCCTTCCTCTCATCAACCCCTCCTTCGAGCCCCTGTGCCACGCTCAGGTATTTACCAAGCTGGATCTGCAGAACGCCTACCACCTCGTCCACATTAGAAAGGGTGATATGTGTAGGACGGCCTTTAACACCCCTCTCAGCCATTTCGAATATTTGATGATGCCGTTTGGTCTCACTAATGCCCCTGCTGTGTTTCAGGCTGTGATGAATGATGTCCTTAGAGATATGCTCAACCGTTTTGTTTTTGTATACTTTGACGTTATCCTGATCTTCTCGCTCTCTAGAGGAACACCGTCAACATGTGATGCTAGTAATTCAAAGGCTGATGGAAAACAAGCTGTACATCAAACCTGAAAAATGTGAGTTTCATTCCCCCTTAGTCAGTTTTCTTGGCTACATCATTGCTAAGGGCCAGCACCCCCAACACTAAACTCGACTCCCTCTCGAGACTCCATTCTCCTGCCTCTGGTACCAGCGATCCTGACCCCATCATTCTTGCCTCCTGCATTGTGGGTACTGCTTCCTGGGAAATCGAGATGGTGGTGAGACAAGCATAACGCACCTCTTAAATGCCTGTTCATCCCGGAGACAGCCTGCTTGCAGGTCCTCCAGTGGGGGCATTCCTCCAAGCTCTGCTGCCACCCGGGAGTCCACAGAACCCTCCTCCTCCTGCACTAGTCGTTCTGATGGCCGAGTATGGTGAAGGACGTCAGGGAGTTTGTGGCAGCCTCCTCTGTCTGTGCCCGTGGAAAGGCATCTCATCGACCTCCTGCTGGCTTGCTGCGCCCCTTACCTGTCCCCAGTCATCCGTGGCCACAGATCACTGTGGACTTCGTCACTGGCCTGCCCCCTTCAGATGGTAACTCAGTGATTCTTACGACTGTTGATTGTTTTTCTAAATCTGTGCAGTACGTTCCCTTGCAGTACTGACCCTCGGCCTTAGAAACCGCGGGGCTACTCATGGAGCATGTCTTCAGGCTACATGGCATCCCCGTGGACATTGTTTTGGACCGTGGTCCCCAGTTCATGTCCCAGGTATGGTCAGGTTTTTGCAAGGCGGTGAGCAAAGCAGCCAGTCTTTCTTCAGGCTACCACTCCCAGACCAACGGCCAGACAAAGCGGGCCAACCAGGATCTTGAGGCGGCCTTGTGTTGTGTTGCGGCGCAACACCGCACACCCTGGAGCACCTTCCTTCTGTGGACTGCATACGCCCACAACTCTCTCGCCTGCTCGGCCACGGGTATGTCCCCCTTTATGGAATGTTTTGGCTACCAACCCCCTTTGTTTCCCGACCAAGAAGAGGCTGTGGATTGTTGAAAACGCCGGCCTCAATGAATATCCACCCTGCCTTTCATGTATCTCTGCTCAAGCCTGTTTCCTCCAGTGACGTCACCCCTCCGGTCGATCCCCCTCCGCCCCCTCACCTTGTCGATTTCCTCCATTTTGGATGTCCGCCCCCATGGTTATGGTTTCCAGTACCTCGTAGATTGGGAGTTGTAGAGCATTCTTGGGTCTCTCGGGGGCTCATTTTGGATGAGTCCCTCCTTTGTGATTTGTTTTGCCTGCATCCTCTCAAGCCCGCTGGCGTCTGTTAGCAGGGGGGCACTGTGGTGGTTTTGGTTTTTGGGTGTTTTTTGTTTTTGAGTGGAATTCTTGGGACTTTGTTTTTTGTGTGTTTTGGGGCTGGGCATGGCTTCCGCGTGCTGGAGCTTACGGCCCACTTCCTCACCTGCATCTCATCTGCAATCAACCCCGGCATGTATTCTCCATCTCCACTCGACTTCGGTGCCAGATTGTTCAGCCTAACTTGTGGTTAGATCGGCCGCTTCACTTTTTATGACTCCATTATACAAAGTGTGTTGTTTTCTCTGGAACTAAGGACTTTCGTGTTCACTGCCTTTTTTGTGTGTGTTTTTCCAGTGCCTTCTCCAGTGAGCTCCAGCGTCCCACGACCTAGCCTCTCGCCTCAGTGTTCCGCCATTCGCTTTCCCCACCACTCTTGACTCCACCATCCTCCAGCCTTACCAGCCTCACCAACCTCCCCCGCCGGCTTGGCTTCTGAAAACCCCCTTCTCTTCATTCCCATTCCTCCCCTCCTAAACTATTAAACCCATTTTTTATCCATTCACCCTGTCTGTGTGTTCACTCCTGGGTCCTCCCATTTCCTTTCAGTTCTCAAACCGTAATATTTTTGGCTTTATTCATATTTTGTATACTATGACGCATCTCTACATGGTTTAATATGCTTTTTATATCCATTTTCGGGACATATAAAGATTTTTTGCCATACTAAGCTATAGAGTTGTTAGCCTTTTTTTTACCTGCTGAATTATGACATTTTTTTTGGCTTTTTTGACCTTACTTTTTCTTAATTTTTTATGACACATTTTCAGCCATTTATTGGACATGTCAAAATTGTCAAAGTTTTTGGCCTTATATAACTCCTGTAAAATTAACCTAAAATGCCTGTCCAAGATGTACCCAAAGTTAACTGAGAGCTGTTCTTGTTTCATTTTTAGTACATGAACTTACATGGTCTCATTTGAAAGGTTTTTCTCCCGAAGTAGTGGTAGTAGTAGAATCACTGTAAGTGCTTTTGTCATTGAATTACATAAGTGTAAAACACACTAAAATAAAATGTTTTTTATCCTTGCCCAATTTTTTCTTGGAAAAAGATGCTACAGATTACTGTAACTGGCAGGTATTAGCTGGTACTCACTGTGGGACCATAGTTTCAGAGCTTATCTAATCCAAGCTGCTTGCTTGCAGCCACACACAATGGAGCCGGACAGTAAACTCGCCAACGATTAACCTCTTCCATTGCCTCATCCACAGTATATTTTGTTTTAGCAGTCCTTTTGGCTATATTCACTCTTTTTTCTCTCCAAAACAGGCTCAAAACAGATGCACTCTGACAACGACACACAAAGCACATGGAGCGCACCTGCTGACTGTCCAGAGTCAAAGAAACAGGATGCTGCAGCAATCTGGACATACATGGATCCAGTCCTAAAAGAAATGAAGATGAAATGAAGATGAAATATCCACAGGTTATCACTGTGCACTTTTGGTCTGATGGTCCAAGCAAACAGTATAAGAACAGGAAGATTTTTTTCTTCTGTCTGCTGTCCCACCTACACTGGGTTTTGAAAGAGCAATATGGAACTTCTTTCCCACTTCCCATGGTAAAGGTGTCCCAGACGGCATTGGAGGAACAGTGAAAAGAACAGCTGACAACCTGGTCCTGAGAAGAAATGATGTGGCAGATGAAAACACATTCTTTGAAGTCTCAAACAGTCTGAAAGGTGTTGAACTCTACTACATTGCAGAAGAACACATACATATGACACCCTTCTTGTGCAACCTCTCAAACAGATTCCCTCAACAAGACAAATACACCAGGTCATCCCATCCCACAGGATCCATCCCACAGGATCCACCACAGACAACTATCCTGCTTTTGCAGTGAGATGTTGGTTTACCAGTGCTTCAGACCAACTACGCTCTATCTCCCTGTCTATCCAGAGGAAGGAAGGAGGGCAAAGAAAGGACCTTTGGCCAAGTTGATGGAGGAGATGGAAGAGGAGATGGAGTAGGAGTTGGAGATGAAGATGTGACTTGTATGTGGTGCAGTGTGTACAGTGTTAATGCTATTTTAAAGTTAAAATAGCATATGATGTCAAATTCAGTCTTTACTGTTCACTTATTTAGCTAAGGTGGACAGGAACAGGTGTTTTAAGCAATCAGCACACAGCTAACTGAGCTTACTGTAAATGTTGCTTTAGATCAGTTATTATTACAGATTAGAATATAGCTGAACAAGTAGAGAGGAATGTCTTTCTCTTGTTGTTTTTGAAGTATGTGTCTGGCTGGGGCTCTGCATAGTTGATCCGGAGTCAGGTCGTGGGGGCAGCAGCCTAAGCAGGGAAGCCCAGACTTCCCTCTCCCCGGCCACTTTGTCCAGCTCTTCCCGGGGATCCCGAGGCGTTCCCAGGCCAGCCGAGAGACATAGACCCTCCAGCGTGTCCTGGGTCTGCCCCAGGGCCTCCTACCGGTGGGACGTGCCCTGAACACCTCACCAGGGAGGCGTCCTGGAGGCATCCTAATTAGATGCCCAAGCCACCTCATCTGGCTCTTCTCAACACGGAGGAGCAGCGGCTCTACTCCGAGCCCCTCCCGGATGACCGAGCTCCTCACCCTATCTCTAAGGGAGAGCCCAGCCACCCTACGGAGGAAGCTCATTTCGGCCGCTTGTACCCGCGATCTTGTTCTTTCGGTCACTACCTAAAGCTCATGACCGGAACAAAGATCAACCAGTAAATCGAGAACTTTGCCTTTTGGCACAGCTCCCTCTTCACCACGACAGATCAGTGCAGAGTCTGCATTACTGCAGAGGCTGCACCAATCTGCCTGTTGATCTCTTGCTCCATCCTTCCCTCACTCGTGAACAAGACCCCGAGGTGCTGAAACTCCTCCACTTAGGGCAGGATCTCATCCCCAATCTGGAGGGGGCACTCCACCCTTTTCTGGCTGAGAACCATGGCCTCGGATTTGGAGGTGCTGATTCTCATCCCGGCCGCTTCACATTTGGCTGCGAGCCTGATGAAGCCAACAGGACCACATCATCTGCAAAAAGCAGGGACCCAATCCTCAGGCCACCAAACCGGACCCCCTCAACACCCTAGCTGCGCCTAGAAATTCTGTCTATAAAAGTTATGAACAGAATCGGTGACAAAGGGCAGCCCTGGCGGAGTCCAACCCTGACCGGAAACGAGTCCGACTTACTGCCGGCAATGTGGACCAAGCTCTAGCAACCGTCATACAGTGAACGGACGGCCCGTATCAGGGGGTCCGAAACTCCATATACCCAGAGAACCCCCCACAGGACTCCCCGAAGGACACGGTCGAATGCCTTCTCCAAGTCCACAAAGCACATGTGGACTGGTTGGGCAAACTCCCATTACAGCATTACAGACAAAGGTAATGTGACCACATTACATATTACTGCAATGTGTTTCTTTGTAAGTGTGTTCGAGCATACAACATGCTCTATATTCACTTACTGTCCTTTAACACACTGTACAAATATCTAAATATCTCACTTTAACACTGATAGCCAAGCCACTTGAAGGAAGGAACAGGTCCAAGGAGGATACTGTTGTGAACACCAGACCATGTTTTTGACACTGTTGGCAAAAATTAAATGTGACACTTCTACTACACAGTTTGAGGAAATATTGCACATTTACATGTTGATATCTATTAGTCCAGAGAACAATTACATATAAATGTGGCACTTAATGGACCTTTTCATTGCTGACAACTTGATCCATTTGATTTGGACTGGAGAGCTGACTCTGGTTATTATCAGTGACAAAAAAAAAGTAAATAGATTAACAATTAATAGTGTTCTGTGTCTGTGGCTTAGGTATCAGGCCACATGATTACAGGATTACAGTCTAGACAATGAAAACTACTATCTTCAGAGTTAAGGCTGACTGATGAACATATTGAACCTACATAAAGATCAAATACAAGACGTCCATGTATACTTAAAAAGCAAAATGAAGCCACTTTAAACCCCACTTGAAGACAGGACCTTATAAACTGGATGGTCCTCACAAGTCATACACCGGTACTTTACTATTTCACAGACATACACTCAGGCATCAGCCCATTCCCCACTTGAAGACAGGACCTTATAAACAGGATGGTCCTCACAAGTCATACACTAGTACTTTACTGGTGAGGACGTGTATTTCACAGACATACACGCAGACATCAGCCCATCCTCCACTTGAAGACAGAACCCAATAAACCAGATGGTCTTCATAGGTCATATTTAGGTGGGTTACTGTTCCACACACATACACCCAGATATCATACTGACTGAAACTTGTAAAGACAGACTACTTGTTTACCACTGTCCACATAAACCATGTCCATGTAAAGCATACCACTGTCCATACAAACCATGTCACAATCATGTGAATGCATACACACACACACACACACACACACACACCAATGAAACTTGGTTGCGTTTTAGATAATTTGTACAGTGTTACATTGTTAATCAGTAAACTAGATTTAAATTGCCTTTCTAACCTTGTTATGTGGACTGAGCTCTGGACTTGTCTGATTGTGGTCACTCATGGCTGGTTGTTCTCAGCACCTGAAACAGATAAATCACAGAGGAAAAGGACAATAAATAGACAGGTACAGGTATAGACAGGAGTGCTTACTTGTTAGATGCAATCATTGCAAGATTCCACTGAAAATGAAGATATAGCTCATCAATATATTCAACTGTGGATGGGGAATTTGGGAGCCAACAAAATGTTGAAAGTATTTCCTTATCAAGAGCCTGCAAAAAGAAGAAAAAGATATCACAATATCTGAACACAATATATTTACTGTTTAAAATAATGTGAATTGCACAATGTCTAATGATTTTGTCATTCCAAAGTGCATATCTATTTGACCGTGCTAGCCCCAGTGTCAAAGCATTAACCAGTCAAGGGATTTTAGTAGCACAGCAAACTAACAGGGTCTGCATCTTCTAGATGTCAGTATACAACACAGCATGCACACTGTATCTCTGCAACATATAGGTGACAGCATAGATGTATTCACACATTCTTTTTCTTTAATTCAAAATGTGCTTTTTTCTACCTCAAATAATCAAACCCTTTCATGGTAAGTTTAACTGACAAAAAGACCAGTGAAAAAAAACTACATGAGACATGAGAGAAAAAGTAAATAAAATTATTATTATTATCATTTTTCCCTGAGCTATAGTATGGCGTTTTTCTCCATACTCAACTTTGGCCTAAAATGCTCAAAATATTGACTTTTTAGAACATTTTTCTAACAGGCTATACTATAAACAACCTGAGCATGCTGTTCAATGACTTTTTTCAGTATTTGGAGAGATCACTTTTTTGAACATTTTTCCCTGAGCTATAGTATGGTGTTTTCCTCCGTACTAAACTTTGGCCTGAAACGCTCAAAATATTGACTTTTTAGACCAGTTTTTCAAAAGGCTATACTATAAAAAGCCTCAACATGCTGTTCTATGACTTGTTTCAGTGTTTCCAAGGATGACTTTTTTGACCATGTTTCCCTGAGCTATAGTATGGCGTTTTCCTCCGTACTAAACTTTGGCCTGAAACGCTCAAAATATTGACTTTTTAGACCATTTTTTTCAAAAGGCTATACTATAAACAGCCTCAACATGCTGTTCTATGACTTTTTTCAGCGTTTCCAAGGATGACTTTTTTGACCATTTTTCCCTGAGCTATAGTATGGCGTTTTTCTCCATACTAAACTTTGGCCTAAAACACTAAAAATATTGACTTTTTAGATGATTTTTTCAACAGATTAAACTAAGAACAGCCTCAACATGCTGTTCAGTGACTTTTTTCAGCGTTTCGAAGGATCACTTTTGTGACCATTTTTCCCTGAGCTATAGTATGGCGTTTTTCTCCATATTAAACTTTGGCCTAAAATGCTCAAAATATTGACTTTTTAGAATATTTTTCTAACAGGCTATGCTATAAACAGCCTGAACATGCTGTTCAATGACTTTTTTCAGTATTTGGAGAGATCACTTTTTTGAACATTTTTCCCTGAGCTATAGTATGGCGTTTTTCTCCATACTAAACTTTGGCCTAAAATACTCAAAATATTGACTTTTTAGATGATTTTTTCAACAGACTAAACTATAAACAGCCTCAACATGCTGTTCAGTGACTTTTTTGACCATTTTTTCCTGAGTTATAGTATGGCGTGTTTGTCCATACTAAACTTTGGCCTAAAACACTCAAAATATTGAATTTTTAGATGATTTTTTTCACCAGATTAATCTATAAACAGCCCGAACATGCTGTTCTGTGACTTTTTTCAGCGTTTCGAAATATCACTTTTTTGACCATTTTTCCCTGAGGTATAGTATGCCGTTTTTCTCCATACTAAACTTTGGCCTGAAACGCTCAAGATATTGACTTTTTAGACCAGTTTTTCAAAAGGCTATACTATAAAAAGCCTCAACATGCTGTTCTATGACTTTTTTCAGCGTTTCCAAGGATGACTTTTTTGACCATTTTTCCCTGAGCTATAGTATGGCGTTTTTCTCCATACTAAACTTTGGCCTAAAACACTAAAAATATTGACTTTTTAGATGATTTTTTTAACAGATTAAACTATGAACAGCCTCAACATGCTGTTCAGTGATTTTTTTCAGCGTTTCGAAGGATCACTTTTGTGACCATTTTTCCCTGAGCTATAGTATGGCGTTTTTCTCCATACTAAACTTTGGCCTAAAATGCTCAAAATATTGACTTTTTAGAATATTTTTCTAACAGGCTATGCTATAAACAGCCTCAACATGCTGTTCAATGACTTTTTTCAGTATTTGGAGAGATCACTTTTTTGAACATTTTTCCCTGAGCTATAGTATGGCGTTTTTCTCCATACTAAACTTTGGCCTAAAACACTCAAAATATGGACTTTTAGATGATTTTTTCAACAGACTAAACTATAAACAGCCTCAACATGCTGTTCAGTGACTTTTTTCAGCGTTTCGAAGGATCACTTTTGTGACCATTTTTCCCTGAGCTATAGTATGGCGTGTTTGTCCATACTAAACTTTGGCCTAAAATGCTCAAAATATTGACTTTTTAGAACATTTTTCCAACAGGCTATACTATAAACAGCCTGAACATGCTGTTCAATGACTTTTTTCAGTATTTGGAGAGATCACTTTTTTGAACATTTTTCCCTGAGCTATAGTATGGCGTTTTCCTCCGTACTAAACTTTGGCCTGAAACGCTCAAAATATTGACTTTTTAGACCTTTTTTCCAACAGATTACACGATGAACAGCCCGAAGATGCTGTTCTGTGACTTTTTTCAGCGTTTCGAAATATCACTTTTTTGACCATTTTTCCCTGAGGTATAGTATGCCGTTTTCCTCCATACTAAACTTTGGCCTGAAACGCTCAAGATATTGACTTTTTAGACCAGTTTTTCAAAAGGCTATACTATAAACAGCCTCAACATGCTGTTCTATGACTTTTTTCAGCGTTTCCAAGGATGACTTTTTTGACCATTTTTCCCTGAGCTATAGTATGGCGTGTTTGTCCATACTAAACTTTGGCCTAAAACACTCAAAATATTGAATTTTTAGATGATTTTTTCACCAGATTAAACTATAAACAGCCTCAACATGCTGTTCAGTGACTTTTTTAGCGTTTCGAAGGATCACTTTTGTGACCATTTTTCCCTGAGCTATAGTATGGCGTTTTTCTCCGTACTAAACTTTGGCCTGAAACGCTCAAAATATTGACTTTTTAGAACATTTTTTCAAAAGGCTATACTATAAACAGCCTCAACATGCTGTTCTATGACTTTTTTCAGCGTTTCCAAGAATGACTTTTTTTAGAATAGAATAGAATAGAATATTCCTTTATTGATCCCCCATTGGGGGAAATTTCAAATGTTACAGCAGCATGAAAAAGAAAAGTGAAATGTAACAAAGAAAATAACAATAACACAATTATACAATAACAAATAACAATAAATAAGTAATAAAATAAGTATGTACATAGAGGAAAAAGGTATGTACACATAATAATAAGTAAGTAATAGAATAAGTATGTACACAAAAGATGGATTTGAGAACAGAATTTACAAAAATTTGTTGTGCAAATTATTCAGCCAGTGATGCTTTCCCTGAGCTATAGTATGGCATTTTCCTCCGTACTAAACTTTGGCCTGAAACGCTTAAAATATTGACTTTTTAGACCTTTTTTCCAACAGATTACACTATAAACCGCCCGAACATGCTGTTCTGTGACTTTTTTCAGCGTTTCGAAATATCACTTTTTTGACCATTTTTCCCTCAGCTATAGTATGCCGTTTTTCTCCATACTAAACTTTGGCCTGAAACGCTCAAAATATTGACTTTTTAGACCATTTTTCTAACAGGCTATACTATAAACAGCCTGAACATGCTGTTCAATGACTTTTTTCAGCGTTTCGAAATATCACTTTTTTGACCATTTTTCCCTCAGCTATAGTATGCCGTTTTTCTCCATACTAAACTTTGGCCTGAAATGCTCAAAATATTGACTTTTTAGACCATTTTTCTAACAGGCTATACTATAAACAGCCTGAACATGCTGTTCAATGACTTTTTTCAGTGTTTGGAGAGATCACTTTTTTGAACATTTTTCCCTCAGCTATAGTATGGCGTTTTTCTCCGTACTAAACTTTGGCCTGAAACGCTCAAAATATTGACTTTTTAGACCATTTTTTTCCAAAAGGCTATACTATAAACAGCCTCAACATGCTGTTCTATGACCTTTTTCAGCATTTCCAAGGATGACTTTTTAGAACATTTTTCCCTGAGCTAAAGTACGGCGTTTTTCTCCATACTAAACTTTGGCCTAAAACAATCAAATTATTGAGTTTTTAGAATATTTTTCTAACAGGCTATGCTATAAACAGCCTCAACATGCTGTTCAATGACTTTTTTCAGTATTTGGAGAGATCACTTTTTTGAACATTTTTCCCTGAGCTATAGTATGGCGTTTTTCTCCATACTAAACTTTGGCCTAAAACACTCAAAATATGGACTTTTTAGATGATTTTTTCAACAGACTAAACTATAAACAGCCTCAACATGCTGTTCAGTGACTTTTTTCAGCGTTTCGAAGGATCACTTTTGTGACCATTTTTCCCTGAGCTATAGTATGGCGTTTTTCTCCATACTAAACTTTGGCCTAAAATGCTCAAAATATTGACTTTTTAGAATATTTTTCTAACAGGCTATGCTATAAACAGCCTCAACATGCTGTTCAATGACTTTTTTCAGTATTTGGAGAGATCACTTTTTTGAACATTTTTCCCTGAGCTATAGTATGGCGTTTTTCTCCATACTAAACTTTGGCCTAAAACACTCAAAATATGGACTTTTAGATGATTTTTTCAACAGACTAAACTATAAACAGCCTCAACATGCTGTTCAGTGACTTTTTTCAGCGTTTCGAAGGATCACTTTTTTGATATTTTTTCCCTGAACTATAGTATGGCGTTTTCCTCCATACTAAACTTTGGCCTGAAACGCTCAAAATATTGACTTTTTAGACCATTTTTTTCCAAAAGGCTATACTATAAACAGCCTCAACATGCTGTTCTATGACCTTTTTCAGCATTTCCAAGGATGACTTTTTTGAACATTTTTCCCTGAGCTAAAGTACGGCGTTTTTCTCCATACTAAACTTGGCCTAAAACAATCAAATTATTGAGTTTTTATACCATTTTTTCAAAAGATTACACTATAAACAGCCCGAACATGCTGTTCTGTGACTTTTTTCAGCGTTTTGAAAGATCACTTTTTTGATATTTTTTCCCTGAACTATAGTATGGCGTTTTCCTCCATACTAAACTTTGGCATAAAACACTCAAAATTTTGACTTTTTAGGCCATTTCTTCAACAGGCTATCCTATAAATGCCATCAACATGCTGTGGTATGACTTTTTTCAGCGATTCGAAGGATCACTTTTTTGACCATTTTTCCCTGAGCTATAGTACGGCGTTTTTCTCTGTACGAAACTTTGGCCTAAAACGCTCAAAATGTTGACTTTTTAGGCCATTTCTTCAAGAGGCTATGAACAGCCTCAACATGCTGTTCTTTGACTTTTTTCAGTATTTGGAGAGATCACTTTTTTGAACATTTTTCCCTGAGCTATAGTATGGCGTTTTTCTCCATTCGAAACTTTGGCCTAAAACACTCAAATTATTGACTTTTTAGACCATTTTTTCAACAGATTACACTATAAACACCTCAAACATGCTCTTCTATGCCTTTTTCAGCGTTTCGAAAGATCACTTTTTTGAACATTTTTCCCTGAGCTAAAGTACGGCGTTTTTCTCCATACTGAACTTTGGCCGAAAACAATCAAATTATTGACTTTTTATACCATTTTTTCAAAAGATTACACTATAAACAGTCCGAACATTTTGTTCTGTGACTTTTTTCAGCGTTTCGAAAGATCACTTTATTGACATTTTTTCCCTGAGCTATAGTATGGCGTTTTTCTCCATACGAAACTTTGGCCTAAAACACTCAAAATGTTGACTTTTTAGGCCATTTCTTCAACAGGCTATACTATAAATGCCATCAACATGCTGTGGTATGACTTTTTTCAGCGATTCAAGGATCACTTTTGACCATTTTTCCCTGAGCTATAGTACGGCGTTTTTCTCTGTACGAAACTTTGGCCTAAAACACTCAAAATGTTGACTTTTTAGGCCATTTCTTCAACAGGCTATGAACAGCCTCAACATGCTGTTCTTTGACTTTTTTCAGTATTTGGAGAGATCACTTTTTTGAACATTTTTCCCTGAGCTATAGTACGGCGTTTTCTCTGTAATGAAACTTTGGCCTAAAACACTCAAAATGTTGACTTTTTAAACCATTTTTTTCAAAAGGCTATGCTATGAACAGCCTCAACATGCTGTTCAATGACTGTTTTCAATATTTGCAGAGATCACGTTTTTGACCATTTCTCCCTGAGCTTTCTCCATTCGAAACTTTGGCCTAAAACACTCAAAATGTTGACTTTTTAAGCCATTTCTTCAACAGGCTATGAACAGCCTCAACATGCTGTTCTTTGACTTTTTTCAGTATTTGGAGAGATCACTTTTTTGAACATTTTTCCCTGAGCTATAATATGGCGTTTTTCTCCATACTAAACTTTGGCCTAAAACACTCAAAATATTGACTTTTTAAACCATTTTTTCAAACAGGCTATATTATGAACAGCCTCAACATGCTGTTCAATGAATGTTTTCAGTATTTGCAGAGATCACGTTTTTGACCATTTCTCCCTGAGCTATAGTATGACGTTTTTCTCCATACTAAACTTTGGCCTAAAACACTCAAATTATTGACTTTTTATACCATTTTTTCAACAGATTACACTATAAACAGCCCGAACATGCTGTGGTATGACTTTTTCAGCGTTTGAAAGATCACTTTTTGACATTTTTCCCTGAGCTATAGTATGGCGTTTTTCTCCATATTGAAACTTTGGCCTAAAACACTCAAAATATTGACTCTTTAGACCATTTTTCAACAGATTACACTATAAACACCCCGAACATGCTCTTCTATGACTTTTTTCAGCGTTTCGAAAGATCACTTTTTGAACATTTTTCCCTGAGCTAAAGTACGGCGTTTTTCTCCATACTGAACTTTGGCTGAAAACAATCAAATTATTGACTTTTTATACCATTTTTTCAAAAGATTACACTATAAACAGTCCGAACATTTTGTTCTGTGACTTTTTTCAGCGTTTCGAAAGATCACTTTATTGACATTTTTTCCCTGAGCTATAGTATGGCGTTTGTCTCCATACGAAACTTTGGCCTAAAACACTCAAAATGTTGACTTTTTAGGCCATTTCTTCAACAGATTACACTATACACAACCCGAACATGCTGTGGTATGACTTTTTCAGCGATTCAAGGATCACTTTTTTGACCATTTTTCCCTGAGCTATAGTACGGCGTTTTTCTCTGTACGAAACTTTGGCCTAAAACGCTCAAAATGTTGACTTTTTAGGCCATTTCTTCAAGAGGCTATGAACAGCCTCAACATGCTGTTCTTTGACTTTTTTCAGTATTTGGAGAGATCACTTTTTGAACCATTTTCCCTGAGCTATAGTCTGCGTTTTCTCTGTCTGAAACTTTGGCCTAAAACACTCAAAATGTTGACTTTTTAGGCCATTTTTTTCAACAGGCTATGAACAGCATCAACATGCTGTTCTTTGACTTTTTTCAGTATTTGGAGAGATCACTTTTTTGAACATTTTTCCCTGAGCTATAGTATGGCGTTTTTCTCCATTCGAAACTTTGGCCTAAAACACTCAAATTATTGACTTTTTAGACCATTTTTTCAACAGATTACACTATAAACAGCCTCAACATGCTCTTCTATGACTTTTTCAGCGTTTGAAAGATCACTTTTTTGAACATTTTGCCCTGAGCTAAAGTACGGCGTTTTTCTCCATACTGAACTTTGGCTGAAAACAATCAAATTATTGACTTTTTATACCATTTTTTCAAAAGATTACACTATAAACAGTCCGAACATTTTGTTCTGTGACTTTTTTCAGCGCTTTGCAGATCACTTTTTTGACATTTTTTTCCCGAGCTATAGTATGGCGTTTTTCTCCATACGAAACTTTGGCCTAAAACACTCAAAATGTTGACTTTTTAGGCCATTTCTTCAACAGATTACACTATAAACAGCCCGGACATGCTGTGGTATGACTTTTTTCAGCGATTTGAAGGATCACTTTTTGACCATTTTTCCCTGAGCTATAGTACGGCGTTTTTCTCTGTACGAAACTTTGGCCTAAAACGCTCAAAATGTTGACTTTTTAGGCCATTTCTTCAACAGGCTATGAACAGCCTCAACATGCTGTTCTTTGACTTTTTCAGTATTTGGAGAGATCACTTTTTGAACATTTTCCCTGAGCTAAAGTATGCGCTTTTCTCCATACTGAACTTTGGCTGAAAACAATCAAATTATTGACTTTTTATACCATTTTTTCAAAAGATTACACTATAAACAGTCCGAACATTTTGTTCTGTGACTTTTTCAGTATTTGGAGAGATCACTTTTTGAACATTTTTCCCTGAGCTATAGTATGGCGTTTTCTCCATTGAAACTTTGGCCTAAAACACTCAAATTATTGACTTTTTAGACCATTTTTTCAACAGATTACACTATAAACAGCCCGAACATGCTGTTCTATGACTTTTTTCAGCGTTTCGAAAGATCACTTTTTTGAACTTTTTTCCCTGAGCTATAGTATGGCGTTTTTCTCCATACTAAACTTTGGCCTCAAACGCTCAAATTATTGACTTTTATACCATTTTTTCAAAAGATTACACTATAAACAGTCCGAACATTTTGTTCTGTGACTTTTTCAGCGATTCAAAGATCACTTTATTGACATTTTTCCCCGAGCTATAGTATGGCGTTTTTCTCCATACGAAACTTTGGCCTAAAACACTCAAAATGTTGACTTTTTAGGCCATTTCTTCAACAGGCTATGAACAGCCTCAACATGCTGTTCTTTGACTTTTTTCAGTATTTGGAGAGATCACTTTTTTGACCATTTTTCCCTGAGCTATAGTACGGCGTTTTTCTCTGTACGAAACTTTGGCCTAAAACGCTCAAAATGTTGACTTTTTAAACCATTTTTTTCAAAAGGCTATGCTATGAACAGCCTCAACATGCTGTTCAATGACTGTTTTCAATATTTGCAGAGATCACGTTTTTGACCATTTCTCCCTGAGCTTTCTCCATTCGAAACTTTGGCCTAAAACACTCAAAATGTTGACTTTTTAAGCCATTTCTTCAACAGGCTATGAACAGCCTCAACATGCTGTTCTTTGACTTTTTTCAGTATTTGGAGAGATCACTTTTTGAACATTTTTCCCTGAGCTATAATATGGCGTTTTTCTCCATACTAAACTTTGGCCTAAAACACTCAAAATATTGACTTTTTAAACCAATTTTTCAAACAGGTTATATTATGAAAAGCCTCAACATGCTGTTCAATGAATGTTTTCAGTATTTGCAGAGATCACGTTTTTGACCATTTCTCCCTGAGCTATAGTATGACGTTTTTCTCCATACTAAACTTTGGCCTAAAACACTCAAATTATTGACTTTTTATACCATTTTTTCAACAGATTACACTATAAACAGCCCGAACATGCTGTGGTATGACTTTTTCCAGCGTTTCGAAAGATCACTTTTCTGAACATTTTTCCCTGAGCTATAGTATGGCGTTTTTCTCCATACGAAACTTTGGCCTAAAACACTCAAAATATTGACTCTTTAGACCATTTTTTCAACAGATTACACTATAAACACCCCGAACATGCTCTTCTATGACTTTTTTCAGCGTTTCGAAAGATCACTTTTTTGAACATTTTTCCCTGAGCTAAAGTACGGCGTTTTTCTCCATACTGAACTTTGGCTGAAAACAATCAAATTATTGACTTTTATACCATTTTTTCAAAAGATTACACCATAAAAAGTCCCAACATTTTTTTTTTTGGCTTTTTTCAGCGGTTTGAAAAATCACTTTTTTTACAATTTTTTCCCGAGCTATTGTATGGCGTTTTTCTCCATATTGAAACTTTGGCCTAAAACACTCAAAATGTTGACTTTTTAGGCCATTTCTTCAACAGATTACACTATAAACAGCCCGAACATGCTGTGGTATGACTTTTTTCAGCGATTCGAAGGATCACTTTTTTGACCATTTTTCCCTGAGCTATAGTACGGCGTTTTTCTCTGTACGAAACTTTGGCCTAAAACGCTCAAAATGTTGACTTTTTAGGCCATTTCTTCAAGAGGCTATGAACAGCCTCAACATGCTGTTCTTTGACTTTTTTCAGTATTTGGAGAGATCACTTTTTGAACAATTTTCCCTGAGCTATGAACAGCATCAACATGCTGTTCTTTGACTTTTTTCAGTATTTGGAGAGATCACTTTTTTGAACATTTTTCCCTGAGCTATAGTATGGCGTTTTTCTCCATTCGAAACTTTGGCCTAAAACACTCAAATTATTGACTTTTTAGACCATTTTTTCAACAGATTACACTATAAACACCCCGAACATGCTCTTCTATGACTTTTTTCAGCGTTTCGAAAGATCACTTTTTTGAACATTTTTCCCTGAGCTAAAGTACGGCGTTTTTCTCCATACTGAACTTTGGCCGAAAACAATCAAATTATTGACTTTTTATACCATTTTTTCAAAAGATTACACTATAAACAGTCCGAACATTTTGTTCTGTGACTTTTTTCAGCGTTTCGAAAGATCACTTTATTGACATTTTTTCCCTGAGCTATAGTACGGCGTTTTTCTCTGTACGAAACTTTGGCCTAAAACACTCAAAATGTTGACTTTTTAGGCCATTTCTTCAACAGGCTATACTATAAATGCCATCAACATGCTGTGGTATGACTTTTTTCAGCGATTCGAAGGATCACTTTTTTGACCATTTTTCCCTGAGCTATAGTATGGCGTTTTTCTCCATTCGAAACTTTGGCCTAAAACACTCAAATTATTGACTTTTTAGACCATTTTTTCAACAGATTACACTATAAACACCCCGAACATGCTCTTCTATGACTTTTTTCAGCGTTTGAAAGATCACTTTTTGAACATTTTTCCCTGAGCTAAAATGCATGCGTTTTCTCCATACTGAACTTTGGCCGAAAACAATCAAATTATTGACTTTTTATACCATTTTTTCAAAAGATTACACTATAAACAGTCCGAACATTTTGTTCTGTGACTTTTTTCAGCGTTTCGAAAGATCACTTTATTGACATTTTTTCCCTGAGTTATAGTATGGCGTTTTTCTCCATACGAAACTTTGGCCTAAAACACTCAAAATGTTGACTTTTTAGGCCATTTCTTCAACAGGCTATACTATAAATGCCATCAACATGCTGTGGTATGACTTTTTTCAGCGATTCGAAGGATCACTTTTTTGACCATTTTTCCCTGAGCTATAGTACGGCGTTTTTCTCTGTACGAAACTTTGGCCTAAAACACTCAAAATGTTGACTTTTTAGGCCATTTCTTCAACAGGCTATACTATAAATGCCATCAACATGCTGTGGTATGACTTTTTTCAGCGATTCGAAGGATCACTTTTTTGACCATTTTTCCCTGAGCTATAGTACGGCGTTTTTCTCTGTACGAAACTTTGGCCTAAAACGCTCAAAATGTTGACTTTTTAGGCCATTTCTTCAACAGGCTATACTATAAATGCCATCAACATGCTGTTCTTTGACTTTTTTCAGCGATTCGAAGGATCACTTTTTTGACCATTTTTCCCTGAGCTATAGTACGGCGTTTTTCTCTGTACGAAACTTTGGCCTAAAACACTCAAAATGTTGACTTTTTAGGCCATTTCTTCAACAGGCTATGAACAGCCTCAACATGCTGTTCAATGAATGTTTTCAGTATTTGCAGAGATCACATTTTTGACCATTTCTCCCTGAGCTATAGTATGACGTTTTTCTCCATACTAAACTTTGGCCTAAAACACTCAAATTATTGACTTTTTATACCATTTTTTCAACAGATTACACTATAAACAGCCCGAACATGCTGTGGTATGACTTTTTTCAGCGTTTCGAAAGATCACTTTTTTGACATTTTTTCCCTGAGCTATAGTATGGCGTTTTTCTCCATACGAAACTTTGGCCTAAAACACTCAAAATATTGACTCTTTAGACCATTTTTTCAACAGATTACACTATAAACACCCCGAACATGCTCTTCTATGACTTTTTTCAGCGTTTCGAAAGATCACTTTTTTGAACATTTTTCCCTGAGCTATAGTATGACGTTTTTCTCCATACTAAACTTTGGCCTAAAACACTCAAATTATTGACTTTTTATACCATTTTTTCAACAGATTACACTATAAACAGCCTCAACATGCTGTGGTATGACTTTTTTCAGCGTTTCGAAAGATCACTTTTTTGACATTTTTTCCCTGAGCTAAAGTACGGCGTTTTTCTCCATACTGAACTTTGGCTGAAAACAATCAAATTATTGACTTTTTATACCATTTTTTCAAAAGATTACACTATAAACAGTCCGAACATTTTGTTCTGTGACTTTTTCAGCGTTTCGAAAGATCACTTTTTTGACATTTTTTCCCCGAGCTATAGTATGGCGTTTTTCTCCATACGAAACTTTGGCCTAAAACACTCAAAATGTTGACTTTTTAGGCCATTTCTTCAACAGATTACACTATAAACAGCCCGAACATGCTGTGGTATGACTTTTTTCAGCGATTCGAAGGATCACTTTTTTGACCATTTTTCCCTGAGCTATAGTACGGCGTTTTTCTCTGTACGAAACTTTGGCCTAAAACGCTCAAAATGTTGACTTTTTAGGCCATTTCTTCAAGAGGCTATGAACAGCCTCAACATGCTGTTCTTTGACTTTTTTCAGTATTTGGAGAGATCACTTTTTGAACAATTTTCCCTGAGCTATGAACAGCATCAACATGCTGTTCTTTGACTTTTTTCAGTATTTGGAGAGATCACTTTTTTGAACATTTTTCCCTGAGCTATAGTATGGCGTTTTTCTCCATTCGAAACTTTGGCCTAAAACACTCAAATTATTGACTTTTTAGACCATTTTTTCAACAGATTACACTATAAACACCCCGAACATGCTCTTCTATGACTTTTTTCAGCGTTTCGAAAGATCACTTTTTTGAACATTTTTCCCTGAGCTAAAGTATGTCGTTTTTCTCCATCCTGAACTTTGGCCGAAAACAATCAAATTATTGACTTTTTATACCATTTTTTCAAAAGATTACACTATAAACAGTCCGAACATTTTGTTCTGTGACTTTTTTCAGCGTTTCGAAAGATCACTTTATTGACATTTTTTCCCTGAGCTATAGTATGGCGTTTTTCTCCATACGAAACTTTGGCCTAAAACACTCAAAATGTTGACTTTTTAGGCCATTTCTTCAACAGGCTATGAACAGCCTCAACATGCTGTTCTTTGACTTTTTTCAGTATTTGGAGAGATCACTTTTTTGAACATTTTTCCCTGAGCTATAGTACGGCGTTTTTCTCTGTACGAAACTTTGGCCTAAAACACTCAAAATGTTGACTTTTTAAACCATTTTTTTCAAAAGGCTATGCTATGAACAGCCTCAACATGCTGTTCAATGACTGTTTTCAATATTTGCAGAGATCACGTTTTTGACCATTTCTCCCTGAGCTTTCTCCATTCGAAACTTTGGCCTAAAACACTCAAAATGTTGACTTTTTAAGCCATTTCTTCAACAGGCTATGAACAGCCTCAACATGCTGTTCTTTGACTTTTTTCAGTATTTGGAGAGATCACTTTTTTGAACATTTTTCCCTGAGCTATAATATGGCGTTTTTCTCCATACTAAACTTTGGCCTAAAACACTCAAAATATTGACTTTTTAAACCATTTTTTCAAACAGGCTATATTATGAACAGCCTCAACATGCTGTTCAATGAATGTTTTCAGTATTTGCAGAGATCACGTTTTTGACCATTTCTCCCTGAGCTATAGTATGACGTTTTTCTCCATACTAAACTTTGGCCTAAAACACTCAAATTATTGACTTTTTATACCATTTTTTCAACAGATTACACTATAAACAGCCCGAACATGCTGTGGTATGACTTTTTTCAGCGTTTCGAAAGATCACTTTTTTGACATTTTTTCCCTGAGCTATAGTATGGCGTTTTTCTCCATACGAAACTTTGGCCTAAAACACTCAAAATATTGACTCTTTAGACCATTTTTTCAACAGATTACACTATAAACACCCGAACATGCTCTTCTATGACTTTTTTCAGCGTTTGAAAGATCACTTTTTGAACATTTTTCCCTGAGCTAAAGTACGGCGTTTTTCTCCATACTGAACTTTGGCTGAAAACAATCAAATTATTGACTTTTTATACCATTTTTTCAAAAGATTACACTATAAACAGTCCGAACATTTTGTTCTGTGACTTTTTTCAGCGTTTCGAAAGATCACTTTTTTGACATTTTTTCCCCGAGCTATAGTATGGCGTTTTTCTCCATACGAAACTTTGGCCTAAAACACTCAAAATGTTGACTTTTTAGGCCATTTCTTCAACAGATTACACTATAAACAGCCCGAACATGCTGTGGTATGACTTTTTCAGCGATTCAAGGATCACTTTTTTGACCATTTTTCCCTGAGCTATAGTATGCGTTTTTCTCTGTACGAAACTTTGGCCTAAAACGCTCAAAATGTTGACTTTTTAGGCCATTTCTTCAAGAGGCTATGAACAGCCTCAACATGCTGTTCTTTGACTTTTTTCAGTATTTGGAGAGATCACTTTTTGAACAATTTTCCCTGAGCTATGAACAGCATCAACATGCTGTTCTTTGACTTTTTTCAGTATTTGGAGAGATCACGTTTTTGACCATTTCTCCCTGAGCTATAGTATGGCGTTTTTCTCCATTCGAAACTTTGGCCTAAAACACTCAAATTATTGACTTTTTAGACCATTTTTTCAACAGATTACACTATAAACACCCCGAACATGCTCTTCTATGACTTTTTTCAGCGTTTCGAAAGATCACTTTTTTGAACATTTTTCCCTGAGCTAAAGTACGGCGTTTTTCTCCATCCTGAACTTTGGCCGAAAACAATCAAATTATTGACTTTTTATACCATTTTTTCAAAAGATTACACTATAAACAGTCCGAACATTTTGTTCTGTGACTTTTTTCAGCGTTCAAAGATCACTTTATTGACATTTTTTCCCTGAGTTATAGTATGGCGTTTTTCTCCATACGAAACTTTGGCCTAAAACACTCAAAATGTTGACTTTTTAGGCCATTTCTTCAACAGGCTATACTATAAATGCCATCAACATGCTGTTCTTTGACTTTTTTCAGTATTTGGAGAGATCACTTTTTGACCATTTTTCCCTGAGCTATAGTACGGCGTTTTCTCTGTCTGAAACTTTGGCCTAAAACACTCAAAATGTTGACTTTTTAAACCATTTTTTCAAAGGCTATGCTATAAACAGCCTCAACATGCTGTTCAATGACTGTTTTCAATATTTGCAGAGATCACTTTTTGACCATTTTCCCTGAGCTATAGTATCGTTTTTCTCTGTCGAAACTTTGGCCTAAAACACTCAAAATGTTGACTTTTTAAGCCATTTCTTCAACAGGCTATGAACAGCCTCAACATGCTGTTCTTTGACTTTTTTCAGTATTTGGAGAGATCACTTTTTTGAACATTTTTCCCTGAGCTATAATATGGCGTTTTTCTCCATACTAAACTTTGGCCTAAAACACTCAAAATATTGACTTTTTAAACCATTTTTTCAAACAGGCTATATTATGAACAGCCTCAACATGCTGTTCAATGAATGTTTTCAGTATTTGCAGAGATCACATTTTGACCATTTCTCCCTGAGCTATAGTATGACGTTTTTCTCCATACTAAACTTTGGCCTAAAACACTCAAATTATTGACTTTTTATACCATTTTTTCAACAGATTACACTATAAACAGCCCGAACATGCTGTGGTATGACTTTTTCAGCGTTTCGAAAGATCACTTTTTTGACCATTTTTCCCTGAGCTATAGTATGGCGTTTTTCTCCATACGAAACTTTGGCCTAAAACACTCAAAATATTGACTCTTTAGACCATTTTTTCAACAGATTACACTATAAACACCCCGAACATGCTGTTCTATGACTTTTTTCAGCGTTTCGTAAGTTCACTTTTTTTAACATTTTTCACTGAGCTTAAGTATGGCGTTTTTCTCCATACTGAACTTTGGCTGAAAACAATCAAATTATTGACTTTTTATACCATTTTTTCAAAAGATTACACTATAAACAGTCCGAACATTTTGTTCTGTGACTTTTTTCAGCGTTTGAAAGATCACTTTTTGACATTTTTCCCCGAGCTATAGTATGGCGTTTTTCTCCATCTGAAACTTTGGCCTAAAACACTCAAAATGTTGACTTTTTAGGCCATTTCTTCAACAGATTACACTATAAACAGCCCGAACATGCTGTGGTATGACTTTTTCAGCGATTCAAGGATCACTTTTTGACCATTTTTCCCTGAGCTATAGTATGGCGTTTTTCTCTGTCTGAAACTTTGGCCTAAAACGCTCAAAATGTTGACTTTTAGGCCATTTCTTCAAGAGGCTATGAACAGCCTCAACATGCTGTTCTTTGACTTTTTCAGTATTTGGAGAGATCACTTTTGAACAATTTTCCTGAGCTATGAACAGCATCAACATGCTGTTCTTTGACTTTTTTCAGTATTTGGAGAGATCACTTTTTTGAACATTTTTCCCTGAGCTATAGTATGGCGTTTTTCTCCATTCGAAACTTTGGCCTAAAACACTCAAATTATTGACTTTTTCGACCATTTTTTCAACAGATTACACTATAAACACCCCGAACATGCTCTTCTATGACTTTTTTCAGCGTTTCGAAAGATCACTTTTTTGAACATTTTTCCCTGAGCTAAAGTACGGCGTTTTTCTCCATCCTGAACTTTGGCCGAAAACAATCAAATTATTGACTTTTTATACCATTTTTCAAAAGATTACACTATAAACAGTCCGAACATTTTGTTCTGTGACTTTTTCAGCGTTTCAAAGATCACTTTTTTGACATTTTTCCCTGAGCTATAGTATGGCGTTTTTCTCCATCTGAAACTTTGGCCTAAAACACTCAAAATGTTGACTTTTTAGGCCATTTCTTCAACAGGCTATACTATGAACAGCCTCAACATGCTGTTCTTTGACTTTTTCAGTATTTGGAGAGATCACTTTTTGAACATTTTTCCCTGAGCTATAGTAGCGTTTTTCTCTGTACGAAACTTTGGCCTAAAACACTCAAAATGTTGACTTTTTAAACCATTTTTTTCAAAAGGCTATGCTATGAACAGCCTCAACATGCTGTTCAATGACTGTTTTCAATATTTGCAGAGATCACGTTTTTGACCATTTCTCCTGAGCTGAGCTTTCTCCATTCGAAACTTTGGCCTAAAACACTCAAAATGTTGACTTTTTAAGCCATTTCTTCAACAGGCTATGAACAGCCTCAACATGCTGTTCTTTGACTTTTTTCAGTATTTGGAGAGGTCACTTTTTGACCATTTTTCCCTGAGCTATAACGTGGCGTTTTTCTCCATACTAAACTTTGGCCTAAAACACTCAAAATATTGACTTTTTAAACCATTTTTTCAAACAGGCTATATTATGAACAGCCTCAACATGCTGTTCAATGAATGTTTTCAGTATTTGCAGAGATCACATTTTGACCATTTCTCCCTGAGCTATAGTATGACGTTTTTCTCCATACTAAACTTTGGCCTAAAACACTCAAATTATTGACTTTTTATACCATTTTTTCAACAGATTACACTATAAACAGCCCGAACATGCTGTGGTATGACTTTTTTCAGCGTTTCGAAAGATCACTTTTTTGACATTTTTTCCCTGAGCTATAGTATGGCGTTTTTCTCCATACGAAACTTTGGCCTAAAACACTCAAAATATTGACTCTTTAGACCATTTTTTCAACAGATTACACTATAAACACCCCGAACATGCTCTTCTATGACTTTTTCAGCGTTTGAAGATCACATTTTTGAACATTTTTCCCTGAGCTAAAGTACGGCGTTTTTCTCCATACTGAACTTTGGCTGAAAACAATCAAATTATTGACTTTTTATACCATTTTTTCAAAAGATTACACTATAAACAGTCCGAACATTTTGTTCTGTGACTTTTTCAGCGTTTGAAAGATCACTTTTTGACATTTTTCCCGAGCTATAGTATGGCGTTTTTCTCCATATGAAACTTTGGCCTAAAACACTCAAAATGTTGACTTTTTAGGCCATTTCTTCAACAGATTACACTATAAACAGCCCGAACATGCTGTGGTATGACTTTTTCAGCGATTCAAGGATCACTTTTTTGACCATTTTTCCCTGAGCTATAGTACGGCGTTTTTCTCTGTACGAAACTTTGGCCTAAAACGCTCAAAATGTTGACTTTTTAGGCCATTTCTTCAACAGGCTATACTATAAATGCCATCAACATGCTGTTCTTTGACTTTTTTCAGTATTTGGAGAGATCACTTTTTTGAACATTTTTCCCTGAGCTATAGTATGGCGTTTTTCTCCATTCGAAACTTTGGCCTAAAACACTCAAATTATTGACTTTTTAGACCATTTTTTCAACAGATTACACTATAAACACCCCGAACATGCTCTTCTATGACTTTTTCAGCGTTTGAAAGATCACTTTTTTGAACATTTTTCCCTGAGCTAAAGTACGGCGTTTTTCTCCATCCTGAACTTTGGCCGAAAACAATCAAATTATTGACTTTTTATACCATTTTTTCAAGAGATTACACTATAAATGCCAGTCCGAACATTTTGTTCTGTGACTTTTTTCAGCGTTTCGAAAGATCACTTTATTGACCATTTTTCCCTGAGCTATAGTATGGCGTTTTTCTCCATCTGAAACTTTGGCCTAAAACACTCAAAATGTTGACTTTTTAGGCCATTTCTTCAACAGGCTATGAACAGCCTCAACATGCTGTTCTTTGACTTTTTTCAGTATTTGGAGAGATCACTTTTTTGACCATTTTTCCCTGAGCTATAGTACGGCGTTTTTCTCTGTACGAAACTTTGGCCTAAAACACTCAAAATGTTGACTTTTTAAACCATTTTTTTCAAAAGGCTATGCTATGAACAGCCTCAACATGCTGTTCAATGACTGTTTTCAATATTTGCAGAGATCACGTTTTTGACCATTTCTCCCTGAGCTATAGTACGGCGTTTTTGTCTGTACTAAACTTTGGCCTAAAACACTCAAAATGTTGACTTTTTAAGCCATTTCTTCAACAGGCTATGAACAGCCTCAACATGCTGTTCTTTGACTTTTTTCAGTATTTGGAGAGATCACTTTTTTGAACATTTTTCCCTGAGCTATAATATGGCGTTTTTCTCCATACTAAACTTTGGCCTAAAACACTCAAAATATTGACTTTTTAAACCATTTTTTCAAACAGGCTATATTATGAACAGCCTCAACATGCTGTTCAATGAATGTTTTCAGTATTTGCAGAGATCACATTTTGACCATTTCTCCCTGAGCTATAGTATGACGTTTTCTCCATACTAAACTTTGGCCTAAAACACTCAAATTATTGACTTTTTATACCATTTTTCAACAGATTACACTATAAACAGCCCGAACATGCTGTGGTATGACTTTTTCCAGCGTTTCGAAAGATCACTTTTTTGACATTTTTTCCCTGAGCTATAGTATGGCGTTTTTCTCCATACGAAACTTTGGCCTAAAACACTCAAAATATTGACTCTTTAGACCATTTTTTCAACAGATTACACTATAAACACCCCGAACATGCTCTTCTATGACTTTTTTCAGCGTTTCGAAAGATCACTTTTTTGAACATTTTTCCCTGAGCTAAAGTACGGCGTTTTTCTCCATACTGAACTTTGGCTGAAAACAATCAAATTATTGACTTTTTATACCATTTTTTCAAAAGATTACACTATAAACAGTCCGAACATTTTGTTCTGTGACTTTTTTCAGCGTTTCGAAAGATCACTTTTTTGACATTTTTTCCCCGAGCTATAGTATGGCGTTTTTCTCCATACGAAACTTTGGCCTAAAACACTCAAAATGTTGACTTTTTAGGCCATTTCTTCAACAGATTACACTATAAACAGCCCGAACATGCTGTGGTATGACTTTTTTCAGCGATTCAAGGATCACTTTTTGACCATTTTTCCCTGAGCTATAGTACGGCGTTTTTCTCTGTACGAAACTTTGGCCTAAAACGCTCAAAATGTTGACTTTTTAGGCCATTTCTTCAAGAGGCTATGAACAGCCTCAACATGCTGTTCTTTGACTTTTTTCAGTATTTGGAGAGATCACTTTTTGAACAATTTTCCCTGAGCTATGAACAGCATCAACATGCTGTTCTTTGACTTTTTTCAGTATTTGGAGAGATCACTTTTTTGAACATTTTTCCCTGAGCTATAGTATGGCGTTTTTCTCCATTCGAAACTTTGGCCTAAAACACTCAAATTATTGACTTTTTAGACCATTTTTTCAACAGATTACACTATAAACACCCCGAACATGCTCTTCTATGACTTTTTTCAGCGTTTCGAAAGATCACTTTTTTGAACATTTTTCCCTGAGCTAAAGTACGGCGTTTTTCTCCATCCTGAACTTTGGCCGAAAACAATCAAATTATTGACTTTTTATACCATTTTTTCAAAAGATTACACTATAAACAGTCCGAACATTTTGTTCTGTGACTTTTTCAGCGTTCAAAGATCACTTTATTGACATTTTTTCCCTGAGCTATAGTATGGCGTTTTTCTCCATACGAAACTTTGGCCTAAAACGCTCAAAATGTTGACTTTTTAGGCCATTTCTTCAACAGGCTATACTATAAATGCCATCAACATGCTGTGGTATGACTTTTTTCAGCGATTCGAAGGATCACTTTTTTGACCATTTTTCCCTGAGCTATAGTACGGCGTTTTTCTCTGTATGAAACTTTGGCCTAAAACACTCAAAATGTTGACTTTTTAGGCCATTTCTTCAACAGGCTATGAACAGCCTCAACATGCTGTTCTTTGACTTTTTTCAGTATTTGGAGAGATCACTTTTTTGAACATTTTTCCCTGAGCTATAGTACGGCGTTTTTCTCTGTACGAAACTTTGGCCTAAAACACTCAAAATGTTGACTTTTTAAACCATTTTTTTCAAAAGGCTATGCTATGAACAGCCTCAACATGCTGTTCAATGACTGTTTTCAATATTTGCAGAGATCACGTTTTTGACCATTTCTCCCTGAGCTATAGTATGGCGTTTTTCTCCATTCGAAACTTTGGCCTAAAACACTCAAAATGTTGACTTTTTAGGCCATTTCTTCAACAGGCTATGAACAGCCTCAACATGCTGTTCTTTGACTTTTTTCAGTATTTGGAGAGATCACTTTTTTGAACATTTTTCCCTGAGCTATAATATGGCGTTTTTCTCCATACTAAACTTTGGCCTAAAACACTCAAAATATTGACTTTTTAAACCATTTTTTCAAACAGGCTATATTATGAACAGCCTCAACATGCTGTTCAATGAATGTTTTCAGTATTTGCAGAGATCACATTTTTGACCATTTCTCCCTGAGCTATAGTATGACGTTTTTCTCCATACTAAACTTTGGCCTAAAACACTCAAATTATTGACTTTTTATACCATTTTTTCAACAGATTACACTATAAACAGCCCGAACATGCTGTGGTATGACTTTTTTCAGCGTTTCGAAAGATCACGTTTTTGAACATTTTTCCCTGAGCTATAGTACGGCGTTTTTCTCCATACGAAACTTTGGCCTAAAACACTCAAAATGTTGACTTTTTAGACCATTTTTTCAACAGATTACACTATAAACACCCCGAACATGCTCTTCTATGACTTTTTTCAGCGTTTCGAAAGATCACTTTTTTGAACATTTTTCCCTGAGCTAAAGTACGGCGTTTTTCTCCATACTGAACTTTGGCTGAAAACAATCAAATTATTGACTTTTTATACCATTTTTTCAAAAGATTACACTATAAACAGTCCGAACATTTTGTTCTGTGACTTTTTTCAGCGTTTCGAAAGATCACTTTATTGACATTTTTCCCCGAGCTATAGTATGGCTTTTTCTCCATCTGAAACTTTGGCCTAAAACACTTAAAATGTTGGCTTTTTAAGCCATTTTCTCAACAGATTACCCTATAAACAGCCCGAACATGCTGTGGTATGACTTTTTCAGCGATTCAAGGATCACTTTTTGACCATTTTTCCCTGAGCTATAGTACGGCGTTTTTCTCTGTACGAAACTTTGGCCTAAAACGCTCAAAATGTTGACTTTTTAGGCCATTTCTTCAAGAGGCTATGAACAGCCTCAACATGCTGTTCTTTGACTTTTTTCAGTATTTGGAGAGATCACTTTTTGAACAATTTTCCCTGAGCTATGAACAGCATCAACATGCTGTTCTTTGACTTTTTTCAGTATTTGGAGAGATCACTTTTTTGAACATTTTTCCCTGAGCTATAGTATGGCGTTTTTCTCCATTCGAAACTTTGGCCTAAAACACTCAAATTATTGACTTTTTAGACCATTTTTTCAACAGATTACACTATAAACAGCCCGAACATGCTGTGGTATGACTTTTTTCAGCGTTTCGAAAGATCACTTTTTTGACATTTTTTCCCTGAGCTATAGTATGGCGTTTTTCTCCATACGAAACTTTGGCCTAAAACACTCAAAATATTGACTCTTTAGACCATTTTTTCAACAGATTACACTATAAACACCCCGAACATGCTCTTCTATGACTTTTTTCAGCGTTTCGAAAGATCACTTTTTTGAACATTTTTCCCTGACCTATAGTATGGCGTTTTTCTCCATACTGAACTTTGGCTGAAAACAATCAAATTATTGACTTTTTATACCATTTTTTCAAAAGATTACACTATAAACAGTCCGAACATTTTGTTCTGTGACTTTTTTCAGCGTTTCGAAAGATCACTTTTTGACATTTTTCCCGAGCTATAGTATGGCGTTTTTCTCCATCTGAAACTTTGGCCTAAAACACTCAAAATGTTGACTTTTTAGGCCATTTCTTCAACAGATTACACTATAAACAGCCATCAACATGCTGTGGTATGACTTTTTCAGCGATTCAAGGATCACTTTTTGACCATTTTTCCCTGAGCTATAGTACGGCGTTTTTCTCTGTACGAAACTTTGGCCTAAAACGCTCAAAATGTTGACTTTTTAGGCCATTTCTTCAACAGGCTATACTATAAATGCCATCAACATGCTGTGGTATGACTTTTTTCAGCGATTCGAAGGATCACTTTTTTGACCATTTTTCCCTGAGCTATAGTACGGCGTTTTTCTCTGTACGAAACTTTGGCCTAAAACACTCAAAATGTTGACTTTTTAGGCCATTTCTTCAACAGGCTATGAACAGCCTCAACATGCTGTTCTTTGACTTTTTTCAGTATTTGGAGAGATCACTTTTTTGAACATTTTTCCCTGAGCTATAGTATGGCGTTTTTCTCCATACTAAACTTTGGCCTAAAACACTCAAAATATTGACTTTTTAAACCATTTTTTCAAACAGGCTATATTATGAACAGCCTCAACATGCTGTTCAATGACTGTTTTCAATATTTGCAGAGATCACGTTTTGACCATTTCTCCCTGAGCTTTCTCCATACTAAACTTTGGCCTAAAACACTCAAATTATTGACTTTTTATACCATTTTTTCAACAGATTACACTATAAACAGCCTCAACATGCTGTTCTTTGACTTTTTCAGTATTTGAGAGATCACTTTTTTGAACATTTTTCCCTGAGCTATAATATGGCGTTTTTCTCCATACTAAACTTTGGCCTAAAACACTCAAAATATTGACTTTTTATACCATTTTTTCAAACAGTTTATCTTATGAAAAGCCTCAACATGCTGTTCAATGAATGTTTTCAGTATTTGCAGAGATCACGTTTTTGACCATTTTTCCCTGAGCTATAGTATGACGTTTTTCTCCATACTAAACTTTGGCCTAAAACACTCAAATTATTGACTTTTTATACCATTTTTTCAACAGATTACACTATAAACACCCCGAACATGCTCTTCTATGACTTTTTTCAGCGTTTCGAAAGATCACTTTTTTGACATTTTTTCCCTGAGCTATAGTATGGCGTTTTTCTCCATACGAAACTTTGGCCTAAAACACTCAAAATATTGACTCTTTAGACCATTTTTTCAACAGATTACACTATAAACACCCGAACATGCTCTTCTATGACTTTTTTCAGCGTTTGAAAGATCACTTTTGAACATTTTTCCCTGAGCTAAAGTATGCGTTTTTCTCCATACTGAACTTTGGCTGAAAACAATCAAATTATTGACTTTTTATACCATTTTTTCAAAAGATTACACTATAAACAGTCCGAACATTTTGTTCTGTGACTTTTTTCAGCGTTCAAAGATCACTTTTTGACATTTTTCCCTGAGCTATAGTATGGCGTTTTTCTCCATACTGAAACTTTGGCCTAAAACACTCAAAATGTTGACTTTTTAGGCCATTTCTTCAACAGATTACACTATAAACAGCCCGAACATGCTGTGGTATGACTTTTTCAGCGATTCAAGGATCACTTTTTTGACCATTTTTCCCTGAGCTATAGTATGGCGTTTTTCTCCATACGAAACTTTGGCCTAAAACGCTCAAAATGTTGACTTTTTAGGCCATTTCTTCAAGAGGCTATGAACAGCCTCAACATGCTGTTCTTTGACTTTTTTCAGTATTTGGAGATCACTTTTTGAACAATTTTCCCTGAGCTATGAACAGCATCAACATGCTGTTCTTTGACTTTTTTCAGTATTTGGAGAGATCACTTTTTTGAACATTTTTCCCTGAGCTATAGTATGGCGTTTTTCTCCATTCGAAACTTTGGCCTAAAACACTCAAATTATTGACTTTTTAGACCATTTTTTCAACAGATTACACTATAAACACCATCAACATGCTGTTCTATGACTTTTTTCAGCGTTTGAAGGATCACTTTTTTGTCCATTTTTCCCTGAGCTATAGTACGGCGTTTTTCTCCATACTGAACTTTGGCCTAAAACAATCAAATTATTGACTTTTTAGGCCTTTTTTTCAAAAGATTACACTATAAACAGACCGAACATGCTGTTCTGTGACTTTTTCAGCGTTTGAGAGATCACTTTATTGACATTTTTCCCTGAGCTATAGTATGGCGTTTTTCTCCTTACTAAACTTTGGCCTAAAACACTCAAAATGTTGACTTTTTAGGCCATTTCTTCAACAGGCTATACTATAAATGCCATCAACATGCTGTGGTATGACTTTTTCAGCGATTGCAGAGATCACTTTTTTGACCATTTTTCCCTGAGCTATAGTACGGCGTTTTTCTCTGTACGAAACTTTGGCCTAAAACACTCAAAATGTTGACTTTTTAGGCCATTTCTTCAACAGGCTATGAACAGCCTCAACATGCTGTTCTTTGACTTTTTTCAGTATTTGGAGAGATCACTTTTTTGAACATTTTTCCCTGAGCTATAATATGGCGTTTTTCTCCATACTAAACTTTGGCCTAAAACACTCAAAATATTGACTTTTTAAACCATTTTTTCAAACAGGCTATATTATGAACAGCCTCAACATGCTGTTCAATGAATGTTTTCAGTATTTGCAGAGATCACATTTTGACCATTTGTCCCTGAGCTATAGTATGACGTTTTTCTCCATACTAAACTTTGGCCTAAAACACTCAAATTATTGACTTTTTATACCATTTTTTCAACAGATTACACTATAAACAGCCCGAACATGCTGTGGTATGACTTTTTTCAGCGTTTCGAAAGATCACTTTTTTGACATTTTTTCCCTGAGCTATAGTATGGCGTTTTTCTCCATACGAAACTTTGGCCTAAAACACTCAAAATATTGACTCTTTAGACCATTTTTTCAACAGATTACACTATAAACACCCCGAACATGCTCTTCTATGACTTTTTTCAGCGTTTCGAAAGATCACTTTTTTGAACATTTTTCCCTGAGCTAAAGTACGGCGTTTTTCTCCATACTGAACTTTGGCTGAAAACAATCAAATTATTGACTTTTTATACCATTTTTCAAAAGATTACACTATAAACAGTCCGAACATTTTGTTCTGTGACTTTTTCAGCGTTTGAAAGATCACTTTTTGACATTTTTTCCCCGAGCTATAGTATGGCGTTTTTCTCCATACGAAACTTTGGCCTAAAACACTCAAAATGTTGACTTTTTAGGCCATTTCTTCAACAGATTACACTATAAACAGCCCGAACATGCTGTGGTATGACTTTTTTCAGCGATTCGAAGGATCACTTTTTTGACCATTTTTCCCTGAGCTATAGTACGGCGTTTTTCTCTGTACGAAACTTTGGCCTAAAACGCTCAAAATGTTGACTTTTTAGGCCATTTCTTCAAGAGGCTATGAACAGCCTCAACATGCTGTTCTTTGACTTTTTTCAGTATTTGGAGAGATCACTTTTTGAACAATTTTCCCTGAGCTATGAACAGCATCAACATGCTGTTCTTTGACTTTTCAGTATTTGGAGAGATCACTTTTTGAACATTTTTCCCTGAGCTATAGTATGGCGTTTTTCTCCATTCGAAACTTTGGCCTAAAACACTCAAATTATTGACTTTTTAGACCATTTTTTCAACAGATTACACTATAAACACCCCGAACATGCTCTTCTATGACTTTTTCAGCGTTTGAAAGATCACTTTTTGAACATTTTCCCTGAGCTAAAGTACGGCGTTTTTCTCCATACTGAACTTTGGCCGAAAACAATCAAATTATTGACTTTTTATACCATTTTTTCAAAAGATTACACTATAAACAGTCCGAACATTTTGTTCTGTGACTTTTTTCAGCGTTTCGAAAGATCACTTTATTGACATTTTTTCCCTGAGCTATAGTATGGCGTTTTTCTCCATACGAAACTTTGGCCTAAAACACTCAAAATGTTGACTTTTTAGGCCATTTCTTCAACAGGCTATACTATAAATGCCATCAACATGCTGTGGTATGACTTTTTTCAGCGATTCGAAGGATCACTTTTTTGACCATTTTTCCCTGAGCTATAGTACGGCGTTTTTCTCTGTACGAAACTTTGGCCTAAAACACTCAAAATGTTGACTTTTTAGGCCATTTCTTCAACAGGCTATACTATAAATGCCATCAACATGCTGTGGTATGCCTTTTTCAGTATTTGGAGGATCACTTTTTGACCATTTTTCCCTGAGCTATAGTATGGCGTTTTCTCTGTCTGAAACTTTGGCCTAAAACACTCAAAATGTTGACTTTTTAGGCCATTTCTTCAACAGGCTATACTATAAATGCCATCAACATGCTGTGGTATGACTTTTTCAGCGATTTGAAGGATCACTTTTTGACCATTTTCCCTGAGCTATAGTACGGCGTTTTTCTCTGTATGAAACTTTGGCCTAAAACACTCAAAATGTTGACTTTTTAGGCCATTTCTTCAACAGGCTATGAACAGCCTCAACATGCTGTTCTTTGACTTTTTTCAGTATTTGGAGAGATCACTTTTTTGAACATTTTTCCCTGAGCTATAGTACGGCGTTTTTCTCTGTACGAAACTTTGGCCTAAAACACTCAAAATGTTGACTTTTTAAACCATTTTTTTCAAAAGGCTATGCTATGAACAGCCTCAACATGCTGTTCAATGACTGTTTTCAATATTTGCAGAGATCACGTTTTTGACCATTTCTCCCTGAGCTTTCTCCATTCGAAACTTTGGCCTAAAACACTCAAAATGTTGACTTTTTAAGCCATTTCTTCAACAGGCTATGAACAGCCTCAACATGCTGTTCTTTGACTTTTTTCAGTATTTGGAGAGATCACTTTTTGAACATTTTTCCCTGAGCTATAATATGGCGTTTTTCTCCATACTAAACTTTGGCCTAAAACACTCAAAATATTGACTTTTTAAACCATTTTTTCAAACAGGCTATATTATGAACAGCCTCAACATGCTGTTCAATGAATGTTTTCAGTATTTGCAGAGATCACATTTTTGACCATTTCTCCCTGAGCTATAGTATGACGTTTTTCTCCATACTAAACTTTGGCCTAAAACACTCAAATTATTGACTTTTTATACCATTTTTTCAACAGATTACACTATAAACAGCCCGAACATGCTGTGGTATGACTTTTTCCAGCGTTTCGAAGATCACTTTTTGACATTTTTTCCCTGAGCTATAGTATGGCGTTTTTCTCCATACGAAACTTTGGCCTAAAACACTCAAAATATTGACTCTTTAGACCATTTTTTCAACAGATTACACTATAAACACCCCGAACATGCTCTTCTATGACTTTTTTCAGCGTTTCGAAAGATCACTTTTTTGAACATTTTTCCCTGAGCTAAAGTACGGCGTTTTTCTCCATACTGAACTTTGGCTGAAAACAATCAAATTATTGACTTTTTATACCATTTTTTCAAAAGATTACACTATAAACAGTCCGAACATTTTGTTCTGTGACTTTTTTCAGCGTTTCGAAAGATCACTTTATTGACATTTTTTCCCTGAGCTATAGTATGGCGTTTTTCTCCATACGAAACTTTGGCCTAAAACACTCAAAATGTTGACTTTTTAGGCCATTTCTTCAACAGATTACACTATAAACAGCCCGAACATGCTGTGGTATGACTTTTTTCAGCGATTCGAAGGATCACTTTTTTGACCATTTTTCCCTGAGCTATAGTACGGCGTTTTTCTCTGTACGAAACTTTGGCCTAAAACACTCAAAATGTTGACTTTTTAGGCCATTTCTTCAACAGGCTATGAACAGCCTCAACATGCTGTTCTTTGACTTTTTTCAGTATTTGGAGAGATCACTTTTTGAACAATTTTCCCTGAGCTATAGTATGGCGTTTTCTCCATACTAAACTTTGGCCTAAAACACTCAAAATGTTGACTTTTTAAACCATTTTTTCAAACAGGCTATGCTATGAACAGCCTCAACATGCTGTTCTTTGACTTTTTCAGTATTTGCAGAGATCACGTTTTTGACCATTTCTCCCTGAGCTATAGTATGACGTTTTTCTCCATACTAAACTTTGGCCTAAAACACTCAAATTATTGACTTTTTATACCATTTTTTCAACAGATTACACTATAAACAGCCCGAACATGCTGTGGTATGACTTTTTCCAGCGTTTCGAAAGATCACTTTTTTGACATTTTTTCCCTGAGCTATAGTATGGCGTTTTTCTCCATACGAAACTTTGGCCTAAAACACTCAAAATATTGACTCTTTAGACCATTTTTCAACAGATTACACTATAAACACCCCGAACATGCTCTTCTATGACTTTTTTCAGCGTTTCGAAAGATCACTTTTTTGAACATTTTTCCCTGAGCTAAAGTACGGCGTTTTTCTCCATACTGAACTTTGGCTGAAAACAATCAAATTATTGACTTTTTATACCATTTTTTCAAAAGATTACACTATAAACAGTCCGAACATTTTGTTCTGTGACTTTTTCAGCGTTGAAAGATCACTTTTTGACAATATTTCCCTGAGCTATAGTATGGCGTTTTTCTCCATACGAAACTTTGGCCTAAAACACTCAAAATGTTGACTTTTTAGGCCATTTCTTCAACAGATTACACTATAAACAGCCCGAACATGCTGTGGTATGACTTTTTTCAGCGATTCAAGGATCACTTTTTGACCATTTTTCCCTGAGCTATAGTACGGCGTTTTTCTCTGTACGAAACTTTGGCCTAAAACGCTCAAAATGTTGACTTTTTAGGCCATTTCTTCAACAGGCTATACTATAAATGCCATCAACATGCTGTGGTATGACTTTTTTCAGCGATTCGAAGGATCACTTTTTTGACCATTTTTCCCTGAGCTATAGTATGCGTTTTTCTCTGTCTGAAACTTTGGCCTAAAACACTCAAAATGTTGACTTTTTAGGCCATTTCTTCAACAGGCTATGAACAGCCTCAACATGCTGTTCTTTGACTTTTTCAGTATTTGGAGAGATCACTTTTTGAACATTTTTCCCTGAGCTATAGTATGCGTTTTTCTCCACTGAAACTTTGGCCTAAAACACTCAAAATGTTGACTTTTTAAACCATTTTTTCAAACAGGCTATGCTATGAACAGCCTCAACATGCTGTTCAATGACTGTTTTCAATATTTGCAGAGATCACGTTTTGACCATTTTTCCCTGAGCTTTCTCCATTCTAAACTTTGGCCTAAAACACTCAAAATGTTGACTTTTTATACCATTTTTTCAACAGATTACACTATAAACAGCCTCAACATGCTGTTCTTTGACTTTTTCAGTATTTGAGAGATCACTTTTTGAACATTTTTCCCTGAGGTATAGTATGGCGTTTTTCTCCATACTAAACTTTGGCCTAAAACGCTCAAAATATTGACTTTTTAGACCATTTTTTCAACAGGCTATAATATAAACAGTCGAAACATGCCGTTCAATGACTTTTTTCAGCGTTTTGAAGGATCACTTTTTTGACCATCTTTCCCTGAGCTATAGTATGGCGTTTTTCTCCATACTAAACTTTGGCCTAAAACTCTAAAAATATTGACTTTTTAGGCCATTTCTTCAACAGATTACACTATAAACAGCCCAACATGCTGTGGTATGACTTTTTCAGCGTTTGAGAGATCACTTTTTGAACATTTTTCCCCGAGCTATAGTATGGCGTTTTTCTCCATACGAAACTTTGGCCTAAAACACTCAAAATATTGACTTTTTAGACCATTTTTTCAACAGATTACACTATAAACAGCCCGAACATGCTCTTCTATGACTTTTTCAGCGTTTCGAAAGATCACTTTTTTGAACATTTTTCCCTGACCTATAGTATGGCGTTTTTCTCCATACTGAACTTTGGCCGAAAACAATCAAATTATTGACTTTTCATACCATTTTTTCAAAAGATTACACTATAAACAGTCCGAACATTTTGTTCTGTGACTTTTTCAGCGTTTGAAAGATCACTTTTTGACATTTTTCCCTGAGCTATAGTATGGCGTTTTTCTCCATACGAAACTTTGGCCTAAAACACTCAAAATGTTGACTTTTTAGGCCATTTCTTCAACAGATTATACTATAAATGCCATCAACATGCTGTGGTATGACTTTTTCAGCGATTCGAAGGATCACTTTTTTGACCATTTTTCCCTGAGCTATAGTACGGCGTTTTTCTCTGTACGAAACTTTGGCCTAAAACACTCAAAATGTTGACTTTTTAGGCCATTTCTTCAACAGGCTATGAACAGCCTCAACATGCTGTTCTTTGACTTTTTTCAGTATTTGGAGAGATCACGTTTTTGAACATTTTTCCCTGAGCTATAGTATGGCGTTTTTCTCCATACTAAACTTTGGCCTAAAACACTCAAAATATTGACTTTTTAAACCATTTTTTTCAAAAGGCTATACTATGAACAGCCTCAACATGCTGTTCAATGACTGTTTTCAATATTTGCAGAGATCACTTTTTTGACCATTTCTCCCTGAGCTATAGTATGGCGTTTTTCTCCATACTAAACTTTGGCCTAAAACACTCAAATTATTGACTTTTTATACCATTTTTCAACAGATTACACTATAAACAGCCCGAACATGCTGTGGTATGACTTTTTCAGCGTTTCGAAAGATCACTTTTTTGACATTTTTTCCCTGAGCTATAGTATGGCGTTTTTCTCCATACGAAACTTTGGCCTAAAACACTCAAAATATTGACTTTTTAGACCATTTTTTCAACAGATTACACTATAAACACCCCGAACATGCTCTTCTATGACCTTTTTCAGCGTATCGAAAGATCACTTTTCTGAACATTTTTCCCTGAGCTATAGTATGGCGTTTTTCTCCATACTAAACTTTGGCCTAAAACACTCAAATTATTGACTTTTTATACCATTTTTTCAAAAGATTACACTATAAACAGTCCGAACATTTTGTTCTGTGACTTTTTTCAGCGTTTCGAAGATCACTTTTTGACCATTTTTCCCTGAGCTATAGTATGGCGTTTTTCTCCATCTGAAACTTTGGCCTAAAACACTCAAAATGTTGACTTTTTAGGCCATTTCTTCAACAGATTATACTATAAACAGCCATCAACATGCTGTGGTATGACTTTTTCAGCGATTCAAGGATCACTTTTTGACCATTTTTCCCTGAGCTATAGTACGGCGTTTTTCTCTGTCTGAAACTTTGGCCTAAAACACTCAAAATGTTGACTTTTTAGGCCATTTCTTCAACAGGCTATGAACAGCCTCAACATGCTGTTCTTTGACTTTTTTCAGTATTTGGAGAGATCACTTTTTTGAACATTTTTCCCTGAGCTATAGTACGGCGTTTTTCTCTGTACGAAACTTTGGCCTAAAACACTCAAAATGTTGACTTTTTAAACCATTTTTTTCAAAAGGCTATGCTATGAACAGCCTCAACATGCTGTTCAATGACTGTTTTCAATATTTGCAGAGATCACGTTTTTGACCATTTCTCCCTGAGCTTTCTCCATTCGAAACTTTGGCCTAAAACACTCAAAATGTTGACTTTTTAAGCCATTTCTTCAACAGGCTATGAACAGCCTCAACATGCTGTTCTTTGACTTTTTCAGTATTTGGAGAGATCACTTTTTGAACATTTTTCCCTGAGCTATAGTATGGCGTTTTTCTCCATACTAAACTTTGGCCTAAAACACTCAAAATATTGACTTTTTAAACCATTTTTCAAACAGGCTATATTATGAACAGCCTCAACATGCTGTTCAATGAATGTTTTCAGTATTTGCAGAGATCACATTTTTGACCATTTCTCCCTGAGCTATACTATGACGTTTTCTCCATACTAAACTTTGGCCTAAAACACTCAAATTATTGACTTTTTATACCATTTTTTCAACAGATTACACTATAAACAGCCTGAACATGCTGTGGTATGACTTTTTCCAGCGTTTCGAAAGATCACTTTTTTGACATTTTTTCCCTGAGCTATAGTATGGCGTTTTTCTCCATACGAAACTTTGGCCTAAAACACTCAAAATATTGACTCTTTAGACCATTTTTTCAACAGATTACACTATAAACACCCCGAACATGCTCTTCTATGACTTTTTTCAGCGTTTGAAAGATCACTTTTTGAACATTTTTCCCTGAGCTAAAGTATGGCGTTTTTCTCCATACTAAACTTTGGCCTAAAACACTCAAATTATTGACTTTTTATACCATTTTTTCAACAGATTACACTATAAACAGTCCGAACATTTTGTTCTGTGACTTTTTTCAGCGTTTCGAAAGATCACTTTTTGACATTTTTCCCTGAGCTATAGTATGGCGTTTTTCTCCATCTGAAACTTTGGCCTAAAACACTCAAAATGTTAACTTTTTAGGCCATTTCTTCAACAGGCTATACTATAAATGCCATCAACATGCTGTGAGATGACTTTTTCAGCGATTCAAGGATCACTTTTTGACCATTTTTCCCTGAGCTATAGTACGGCGTTTTTCTCTGTATCGAAACTTTGGCCTAAAACACTCAAAATGTTGACTTTTTAGGCCATTTCTTCAACAGGCTATACTATAAACAGCCATCAACATGCTGTGGTATGACTTTTTCAGCGATTTGAAGGATCACTTTTTGACCATTTTTCCCTGAGCTATAGTATGGCGTTTTTCTCTGTACTGAAACTTTGGCCTAAAACACTCAAAATGTTGACTTTTTAGGCCATTTTTTCAACAGGCTATGCTATGAACAGCCTCAACATGCTGTTCAATGACTTTTTCAGTATTTGCAGAGATCACTTTTTGAACATTTTTCCCTGAGCTATAGTATGGCGTTTTCTCCATACTAAACTTTGGCCTAAAACACTCAAAATGTTGACTTTTTAAACCATTTCTTCAACAGGCTATATTATGAACAGCCTCAACATGCTGTTCAATGACTGTTTTCAGTATTTGCAGAGATCACATTTTGACCCTTTCTCCCTGAGCTATAGTACTGCGTTTTTCTCTGTACGAAACTTTGGCCTAAAACACTCAAAATGTTGACTTTTTATACCATTTTTTCAACAGATTACACTATAAACACCCCGAACATGCTGTGGTATGACTTTTTCAGCGTTTCGAAAGATCACTTTTTGACATTTTTCCCTGAGCTATAGTATGGCGTTTTTCTCCATACTGAAACTTTGGCCTAAAACACTCAAAATATTGACTTTTTAAACCATTTTTTTAACAGTTTACACTATAAACACCCGAACATGCTCTTCTATGACTTTTTCAGCGTTTGAAGATCACTTTTTGAACATTTTTCCCTGAGCTAAAGTATGCGTTTTTCTCCATACTGAACTTTGGCTGAAAACAATCAAATTATTGACTTTTTATACCATTTTTCAAAAGATTACACTATAAACAGTCCGAACATTTTGTTCTGTGACTTTTTCAGCGTTTGAAAGATCACTTTTTGACATTTTTCCCTGAGCTATAGTATGGCGTTTTTCTCCATACTGAAACTTTGGCCTAAAACACTCAAAATGTTGACTTTTTAGGCCATTTCTTCAACAGATTACACTATAAACAGCCCGAACATGCTGTGGTATGACTTTTTTCAGCGATTCGAAGGATCACTTTTTTGACCATTTTTCCCTGAGCTATAGTACGGCGTTTTTCTCTGTACGAAACTTTGGCCTAAAACGCTCAAAATGTTGACTTTTTAGGCCATTTCTTCAAGAGGCTATACTATAAATGCCATCAACATGCTGTGGTATGACTTTTTTCAGCGATTGAAGGATCACTTTTTGACCATTTTCCCTGAGCTATAGTATGGCGTTTTTCTCCATTGAAACTTTGGCCTAAAACACTCAAAATGTTGACTTTTAGGCCATTTCTTCAACAGATTACACTATGAACAGCCTCAACATGCTGTTCTTTGACTTTTTTCAGTATTTGGAGAGATCACGTTTTTGAACATTTTTCCCTGAGCTATAGTATGGCGTTTTTCTCCTTACTAAACTTTGGCCTAAAACACTCAAAATGTTGACTTTTTAGGCCATTTTTCAACAGATTACACAATAAACAGCCATCAACATGCTGTTCTATGACTTTTTCAGCGTTTGAAGATCACTTTTTGACCATTTTTCCCTGAGCTATAGTATGGCGTTTTCTCCATACTGAACTTTGGCCTAAAACACTCAAAATTGTTGACTTTTATACCATTTTTTCAACAGATTACACTATAAACAGCCATCAACATGCTGTGGTATGACTTTTTCAGCGATTGAAGGATCACTTTTTGACCATTTTTCCCCGAGCTATAGTATGGCGTTTTTCTCCATACGAAACTTTGGCCTAAAACACTCAAAATGTTGACTTTTTAGGCCATTTCTTCAACAGGCTATACTATAAATGCCATCAACATGCTGTGGTATGACTTTTTTCAGCGATTCGAAGGATCACTTTTTTGACCATTTTTCCCTGAGCTATAGTACGGCGTTTTTCTCTGTACGAAACTTTGGCCTAAAACACTCAAAATGTTGACTTTTTAGGCCATTTCTTCAACAGGCTATACTATAAATGCCATCAACATGCTGTGGTATGACTTTTTTCAGTATTTGGAGATCACTTTTTGACCATTTTTCCCTGAGCTATAGTATGGCGTTTTCTCTGTACGAAACTTTGGCCTAAAACACTCAAAATGTTGACTTTTTAGGCCATTTCTTCAACAGATTATGCTATGAACAGCCTCAACATGCTGTTCAATGACTGTTTTCAGTATTTGCAGAGATCACTTTTTGACCATTTTTCCCTGAGCTATAGTAACGGCGTTTTTTCTCTGTAACTTTGGCCTAAAACACTCAAAATGTTGACTTTTTAAGCCATTTCTTCAACAGGCTATGAACAGCCTCAACATGCTGTTCTTTGACTTTTTCAGTATTGGAGAGATCACTTTTTTGAACATTTTTCCCTGAGCTATAATATGGCGTTTTTCTCCATACTAAACTTTGGCCTAAAACACTCAAAATATTGACTTTTTAAACCATTTTTTCAAACAGGCTATATTATGAACAGCCTCAACATGCTGTTCAATGAATGTTTTCAGTATTTGCAGAGATCACATTTTTGACCATTTCTCCCTGAGCTATAGTATGACGTTTTTCTCCATACTAAACTTTGGCCTAAAACACTCAAATTATTGACTTTTTATACCATTTTTTCAACAGATTACACTATAAACAGCCCGAACATGCTGTGGTATGACTTTTTTCAGCGTTTCGAAAGATCACTTGTTTGACAGTTTTTCCCTGAGCTATAGTATGGCGTTTTTCTCCATACTGAAACTTTGGCCTAAAACACTCAAAATATTGACTCTTTAGACCATTTTTTCAACAGATTACACTATAAACACCCCGAACATGCTCTTCTATGACTTTTTTCAGCGTTTCGAAAGATCACTTTTTTGAACATTTTTCCCTGAGCTAAAGTACGGCGTTTTTCTCCATACTGAACTTTGGCTGAAAACAATCAAATTATTGACTTTTTATACCATTTTTTCAAAAGATTACACTATAAACAGTCCGAACATTTTGTTCTGTGACTTTTTTCAGCGTTTCGAAAGATCACTTTATTGACATTTTTTCCCTGAGCTATAGTATGGCGTTTTTCTCCATACGAAACTTTGGCCTAAAACACTCAAAATGTTGACTTTTTAGGCCATTTCTTCAACAGATTACACTATAAACAGCCGAACATGCTGTGGTATGACTTTTTCAGCGATTCAAGGATCACTTTTTGACCATTTTTCCCTGAGCTATAGTACGGCGTTTTTCTCTGTACGAAACTTTGGCCTAAAACACTCAAAATGTTGACTTTTTAGGCCATTTCTTCAACAGGCTATACTATAAATGCCATCAACATGCTGTGGTATGACTTTTTTCAGCGATTCGAAGGATCACTTTTTGATCATTTTTCCCTGAGCTATAGTACGGCGTTTTTCTCTGTACGAAACTTTGGCCTAAAACGCTCAAAATGTTGACTTTTTAGGCCATTTCTTCAACAGGCTATACTATAAATGCCATCAACATGCTGTGGTATGACTTTTTTCAGCGATTCGAAGGATCACTTTTTTGACCATTTTTCCCTGAGCTATAGTTTTTCTCTGTACGAAACTTTGGCCTAAAACACTCAAAATGTTGACTTTTTAGGCCATTTCTTCAACAGGCTATGAACAGCCTCAACATGCTGTTCTTTGACTTTTTTCAGTATTTGGAGAGATCACTTTTTTGACCATTTTTCCCTGAGCTATAGTACGGCGTTTTTCTCTGTACGAAACTTTGGCCTAAAACACTCAAAATGTTGACTTTTTAAACCATTTTTTTCAAAAGGCTATGCTATGAACAGCCTCAACATGCTGTTCAATGACTGTTTTCAATATTTGCAGAGATCACGTTTTTGACCATTTCTCCCTGAGCTTTCTCCATTCGAAACTTTGGCCTAAAACACTCAAAATGTTGACTTTTTAAGCCATTTCTTCAACAGGCTATGAACAGCCTCAACATGCTGTTCTTTGACTTTTTCAGTATTTGGAGAGATCACTTTTTTGAACATTTTTCCCTGAGCTATAATATGGCGTTTTTCTCCATACTAAACTTTGGCCTAAAACACTCAAAATATTGACTTTTTAAACCATTTTTTCAAACAGGCTATATTATGAACAGCCTCAACATGCTGTTCAATGAATGTTTTCAGTATTTGCAGAGATCACATTTTTGACCATTTCTCCCTGAGCTATAGTATGACGTTTTTCTCCATACTAAACTTTGGCCTAAAACACTCAAATTATTGACTTTTTATACCATTTTTTCAACAGATTACACTATAAACAGCCCGAACATGCTGTGGTATGACTTTTTTCAGCGTTTCGAAAGATCACTTTTTTGACATTTTTTCCCTGAGCTATAGTATGGCGTTTTTCTCCATACGAAACTTTGGCCTAAAACACTCAAAATATTGACTCTTTAGACCATTTTTTCAACAGATTACACTATAAACACCCCGAACATGCTCTTCTATGACTTTTTTCAGCGTTTCGAAAGATCACTTTTTGAACATTTTTCCCTGAGCTAAAGTATGCGTTTTTCTCCATACTGAACTTTGGCTGAAAACAATCAAATTATTGACTTTTTATACCATTTTTCAAAAGATTACACTATAAACAGTCCGAACATTTTGTTCTGTGACTTTTTTCAGCGTTTGAAAGATCACTTTTTGACATTTTTCCCTGAGCTATAGTATGGCGTTTTTCTCCATACTGAAACTTTGGCCTAAAACACTCAAAATGTTGACTTTTTAGGCCATTTCTTCAACAGATTACACTATAAACAGCCACATGCTGTGGTATGACTTTTTCAGCGATTCGAAGGATCACTTTTTGACCATTTTCCCTGAGCTATAGTATGGCGTTTTTCTCTGTACGAAACTTTGGCCTAAAACACTCAAAATGTTGACTTTTTAGGCCATTTCTTCAACAGGCTATACTATAAATGCCATCAACATGCTGTGGTATGACTTTTTTCAGCGATTCGAAGGATCACTTTTTTGACCATTTTTCCCTGAGCTATAGTACGGCGTTTTTCTCCTTACTAAACTTTGGCCTAAAACACTCAAAATGTTGACTTTTTAGGCCATTTCTTCAACAGGCTATGAACAGCCTCAACATGCTGTTCTTTGACTTTTTTCAGTATTTGGAGAGATCACTTTTGAACAATTTTCCCTGAGCTATGAACAGCATCAACATGCTGTTCTTTGACTTTTCAGTATTTGGAGAGATCACTTTTTGAACATTTTTCCCTGAGCTATAGTATGGCGTTTTTCTCCATTCGAAACTTTGGCCTAAAACACTCAAATTATTGACTTTTTAGACCATTTTCTTCAACAGATTACACTATAAACAGCCTCAACATGCTGTTCTATGACTTTTTCAGCGTTTGAAGATCACTTTTTGAACATTTTTCCCTGAGCTATAGTATGCGTTTTTCTCCATACTGAACTTTGGCCTAAAACAATCAAATTATTGACTTTTTATACCATTTCTTCAAAAGATTACACTATAAACAGTCCGAACATTTTGTTCTGTGACTTTTTTCAGCGTTTCGAAAGATCACTTTATTGACATTTTTTCCCTGAGTTATAGTATGGCGTTTTTCTCCATACGAAACTTTGGCCTAAAACACTCAAAATGTTGACTTTTTAGGCCATTTCTTCAACAGGCTATACTATAAATGCCATCAACATGCTGTGGTATGACTTTTTTCAGCGATTCAAGGATCACTTTTTGACCATTTTTCCCTGAGCTATAGTACGGCGTTTTTCTCTGTACGAAACTTTGGCCTAAAACGCTCAAAATGTTGACTTTTTAGGCCATTTCTTCAACAGGCTATGAACAGCCTCAACATGCTGTTCTTTGACTTTTTTCAGTATTTGGAGAGATCACTTTTTTGAACATTTTTCCCTGAGCTATAGTACGGCGTTTTTCTCTGTACGAAACTTTGGCCTAAAACACTCAAAATGTTGACTTTTTAAACCATTTTTTTCAAAAGGCTATGCTATGAACAGCCTCAACATGCTGTTCAATGACTGTTTTCAATATTTGCAGAGATCACGTTTTTGACCATTTCTCCCTGAGCTTTCTCCATTCGAAACTTTGGCCTAAAACACTCAAAATGTTGACTTTTTAAGCCATTTTTTCAAACAGGCTATATTATGAACAGCCTCAACATGCTGTTCAATGAATGTTTTCAGTATTTGCAGAGATCACATTTTTGACCATTTCTCCCTGAGCTATAGTATGACGTTTTTCTCCATACTAAACTTTGGCCTAAAACACTCAAATTATTGACTTTTTATACCATTTTTTCAACAGATTACACTATAAACAGCCCGAACATGCTGTGGTATGACTTTTTCAGCGTTTGAAAGATCACTTTTTGACATTTTTTCCCTGAGCTATAGTATGGCGTTTTTCTCCATACGAAACTTTGGCCTAAAACACTCAAAATATTGACTCTTTAGACCATTTTTTCAACAGATTACACTATAAACACCCCGAACATGCTCTTCTATGACTTTTTTCAGCGTTTCGAAAGATCACTTTTTTGAACATTTTTCCCTGAGCTAAAGTACGGCGTTTTTCTCCATACTGAACTTTGGCTGAAAACAATCAAATTATTGACTTTTTATACCATTTTTTCAAAAGATTACACTATAAACAGTCCGAACATTTTGTTCTGTGACTTTTTTCAGCGTTTCGAAAGATCACTTTTTTGACATTTTTTCCCCGAGCTATAGTATGGCGTTTTTCTCCATACGAAACTTTGGCCTAAAACACTCAAAATGTTGACTTTTTAGGCCATTTCTTCAACAGATTACACTATAAACAGCCCGAACATGCTGTGGTATGACTTTTTTCAGCGATTCGAAGGATCACTTTTTTGACCATTTTTCCCTGAGCTATAGTACGGCGTTTTTTCTCCATGAAACTTTGGCCTAAAACGCTCAAAATGTTGACTTTTTAGGCCATTTCTTCAACAGGCTATACTATAAATGCCATCAACATGCTGTGGTATGACTTTTTTCAGCGATTCGAAGGATCACTTTTTGACCATTTTTCCCTGAGCTATAGTACGGCGTTTTTCTCTGTCTGAAACTTTGGCCTAAAACACTCAAAATGTTGACTTTTTAGGCCATTTCTTCAACAGGCTATGAACAGCCTCAACATGCTGTTCTTTGACTTTTTTCAGTATTTGGAGAGATCACTTTTTTGAACATTTTTCCCTGAGCTATAGTACGGCGTTTTTCTCTGTACGAAACTTTGGCCTAAAACACTCAAAATGTTGACTTTTTAAACCATTTTTTTCAAAAGGCTATGCTATGAACAGCCTCAACATGCTGTTCAATGACTGTTTTCAATATTTGCAGAGATCACGTTTTTGACCATTTCTCCCTGAGCTTTCTCCATTCGAAACTTTGGCCTAAAACACTCAAAATGTTGACTTTTTAAGCCATTTCTTCAACAGGCTATGAACAGCCTCAACATGCTGTTCAATGAATGTTTTCAGTATTTGCAGAGATCACATTTTTGACCATTTCTCCCTGAGCTATAGTATGACGTTTTTCTCCATACTAAACTTTGGCCTAAAACACTCAAATTATTGACTTTTTATACCATTTTTTCAACAGATTACACTATAAACAGCCCGAACATGCTGTGGTATGACTTTTTTCAGCGTTTGCAAAGATCACTTTTTGACCATTTTTCCCTGAGCTATAGTATGGCGTTTTTCTCCATACTGAAACTTTGGCCTAAAACACTCAAAATATTGACTTTTTAGACCATTTTTTCAACAGATTACACTATAAACACCCCGAACATGCTCTTCTATGACTTTTTTCAGCGTTTCGAAAGATCACTTTTTTGAACATTTTTCCCTGAGCTAAAGTACGGCGTTTTTCTCCATACTGAACTTTGGCTGAAAACAATCAAATTATTGACTTTTTATACCATTTTTTCAAAAGATTACACTATAAACAGTCCGAACATTTTGTTCTGTGACTTTTTCAGCGTTTGAAAGATCACTTTTTGACATTTTTCCCCGAGCTATAGTATGGCGTTTTTCTCCATACGAAACTTTGGCCTAAAACACTCAAAATGTTGACTTTTTAGGCCATTTCTTCAACAGATTACACTATAAACAGCCCGAACATGCTGTGGTATGACTTTTTCAGCGATTCAAGGATCACTTTATTGACATTTTTTCCCTGAGCTATAGTATGGCGTTTTTCTCCATACGAAACTTTGGCCTAAAACACTCAAAATGTTGACTTTTTAGGCCATTTCTTCAACAGGCTATACTATAAATGCCATCAACATGCTGTGGTATGACTTTTTTCAGCGATTCGAAGGATCACTTTTTTGACCATTTTTCCCTGAGCTATAGTACGGCGTTTTTCTCTGTACGAAACTTTGGCCTAAAACGCTCAAAATGTTGACTTTTTAGGCCATTTCTTCAACAGGCTATACTATAAATGCCATCAACATGCTGTGGTATGACTTTTTCAGCGATTCAAGGATCACTTTTTTGACCATTTTTCCCTGAGCTATAGTACGGCGTTTTTCTCTGTACGAAACTTTGGCCTAAAACACTCAAAATGTTGACTTTTTAGGCCATTTCTTCAACAGGCTATGAACAGCCTCAACATGCTGTTCTTTGACTTTTTTCAGTATTTGGAGAGATCACTTTTTTGACCATTTTTCCCTGAGCTATAGTACGGCGTTTTTCTCTGTACGAAACTTTGGCCTAAAACACTCAAAATGTTGACTTTTTAAACCATTTTTTTCAAAAGGCTATGCTATGAACAGCCTCAACATGCTGTTCAATGACTGTTTTCAATATTTGCAGAGATCACGTTTTTGACCATTTCTCCCTGAGCTTTCTCCATTCGAAACTTTGGCCTAAAACACTCAAAATGTTGACTTTTTAAGCCATTTCTTCAACAGGCTATGAACAGCCTCAACATGCTGTTCTTTGACTTTTTTCAGTATTTGGAGAGATCACTTTTTTGAACATTTTTCCCTGAGCTATAATATGGCGTTTTTCTCCATACTAAACTTTGGCCTAAAACACTCAAAATATTGACTTTTTAAACCATTTTTTCAAACAGGCTATATTATGAACAGCCTCAACATGCTGTTCAATGAATGTTTTCAGTATTTGCAGAGATCACATTTTTGACCATTTCTCCCTGAGCTATAGTATGACGTTTTTCTCCATACTAAACTTTGGCCTAAAACACTCAAATTATTGACTTTTTATACCATTTTTTCAACAGATTACACTATAAACAGCCCGAACATGCTGTGGTATGACTTTTTTCAGCGTTTCGAAAGATCACTTTTTTGACATTTTTTCCCTGAGCTATAGTATGGCGTTTTTCTCCATACGAAACTTTGGCCTAAAACACTCAAAATATTGACTCTTTAGACCATTTTTTCAACAGATTACACTATAAACACCCCGAACATGCTCTTCTATGACTTTTTTCAGCGTTTCGAAAGATCACTTTTTTGAACATTTTTCCCTGAGCTAAAGTATGCGTTTTTCTCCATACTGAACTTTGGCTGAAAACAATCAAATTATTGACTTTTTATACCATTTTTTCAAAAGATTACACTATAAACAGTCCGAACATTTTGTTCTGTGACTTTTTTCAGCGTTTCGAAAGATCACTTTTTTGACATTTTTTCCCCGAGCTATAGTATGGCGTTTTTCTCCATACGAAACTTTGGCCTAAAACACTCAAAATGTTGACTTTTTAGGCCATTTCTTCAACAGATTACACTATAAACAGCCCGAACATGCTGTGGTATGACTTTTTTCAGCGATTCGAAGGATCACTTTTTTGACCATTTTTCCCTGAGCTATAGTACGGCGTTTTTCTCTGTACGAAACTTTGGCCTAAAACGCTCAAAATGTTGACTTTTTAGGCCATTTCTTCAACAGGCTATACTATAAATGCCATCAACATGCTGTGGTATGACTTTTTTCAGCGATTCGAAGGATCACTTTTTTGACCATTTTTCCCTGAGCTATAGTATGCGTTTTTCTCTGTCTGAAACTTTGGCCTAAAACACTCAAAATGTTGACTTTTAGGCCATTTCTTCAACAGGCTATGAACAGCCTCAACATGCTGTTCTTTGACTTTTTTCAGTATTTGGAGAGATCACTTTTTTGAACATTTTTCCCTGAGCTATAGTACGGCGTTTTTCTCTGTACGAAACTTTGGCCTAAAACACTCAAAATGTTGACTTTTTAAACCATTTTTTTCAAAAGGCTATGCTATGAAATGCCATCAACATGCTGTTCAATGACTTTTTTCAGCGATTGCAGAGATCACTTTTTGACCATTTTTCCCTGAGCTATAGTCTCCATTCTGTGAAACTTTGGCCTAAAACACTCAAAATGTTGACTTTTTAGGCCATTTCTTCAACAGGCTATGAACAGCCTCAACATGCTGTTCTTTGACTTTTTTCAGTATTTGGAGAGATCACTTTTTTGAACATTTTTCCCTGAGCTATAGTATGGCGTTTTTCTCCATACGAAACTTTGGCCTAAAACACTCAAAATGTTGACTTTTAGACCATTTTTTCAACAGGCTATACTATGAACAGCCTCAACATGCTGTTCTATGACTTATTTCAGTATTTGGAGAGATCACGTTTTTGAACATTTTTCCCTGAGCTATAGTATGGCGTTTTTCTCCTTACTAAACTTTGGCCTAAAACACTCAAAATGTTGACTTTTTAGGCCATTTCTTCAACAGATTACACTATAAACAGCCTCAACATGCTGTGGTATGACTTTTTCAGCGTTTGAAAGATCACTTTTTGACCATTTTTCCTGAGCTATAGTATGGCGTTTTTCTCTGTACGAAACTTTGGCCTAAAACACTCAAAATGTTGACTTTTTAGGCCATTTCTTCAACAGGCTATGAACAGCCTCAACATGCTGTGGTATGACTTTTTTCAGCGATTCGAAGGATCACTTTTTTGACCATTTTTCCCTGAGCTATAATATGGCGTTTTTCTCCATACTAAACTTTGGCCTAAAACACTCAAAATATTGACTTTTTAGGCCATTTCTTCAACAGATTACACTATAAACAGCCTCAACATGCTGTTCTGTGACTTTTTTCAGTATTTGGAAGATCACTTTTTGACATTTTTCCCTGAGCTATAGTATGGCGTTTTTCTCCATACTGAAACTTTGGCCTAAAACACTCAAAATGTTGACTTTTAGGCCATTTCTTCAACAGATTACACTATAAACAGCCCGAACATGCTGTGGTATGACTTTTTTCAGCGATTCGAAGGATCACTTTTTTGACCATTTTTCCCTGAGCTATAGTATGCGTTTTTCTCTGTCTGAAACTTTGGCCTAAAACGCTCAAAATGTTGACTTTTTAGGCCATTTCTTCAACAGGCTATACTATAAATGCCATCAACATGCTGTGGTATGACTTTTTCAGCGATTCAAGGATCACTTTTTTGACCATTTTTCCCTGAGCTATAGTATGGCGTTTTTCTCTGTCTGAAACTTTGGCCTAAAACACTCAAAATGTTGACTTTTTAGGCCATTTCTTCAACAGGCTATGAACAGCATCAACATGCTGTTCTTTGACTTTTTCAGTATTTGAGAGATCACTTTTTGACCATTTTTCCCTGAGCTATAGTATGGCGTTTTTCTCTGTACTGAAACTTTGGCCTAAAACACTCAAAATGTTGACTTTTTAAACCATTTTTTCAACAGGCTATGCTATGAACAGCCTCAACATGCTGTTCAATGACTGTTTTCAATATTTGCAGAGATCACTTTTTGACCATTTTTCCCTGAGCTTTCTCATTGAAACTTTGGCCTAAAACACTCAAAATGTTGACTTTTTAAGCCATTTCTTCAACAGGCTATGAACAGCCTCAACATGCTGTTCAATGAATGTTTTCAGTATTTGCAGAGATCACATTTTTGACCATTTCTCCCTGAGCTATAGTATGACGTTTTTCTCCATACTAAACTTTGGCCTAAAACACTCAAATTATTGACTTTTAGACCATTTTTTCAACAGATTACACTATAAACAGCCTCAACATGCTGTGGTATGACTTTTTCAGCGTTTGAAAGATCACTTTTTGACATTTTTCCCTGAGCTATAGTATGGCGTTTTTCTCCATACGAAACTTTGGCCTAAAACACTCAAAATATTGACTTTTTAGACCATTTTTTCAACAGATTACACGATAAACAGCCCGAACATGCTCTTCTATGACTTTTTCAGCGTTTGAAGATCACTTTTTGAACATTTTTCCCTGAGCTAAAGTATGACGTTATTCTCCATACTGTACTTTGGCTGAAAACAATCAAATTATTGACTTTTTATACCATTTTTCAAAAGATTACACTATAAACAGTCCGAACATTTTGTTCTGTGACTTTTTTCAGCGTTTCGAAAGATCACTTTTTTGACATTTTTTCCCCGAGCTATAGTATGGCGTTTTTCTCCATACGAAACTTTGGCCTAAAACACTCAAAATGTTGACTTTTTAGGCCATTTCTTCAACAGATTACACTATAAACAGCCCGAACATGCTGTTCTATGACTTTTTTCAGCGTTTCGAAGATCACTTTTTGAACATTTTCCCTGAGCTATAGTATGCGTTTTTCTCCATACTGAACTTTGGCTGAAAACAATCAAATTATTGACTTTTTATACCATTTCTTCAACAGATTACACTATAAACAGTCCGAACATGCTGTTCTGTGACTTTTTTCAGCGTTTCGAAAGATCACTTTTTTGACATTTTTTCCCCGAGCTATAGTATGGCGTTTTTCTCCATACGAAACTTTGGCCTAAAACACTCAAAATGTTGACTTTTTAGGCCATTTCTTCAACAGATTACACTATAAACAGCCCGAACATGCTGTGGTATGACTTTTTTCAGCGATTCGAAGGATCACTTTTTTGACCATTTTTCCCTGAGCTATAGTATGGCGTTTTCTCTGTACTGAAACTTTGGCCTAAAACACTCAAAATGTTGACTTTTTAGGCCATTTCTTCAACAGGCTATACTATAAACAGCCATCAACATGCTGTTCTATGACTTTTTCAGCGATTCAAAGATCACTTTTTGACCATTTTCCCTGAGCTATAGTATGGCGTTTTTCTCCATACTGAACTTTGGCCTAAAACACTCAAAATGTTGACTTTTTAGGCCATTTCTTCAACAGATTACACTATAAACAGCCTCAACATGCTGTTCTTTGACTTTTTTCAGTATTTGGAGAGATCACTTTTTTGAACATTTTTCCCTGAGCTATAGTATGGCGTTTTTCTCTGTACGAAACTTTGGCCTAAAACACTCAAAATGTTGACTTTTTAGGCCATTTCTTCAACAGGCTATACTATAAATGCCATCAACATGCTGTGGTATGACTTTTTTCAGCGATTCGAAGGATCACTTTTTTGACCATTTTTCCCTGAGCTATAGTACGGCGTTTTTCTCTGTACGAAACTTTGGCCTAAAACACTCAAAATGTTGACTTTTTAGGCCATTTCTTCAACAGGCTATGAACAGCCTCAACATGCTGTTCTTTGACTTTTTTCAGTATTTGGAGAGATCACTTTTTTGACATTTTTTCCCCGAGCTATAGTATGGCGTTTTTCTCCATACGAAACTTTGGCCTAAAACACTCAAAATGTTGACTTTTTAGGCCATTTCTTCAACAGATTACACTATAAACAGCCATCGAACATGCTGTGGTATGACTTTTTCAGCGATTCGAAGGATCACTTTTTTGACCATTTTTCCCTGAGCTATAGTACGGCGTTTTTCTCTGTACGAAACTTTGGCCTAAAACACTCAAAATGTTGACTTTTTAGGCCATTTCTTCAACAGGCTATACTATAAATGCCATCAACATGCTGTGGTATGACTTTTTCAGCGATTGAAGGATCACTTTTTGACCATTTTTCCCTGAGCTATAGTATGCGTTTTTCTCTGTCTGAAACTTTGGCCTAAAACACTCAAAATGTTGACTTTTTAGGCCATTTCTTCAACAGGCTATGCTATGAACAGCCTCAACATGCTGTTCTTTGACTTTTTTCAGTATTTGGAGAGATCACTTTTTTGAACATTTTTCCCTGAGCTATAGTACGGCGTTTTTCTCTGTACGAAACTTTGGCCTAAAACACTCAAAATGTTGACTTTTTAAACCATTTTTTTCAAAAGGCTATGCTATGAACAGCCTCAACATGCTGTTCAATGACTGTTTTCAATATTTGCAGAGATCACGTTTTTGAACATTTTTCCCTGAGCTATAGTACGGCGTTTTTCTCTGTACGAAACTTTGGCCTAAAACACTCAAAATGTTGACTTTTTAGGCCATTTTTTCAACAGGCTATGAACAGCCTCAACATGCTGTTCAATGAATGTTTTCAGTATTTGCAGAGATCACATTTTTGACCATTTCTCCCTGAGCTATAGTATGACGTTTTCTCCATACTAAACTTTGGCCTAAAACACTCAAATTATTGACTTTTTATACCATTTTTCAACAGATTACACTATAAACAGCCCGAACATGCTGTGGTATGACTTTTTCAGCGTTTGAAAGATCACTTTTTGACATTTTTCCCTGAGCTATAGTATGGCGTTTTTCTCCATACGAAACTTTGGCCTAAAACACTCAAAATATTGACTCTTTAGACCATTTTTTCAACAGATTACACTATAAACACCCCGAACATGCTCTTCTATGACTTTTTTCAGCGTTTCGAAAGATCATTTTTTGAACATTTTTCCCTGAGCTAAAGTACATGCGTTTTTCTCCATACTGAACTTTGGCTGAAAACAATCAAATTATTGACTTTTTATACCATTTTTTCAAAAGATTACACTATAAACAGTCCGAACATTTTGTTCTGTGACTTTTTTCAGCGTTTCGAAAGATCACTTTTTTGACATTTTTTCCCCGAGCTATAGTATGGCGTTTTTCTCCATACGAAACTTTGGCCTAAAACACTCAAAATGTTGACTTTTTAGGCCATTTCTTCAACAGATTACACTATAAACAGCCCGAACATGCTGTGGTATGACTTTTTTCAGCGATTCGAAGGATCACTTTTTGAACATTTTTCCCTGAGCTATAGTACGGCGTTTTTCTCTGTACGAAACTTTGGCCTAAAACGCTCAAAATGTTGACTTTTTAGGCCATTTCTTCAAGAGGCTATGAACAGCCTCAACATGCTGTTCTTTGACTTTTTTCAGTATTTGGAGAGATCACTTTTTGAACAATTTTCCCTGAGCTATGAACAGCATCAACATGCTGTTCTTTGACTTTTTTCAGTATTTGGAGAGATCACTTTTTTGAACATTTTTCCCTGAGCTATAGTATGGCGTTTTTCTCCATTCGAAACTTTGGCCTAAAACACTCAAATTATTGACTTTTTAGACCATTTTTTCAACAGATTACACTATAAACACCCCGAACATGCTCTTCTATGACTTTTTTCAGCGTTTCGAAAGATCACTTTTTTGAACATTTTTCCCTGAGCTAAAGTACGGCGGTTATCTCCATACTGAACTTTGGCCGAAAACAATCAAATTATTGACTTTTTATACCATTTTTTCAAAAGATTACACTATAAACAGTCCGAACATTTTGTTCTGTGACTTTTTTCAGCGTTTCGAAAGATCACTTTATTGACATGTTTTCCCTGAGCTATAGTATGGCGTTTTCTCCATACGAAACTTTGGCCTAAAACACTCAAAATGTTGACTTTTTAGGCCATTTCTTCAACAGGCTATACTATAAATGCCATCAACATGCTGTGGTATGACTTTTTTCAGCGATTCGAAGGATCACTTTTTTGACCATTTTTCCCTGAGCTATAGTACGGCGTTTTTCTCTGTACGAAACTTTGGCCTAAAACACTCAAAATGTTGACTTTTTAGGCCATTTCTTCAACAGGCTATGAACAGCCTCAACATGCTGTTCTTTGACTTTTCAGTATTTGGAGAGATCACTTTTTGAACCATTTTTCCCTGAGCTATAGTATGCTTTTCTCTGTCTGAAACTTTGGCCTAAAACACTCAAAATGTTGACTTTTAAAGGCCATTTTTCAACAGGCTATGAACAGCCTCAACATGCTGTTCTTTGACTTTTTCAGTATTTGGAGAGATCACTTTTTGAACATTTTTCCCTGAGCTCTAGTATGGCGTTTTTCTCCATACTAAACTTTGGCCTAAAACACTCAAAATATTGACTCTTTAGACCATTTTTTCAACAGATTACACTATAAACACCCCGAACATGCTGTTCTTTGACTTTTTTCAGTATTTGGAGAGATCACTTTTTGAACAATTTTCCCTGAGCTATAGCATGGAGTTTTTCTCCATACTGAACTTTGGGCTAAAACTCTCAAATTGGTAACTTTTTACCATTTTTTCAACAGATTACACTATAAACAGTCCGAACATGCTGTTCTGTGACTTTTTCAGCGTTTGCAAAGATCACTTTTTGACATTTTTCCCTGAGTTATAGTATGGCGTTTTTCTCCATACGAAACTTTGGCCTAAAACACTCAAAATGTTGACTTTTTAGGCCATTTCTTCAACAGGCTATACTATAAATGCCATCAACATGCTGTGGTATGACTTTTTCAGCGATTGAAGGATCACTTTTTGACCATTTTCCCTGAGCTATAGTATGCGTTTTTCTCTGTACTGAAACTTTGGCCTAAAACACTCAAAATGTTGACTTTTTAGGCCATTTCTTCAAGAGGCTATGAACAGCCTCAACATGCTGTTCTTTGACTTTTTCAGTATTTGGAGAGATCACTTTTGAACAATTTTCCCTGAGCTATGAACAGCATCAACATGCTGTTCTTTGACTTTTTTCAGTATTTGGAGAGATCACTTTTTTGAACATTTTTCCCTGAGCTATAGTATGGCGTTTTTCTCCATTCGAAACTTTGGCCTAAAACACTCAAATTATTGACTTTTTAGACCATTTTTTCAACAGATTACACTATAAACACCCCGAACATGCTCTTCTATGACTTTTTTCAGCGTTTCGAAAGATCACTTTTTTGAACATTTTTCCCTGAGCTAAAGTACGGCGTTTTTCTCCATACTGAACTTTGGCCGAAAACAATCAAATTATTGACTTTTTATACCATTTTTTCAAAAGATTACACTATAAACAGTCCGAACATTTTGTTCTGTGACTTTTTCAGCGTTTGAAAGATCACTTTATTGACATTTTTCCCTGAGCTATAGTATGGCGTTTTTCTCCATACTGAAACTTTGGCCTAAAACACTCAAAATGTTGACTTTTTAGGCCATTTCTTCAACAGGCTATACTATAAATGCCATCAACATGCTGTGGTATGACTTTTTTCAGCGATTCGAAGGATCACTTTTTTGACCATTTTTCCCTGAGCTATAGTACGGCGTTTTTCTCTGTACGAAACTTTGGCCTAAAACACTCAAAATGTTGACTTTTTAGGCCATTTCTTCAACAGGCTATGAACAGCCTCAACATGCTGTTCTTTGACTTTTTTCAGTATTTGGAGAGATCACTTTTTTGAACATTTTTCCCTGAGCTATAGTACGGCGTTTTTCTCTGTACGAAACTTTGGCCTAAAACACTCAAAATGTTGACTTTTTAAACCATTTTTTTCAAAAGGCTATGCTATGAACAGCCTCAACATGCTGTTCAATGACTGTTTTCAATATTTGCAGAGATCACGTTTTTGACCATTTCTCCCTGAGCTTTCTCCATTCGAAACTTTGGCCTAAAACACTCAAAATGTTGACTTTTTTAAAGCCATTTCTTCAACAGGCTATGAACAGCCTCAACATGCTGTTCAATGAATGTTTTCAGTATTTGCAGAGATCACATTTTTGACCATTTCTCCCTGAGCTATAGTATGACGTTTTTCTCCATACTAAACTTTGGCCTAAAACACTCAAATTATTGACTTTTTATACCATTTTTTCAACAGATTACACTATAAACAGCCCGAACATGCTGTGGTATGACTTTTTTCAGCGTTTCGAAAGATCACTTTTTTGACATTTTTTCCCTGAGCTATAGTATGGCGTTTTTCTCCATACGAAACTTTGGCCTAAAACACTCAAAATATTGACTCTTTAGACCATTTTTTCAACAGATTACACTATAAACACCCCGAACATGCTCTTCTATGACTTTTTTCAGCGTTTCGAAAGATCACTTTTTTGAACATTTTTCCCTGAGCTAAAGTACGGCGTTTTTCTCCATACTGAACTTTGGCTGAAAACAATCAAATTATTGACTTTTTATACCATTTTTTCAAAAGATTACACTATAAACAGTCCGAACATTTTGTTCTGTGACTTTTTCAGCGTTTGAAAGATCACTTTTTGACATTTTTCCCCGAGCTATAGTATGGCGTTTTTCTCCATACGAAACTTTGGCCTAAAACACTCAAAATGTTGACTTTTTAGGCCATTTCTTCAACAGATTACACTATAAACAGCCCGAACATGCTGTGGTATGACTTTTTCAGCGATTTGAAGGATCACTTTTTTGACCATTTTTCCCTGAGCTATAGTACGGCGTTTTTCTCTGTACGAAACTTTGGCCTAAAACGCTCAAAATGTTGACTTTTTAGGCCATTTCTTCAACAGGCTATACTATAAATGCCATCAACATGCTGTGGTATGACTTTTTTCAGCGATTCGAAGGATCACTTTTTTGACCATTTTTCCCTGAGCTATAGTACGGCGTTTTTCTCTGTACGAAACTTTGGCCTAAAACACTCAAAATGTTGACTTTTTAGGCCATTTCTTCAACAGGCTATGAACAGCCTCAACATGCTGTTCTTTGACTTTTTTCAGTATTTGGAGAGATCACTTTTTTGAACATTTTTCCCTGAGCTATAGTACGGCGTTTTTCTCTGTACGAAACTTTGGCCTAAAACACTCAAAATGTTGACTTTTTAAACCATTTTTTTCAAAAGGCTATGCTATGAACAGCCTCAACATGCTGTTCAATGACTGTTTTCAATATTTGCAGAGATCACGTTTTGACCATTTTCCCTGAGCTATAGTATGGCGTTTTTCTCATTCAAACTTTGGCCTAAAACACTCAAAATGTTGACTTTTTAGGCCATTTCTTCAACAGGCTATGAACAGCCTCAACATGCTGTTCTTTGACTTTTTTCAGTATTTGGAGAGATCACTTTTTTGAACATTTTTCCCTGAGCTATAATATGGCGTTTTTCTCCATACTAAACTTTGGCCTAAAACACTCAAAATGTTGACTTTTTAAACCATTTTTTTCAAACAGGCTATATTATGAACAGCCTCAACATGCTGTTCAATGAATGTTTTCAGTATTTGCAGAGATCACGTTTTTGACCATTTCTCCCTGAGCTATAGTATGACGTTTTCTCCATACTAAACTTTGGCCTAAAACACTCAAATTATTGACTTTTTATACCATTTTTCAACAGATTACACTATAAACAGCCCGAACATGCTGTGGTATGACTTTTTCAGCGTTTGAAAGATCACTTTTTGACATTTTTCCCTGAGCTATAGTATGGCGTTTTTCTCCATACGAAACTTTGGCCTAAAACACTCAAAATATTGACTCTTTAGACCATTTTTTCAACAGATTACACTATAAACACCCCGAACATGCTCTTCTATGACTTTTTTCAGCGATTCGAAGGATCACTTTTTTGACCATTTTTCCCTGAGCTATAGTACGGCGTTTTTCTCTGTACGAAACTTTGGCCTAAAACGCTCAAAATGTTGACTTTTTAGGCCATTTCTTCAACAGGCTATACTATAAATGCCATCAACATGCTGTGGTATGACTTTTTTCAGCGATTCGAAGGATCACTTTTTTGACCATTTTTCCCTGAGCTATAGTACGGCGTTTTTCTCTGTACGAAACTTTGGCCTAAAACACTCAAAATGTTGACTTTTTAGGCCATTTCTTCAACAGGCTATGAACAGCCTCAACATGCTGTTCTTTGACTTTTTCAGTATTTGGAGAGATCACTTTTTGAACATTTTTCCCTGAGCTATAGTAATGCGTTTTTCTCTGTACGAAACTTTGGCCTAAAACACTCAAAATGTTGACTTTTTAAACCATTTTTTCAAAGGCTATGCTATGAACAGCCTCAACATGCTGTTCAATGACTGTTTTCAATATTTGCAGAGATCACGTTTTTGACCATTTTTCCCTGAGCTATAGTATGCGTTTTTCTCTCTGTGAAACTTTGGCCTAAAACACTCAAAATGTTGACTTTTTAAGCCATTTCTTCAACAGGCTATGAACAGCCTCAACATGCTGTTCTTTGACTTTTTTCAGTATTTGGAGAGATCACTTTTTTGAACATTTTTCCCTGAGCTATAATATGGCGTTTTTCTCCATACTAAACTTTGGCCTAAAACACTCAAAATGTTGACTTTTTAAACCATTTTTTCAAACAGGCTATATTATGAACAGCCTCAACATGCTGTTCAATGAATGTTTTCAGTATTTGCAGAGATCACGTTTTTGACCATTTCTCCCTGAGCTATAGTATGACGTTTTTCTCCATACTAAACTTTGGCCTAAAACACTCAAATTATTGACTTTTTATACCATTTTTTCAACAGATTACACTATAAACAGCCCGAACATGCTGTGGTATGACTTTTTCAGCGTTTGAAAGATCACTTTTTGACATTTTTCCCTGAGCTATAGTATGGCGTTTTTCTCCATACTGAAACTTTGGCCTAAAACACTCAAAATATTGACTCTTTAGACCATTTTTCAACAGATTACACTATAAACAGCCCGAACATGCTCTTCTATGACTTTTTTCAGCGTTTCGAAAGATCACTTTTTGACCATTTTCCCTGAGCTATAGTATGGCGTTTTTCTCCATACTGAACTTTGGCCTAAAACACTCAAAATGTTGACTTTTATACCATTTCTTCAACAGATTACACTATAAATGCCATCAACATGTTCTGTGGTATGACTTTTTCAGCGATTCGAAGGATCACTTTTTTGACCATTTTTCCCTGAGCTATAGTATGGCGTTTTTCTCCATACTGAAACTTTGGCCTAAAACACTCAAAATGTTGACTTTTTAGGCCATTTCTTCAACAGATTACACTATGAACAGCCTCAACATGCTGTTCTTTGACTTTTTTCAGTATTTGGAGAGATCACTTTTTTGACATTTTTTCCCCGAGCTATAGTATGGCGTTTTTCTCCATACGAAACTTTGGCCTAAAACACTCAAAATGTTGACTTTTTAGGCCATTTCTTCAACAGATTACACTATAAACAGCCCGAACATGCTGTGGTATGACTTTTTTCAGCGATTCGAAGGATCACTTTTTTGACCATTTTTCCCTGAGCTATAGTACGGCGTTTTTCTCTGTACGAAACTTTGGCCTAAAACGCTCAAAATGTTGACTTTTTAGGCCATTTCTTCAACAGGCTATACTATAAATGCCATCAACATGCTGTGGTATGACTTTTTTCAGCGATTCAAGGATCACTTTTTGACCATTTTTCCCTGAGCTATAGTATCGCGTTTTTCTCTGTCTGAAACTTTGGCCTAAAACACTCAAAATGTTGACTTTTTAGGCCATTTCTTCAACAGGCTATGAACAGCCTCAACATGCTGTTCTTTGACTTTTTCAGTATTTGGAGAGATCACTTTTTGAACATTTTTCCCTGAGCTATAGTAATGCGTTTTTCTCTGTACGAAACTTTGGCCTAAAACACTCAAAATGTTGACTTTTTAAACCATTTTTTTCAAAAGGCTATACTATGAACAGCCTCAACATGCTGTTCAATGACTGTTTTCAATATTTGCAGAGATCACGTTTTTGACCATTTCTCCCTGAGCTATAGTACGGCGTTTTTCTCTGTACGAAACTTTGGCCTAAAACACTCAAAATGTTGACTTTTTAAGCCATTTCTTCAACAGGCTATGAACAGCCTCAACATGCTGTTCTTTGACTTTTTTCAGTATTTGGAGAGATCACTTTTTTGAACATTTTTCCCTGAGCTATAATATGGCGTTTTTCTCCATACTAAACTTTGGCCTAAAACACTCAAAATATTGACTTTTTAAACCATTTTTTCAAACAGGCTATATTATGAACAGCCTCAACATGCTGTTCAATGAATGTTTTCAGTATTTGCAGAGATCACATTTTTGACCATTTCTCCCTGAGCTATAGTATGACGTTTTTCTCCATACTAAACTTTGGCCTAAAACACTCAAATTATTGACTTTTATACCATTTTTCAACAGATTACACTATAAACACCCGAACATGCTCTTCTATGACTTTTTTCAGCGTTTGAAAGATCACTTTTTGAACATTTTTCCCTGAGCTAAAGTATGGCGTTTTTCTCCATACTGAACTTTGGCTGAAAACAATCAAATTATTGACTTTTTATACCATTTTTTCAAAAGATTACACTATAAACAGTCCGAACATTTTGTTCTGTGACTTTTTCAGCGTTTGAAAGATCACTTTTTTGACATTTTTCCCTGAGCTATAGTATGGCGTTTTTCTCCATACTGAAACTTTGGCCTAAAACACTCAAAATGTTGACTTTTTAGGCCATTTCTTCAACAGATTACACTATAAACAGCCCGAAAATGCTGTGGTATGACTTTTTTCAGCGATTCGAAGGATCACTTTTTTGACCATTTTTCCCTGAGCTATAGTACGGCGTTTTTCTCTGTACGAAACTTTGGCCTAAAACGCTCAAAATGTTGACTTTTTAGGCCATTTCTTCAAGAGGCTATGAACAGCCTCAACATGCTGTTCTTTGACTTTTTTCAGTATTTGGAGAGATCACTTTTTGAACAATTTTCCCTGAGCTATGAACAGCATCAACATGCTGTTCTTTGACTTTTCAGTATTTGGAGAGATCACTTTTTTGAACATTTTTCCCTGAGCTATAGTATGGCGTTTTTCTCCATTCAAACTTTGGCCTAAAACACTCAAATTATTGACTTTTTAGACCATTTTTTCAACAGATTACACTATAAACACCCTCAACATGCTCTTCTATGACTTTTTCAGCGTTTGAAAGATCACTTTTTGAACATTTTTCCCTGAGCTAAAGTATGGCGTTTTTCTCCATACTGAACTTTGGCCTAAAACAATCAAATTATTGACTTTTTATACCATTTTTTCAAAAGATTACACTATAAACAGTCCGAACATTTTGTTCTGTGACTTTTTCAGCGTTTGAAAGATCACTTTATTGACATTTTTTCCCTGAGCTATAGTATGGCGTTTTTCTCCATACGAAACTTTGGCCTAAAACACTCAAAATGTTGACTTTTTAGGCCATTTCTTCAACAGGCTATACTATAAATGCCATCAACATGCTGTGGTATGACTTTTTTCAGCGATTCGAAGGATCACTTTTTTGACCATTTTTCCCTGAGCTATAGTACGGCGTTTTTCTCTGTATGAAACTTTGGCCTACAACACTCAAAATGTTGACTTTTTAGGCCATTTCTTCAACAGGCTATACTATAAATGCCATCAACATGCTGTTCTTTGACTTTTTCAGTATTTGGAGAGATCACTTTTTGACCATTTTCCCTGAGCTATAGTATGGCGTTTTTCTCTGTATATGAAACTTTGGCCTAAAACACTCAAAATGTTGACTTTTTAGGCCATTTCTTCAACAGGATTACACTATAAACAGCCATCAACATGCTGTGGTATGACTTTTTCAGTATTTGAGAGATCACTTTTTGACCATTTTTCCCTGAGCTATAGTATGGCGCTTTTTCTCCATTCGAAACTTTGGCCTAAAACACTCAAAATGTTGACTTTTTAGGCCATTTTTTCAACAGATTACACTATAAACAGCCATCAACATGCTGTTCTATGACTTTTTCAGCGATTCAAGGATCACTTTTTGAACATTTTTCCCTGAGCTATAGTCGCTTTTCTCCACACTGAACTTTGGCCTAAAACACTCAAAATGTTGACTTTTTATACCATTTTTTCAAAAGATTACACTATAAACAGCCTCAACATGCTGTTCTTTGACTTTTTTCAGCGTTTCGAAAGATCACTTTTTTGACATTTTTTCCCTGAGTTATAGTATGGCGTTTTTCTCCATACGAAACTTTGGCCTAAAACACTCAAAATGTTGACTTTTTAAACCATTTTTTTCAAAAGGCTATGCTATGAACAGCCTCAACATGCTGTTCAATGACTGTTTTCAATATTTGCAGAGATCACGTTTTTGACCATTTCTCCCTGAGCTTTCTCCATTCGAAACTTTGGCCTAAAACACTCAAAATGTTGACTTTTTAAGCCATTTCTTCAACAGGCTATGAACAGCCTCAACATGCTGTTCAATGACTTTTTCAGTATTTGCAGAGATCACTTTTTTGACCATTTTCCCTGAGCTATAGTATGGCGTTTTTCTCCTTACTACACTTAGGCCTCAAACACTCAAGATATTGACGTTTTAGACCGTCTTTTCAACAGATTACACAATAAACAGCCTCAACATGCTGTTCAATGACTTTTTCAGCGTTTGAAGATCACTTTTTTGACATTTTTTCCCTGAGCTATAGTATGGCGTTTTCTCCATACTGAAACTTTGGCCTAAAACACTCAAAATGTTGACTTTTTATACCATTTTTTCAACAGATTACACTATAAACACCCCGAACATGCTCTTCTATGACTTTTTTCAGCGTTTCGAAAGATCACTTTTTTGAACATTTTTCCCTGAGCTAAAGTACGGCGTTTTTCTCCATACTGAACTTTGGCTGAAAACAATCAAATTATTGACTTTTTATACCATTTTTTCAAAAGATTACACTATAAACAGTCCGAACATTTTGTTCTGTGACTTTTTCAGCGTTTGAAAGATCACTTTTTGACATTTTTCCCTGAGCTATAGTATGGCGTTTTTCTCCATATTGAAACTTTGGCCTAAAACACTCAAAATGTTGACTTTTTAGGCCATTTCTTCAACAGATTACACTATAAACAGCCCGAACATGCTGTGGTATGACTTTTTTCAGCGATTCGAAGGATCACTTTTTTGACCATTTTTCCCTGAGCTATAGTACGGCGTTTTTCTCTGTACGAAACTTTGGCCTAAAACGCTCAAAATGTTGACTTTTTAGGCCATTTCTTCAACAGACTATACTATGAACAGCCTCAACATGCTGTTCTATGACTTATTTCAGTATTTGGAGAGATCACTTTTTTGACCATTTTCCCTGTGGTATAGTATGGCGTTTTTCTCCATGCTAAACTTTGGCCTGAAACACCAAAATATTGACTTTTAGGCCATTTTTTCAACAGGCTATGAACAGCCTCAACATGCTGTTCTTTGACTTTTTTCAGTATTTGGAGAGATCACTTTTTTGAACATTTTTCCCTGAGCTATAGTATGGCGTTTTTCTCCATTCGAAACTTTGGCCTAAAACACTCAAATTATTGACTTTTTAGACCATTTTTTCAACAGATTACACTATAAACACCCCGAACATGCTCTTCTATGACTTTTTTCAGCGTTTCAAAAGATCACTTTTGAACATTTTTCCCTGAGCTAAAGTACGGCGTTTTTCTCCATACTGAACTTTGGCTGAAAACAATCAAATTATTGACTTTTTATACCATTTTTTCAAAAGATTACACTATAAACAGTCCGAACATTTTGTTCTGTGACTTTTTTCAGCGTTTCGAAAGATCACTTTTTTGACATTTTTTCCCCGAGCTATAGTATGGCGTTTTTCTCCATACGAAACTTTGGCCTAAAACACTCAAAATGTTGACTTTTTAGGCCATTTCTTCAACAGATTACACTATAAACAGCCCAACATGCTGTGGTATGACTTTTTCAGCGATTCAAGGATCACTTTTTTGACCATTTTTCCCTGAGCTATAGTACGGCGTTTTTTCTCTGTCTGAAACTTTGGCCTAAAACACTCAAAATGTTGACTTTTTAGGCCATTTCTTCAACAGAAGGCTATGAACAGCCTCAACATGCTGTTCTTTGACTTTTTCAGTATTTGGAGAGATCACTTTTGAACAATTTTCCTGAGCTATGAACAGCATCAACATGCTGTTCTTTGACTTTTTTCAGTATTTGGAGAGATCACTTTTTTGAACATTTTTCCCTGAGCTGTAGTATGGTGTTTTCTCCATTCGAAACTTTGGCCTAAAACACTCAAATTATTGACTTTTTAGACCATTTCTTCAACAGATTACACTATAAACACCATCAACATGCTGTTCTATGACTTTTTCAGCGTTTCAAAGATCACTTTTTGAACATTTTCCCTGAGCTAAAGTATGGCGTTTTCTCCATACTGAACTTTGGCCTAAAACAATCAAATTATTGA